>NW_005365553.1:2947706-2980486 GCF_000412655.1 Myotis brandtii | reverse complement strand
GATGGGGCTCCCTGTGTGGAGGCACCTGTTGCAGACGCTGGCCAGCTTTCAATAAATCCTTGCTTGCTGCTAAGACCTAATTGGAGTTGGTGGTCTTACTCTCGTGAACATTGGTCCATAACATTTGGAGGCCCCAGCGAGATCCCCGGCAGGGGTGAGAGGGACCCCCTATTTAAGGCAGGAGGCTCTCCTGCATTTATCGCCGGGCACGCAGCGAGATACCTGGTGGTGGTGAGAGGTACCCCGCGAGGGACAGGAGGCTCTCCCACCCATTTGGGCTGGGAAGGCAGTAAGGATTTATTGAAAACCCTAAAATTAAGAGGAGAGCCAGTGGCAGGGGTCCCCTGGTACCTGGTAGCCCCAAATGGGACTTGGTGGGCATGTACAACAGGAATCATTCCGTGCATTCTCTCCTTAACCATGCAGGTGGGGGAGAGCCCATCTCTATGTGTACTGACCCATATTATGCCCCAAGTCTAATATTACTCTGGGGACGGGGGACGAGAGCATCTCCTAATAGAACCAGGGTGGGTCAGGAGGGCCCTGATACTTATTCCCCTCCTAGTAGGGCTTGGATTAGCAGGGTCCACGGCTGTAGAGATGGCAGCCCTAATCAAAGGGGACCAGAACTACCAAGAGCTGGGCCAGCAGATCGACCAGGACCTAAGCACCTTGGAAAAGTCCATAGGGAAACTAGAGGAATCAGTAGGGTCACTGGCTGAAGTGGTTTTACAGAACAGGAGGGGCTTAGATTTATTATTCCTGAAGCTAGGGGGACTCTGCCTAGCCCTGGGAGAAAGTTTAAGCCAACTAAGAAAGAGGTTGGCTGACAGAGCGGAGGCTCGCAAGGCAGCAGGGAACTGGTATGAGAATCTCTTCTCATGGTCCCCCTGGCTTATGACCCTCCTGTCAGCGGTGGCTGGACCCTTACTTTTGCTTATAGTAGGATTAATATTTGGGCCCTGTTTGCTGCGTTGCCTGCTCAATTTTATTCATGACCGAATCCAGGAGGTCAAGCTTATGGTTTTGCACACGAAATACTAGCAACTAGTAGATACTAGCGATGAATCCAGAGACTGATTCATCCTAAAGACCAGTAGGGAATGTGATGGGCATGCACGCTTAGCGTCATATAGTGAAATGGGTATAGATATGTAACCTTTAACTGACGTAAAAGAAAATTTTGTAACTTGTTTGTATGCTCTGTATCTTGATGTTACTCTGTACTTCGGGAACTCGGACACGCTCCAGCCAAGCGTTACACCTGTTTCTACTAAACTTTCAAAGAGCAGGTAGTTTCCACTGGATTGTTCAAAGAATGGGTTGTGGTTAAAAGCTCCAGCCAGGTGTGACACCGCACTGGCTGCTGTCGAGTTTGTGACACCCTTTAAAAAGGCTATTGGAGAAAGGCTTGGGGCTGCAGCAAGATGGGGCTCCCTGTGTGGAGGCACCTGTTGCAGACGCTGGCCAACTTTCAATAAATCCTTGCATGCTGCTAAGACCTAATTGGAGTTGGTGGTCTTACTCTCACGAACATTGGTCCATAACATCCTGAGAGTCACTTACCTTTGTACGACAGTCTTTTCAGTTTTCAAGGGAGTACTGGTAATTGGTGACAGATAGGTAGGGGTTGGGGGAAGAGAAGGAGAAAGAACCTTACTTTAAGGACCAGGTCCCTGGCTTCCTTGAGAAGGCAGTGCTCAGCTTTTGTTCCATTCTCCACCAATATCTGTTCACAAAGGGGAAAATGAGCAGAAGCCCTGAATTATATGAAAACATATGAAGGGAACCAAACAAAGTTTTGCCACCCAAAAGCTACTGAAACAGGAATTTTTAAGGGTGAAAAAGACAGGTTTAGGGAATTTTAGAAATTAAGGGGATCATGGAAGAAGCACAGGGCTGCAGAGCATCAGAAAGTATATTTCCATAGAATAGGGAAGCTAAAAAGCTGTAACAGGTACATTTCCATAGAATAAGGGAGCTGGGAACAGCAAAAGGTCTATATTTACAAAATAAAGAAAAGAAAGCCCTTCATCCAGAAGGAGAAGAAGAAACCCCAAAGGTAAAAGGAAAACAATAATAAAGGAGGGGAGGAAAAACCTCATGTGTCCCAAGTGAGGTTCCACCTTTGAGCTCAGGAGTTACTGTAGTAACCAGTCTAAGGGAATAGTGAGCAATCAGAGGGGATATCATGGCACCGAGATCTGCAGTCTTTATAAACCATGGAAAAGGGAACTCTGTGGGACCCTTTTCCCCTCCCCACGTGGGAGTCTGTACTTGTTCTTTAATAAGTTTTCACCTTTGCTATACCACCTCTGTCTGTGGATTCATTCGTTGACTCCGACGGACAAAGAATCCAGGACATCATGCCCTGTCCAAAAATTCTGCTTCACTACCTTTTCGAAATACTGATTTTAAGCTTTTTTTTTTTAAACAAAAGACTCAGAAAGAACCTTTGATCCTCCCATTTCCTGCCTCAGAGATTTAAATGCAAAGACTACTCTAGGAAGGGAATCTTAGGATATGTCTTAGTCTAATTTGAATTTAGTATGGTGAGAGGGTTCAGGCAGGAATACCCTGTTAGCTAGATACCCCATGCCCCATTGTTTCTGCGTGGCCCAGCAACAATTTGCCTGCCATGTGTGTTCTACGCTTCCTCAACTTCCTGTAAATTGCCCATTCTCAATTCTAAAATCTATGTCCCCCACTTTTCTTCTTTGTCCAAAATGCCATATACTATTATACTCAATGGTGCTTTACTGCCTTTGGAATTTTTATGCCTATGTGAATTACTCATGCGCTTGTGAGAGACCAGTCAGGAGCCGAAAACCAGGATTACAGGCTTTATTAGGGGAAAAAGACCTGCCGGTCTGTCTTGCAAGGGGAGAACAGCAACCCATGCAGAGGTGAACACACCTTTTGAGGGGCGGAATGGGAAGGAATGGAGGCTTAGTGTACTCAGTGTGTGCTGATTGGTGGCTTAATGTATGGTCCATATAGGAACAAGGGCTTAGGATATTTGGCAGGTATTGATTGATGGTTCAATGTATAGTCCATATAAGGTACATAGTCACTCAGGTATTTCCGGGCTGCAGGTTACATCATACTCCACCCACCAGTTGGGGGAAGGGAGGATCTATCAGCTTGTATTAAAATTTTATTTTTTTTCCCTGTTAACCTATCTGTTAATTTGATTAGTAGCCCAGCTAGAAGACCTTAGAACAGCGGTTCTCAACCTGTGGGTCACAACCCCTTTGGCGGTTGAACGACCCTTTCACCGGGCTCGCCTAAGAGCATCCTGCATATCAGATATTTACATTACGATTCATAACAGTAGCAACATTACAGTTATGAAGTAGCAACGAAAATAATTTTATGGTTGGGTCACAGTAGGAGGAACTGTATTTAAAGGGCCAGAAGGTTGAGAACCACTGCCTTAGAAGGTGGGAGCAAAAGTATTATTATTATTATTATTTTTTTTTTAGCTCCCATACATGAATGTCAGTAGCTCTGTAAGAGCATTCACAGATGGAACAGCAGTCCTAAAGGAAGGGGCATCACATATAAGATTGGGATGGTGACCCTAAAAGAGGGACAAAGGAATCTATGCAGGAGAAAAAATGGTCAAGGATGCAGACAAGCTCCAATGTAGAGAAGGAAAGGAATGAAACCCATGAAGCTGCTTTAAAACTTGAAGGGAAAAGTGGATTTTTCCTCACCAGAAAATCACTCGTCTTGCGCCACAAGGTTTGGACTATCTCAGCGCGGTCAGCCTTGCTGGGCAGTTCACTTAGGGAAAAGGCTGATACCACCACATTGAACTGTACCTGAGGACCAAGACAAAGAACATGGCAGACCTGCCATCTCCCCCTTCCTAGAGCACAATAAAGTTCTATCTCCCTAAATGTATTCTGTTGTCTTTTATCTTCTAACACTCAATGCTGGTTTGCAAAGCTGAGGTCAGTTCCCAGTCTGCCAAATTCCATATTTAGCATACTCTACATATTGCCACTTGCTTTAAGTGATACAGGTAGAAACTGTCTGAAAAAGACACCTGGTACCTACGGCTTCCTATTTTCTGAACCACCTATGGAGGAAGGCACAGGTGTGGCAACTGTGAGTGTATAGGTATAAACTGAAGTTATAGCCTGATAAGAACGTGGCCCGGAGAATAAAGAAAAATGCTAGGCGAGAGGGAGATAAAGGAGGATGAAGGGGTTCAACTGGCCTCCCCAGGAGGAACCACTTTGGCATGTGGATTATTTTGAGCTGAAGGCAATCGAGACTCTGTGGGCTCAAGAAACATTTTTTACCTCTCCTTAAAAAAGTTTAAATGGAGGGTCTTGCCCATAATAAGAGTTATTACCAGAAATAACTTTTTATGACCTATCTATAGGGCAGGGCAAACTTCTAATTACTGAACATCTGCTCTTTTTATCTATCTGAGTAGTTCCTTCCTCCCCTCAGAAGCCTCAGGGTACCTTACCTAATTCTTTAGTTCAGCGGTTCTCAACCTGTGGGTCGCGACCCTTTGGGGGTCGAACGACCCTTTCACAGGGGTCACCTAAGACCATCGGAAAACACATATATAATTACATATTGTGTTTGTGATTAATCACTATGCTTTAATTATGTTCAATTTGTAACAATGAAATACATCCTGCACATCATATATTTACATTATGATTCATAACAGTAGCAAAATTACAGTTATGAAGTAGCAACGAAAATAATTTTATGGTTGGGGGTCACCACAACATGAGGAACTGTATTAGAGGGTCGTGGCATTAGGAAGGTTGAGAACCACTGCTTTAATTGTTTGTCACATATATCTCATTTTACCTTTCTGTCTCTGAACCTCTCCTATATACGGGTTTCTGTATATCTGTATGTAATTAAGTTTTATTATTTTTTTTCTTGTTAATTTGCCTCATGTCAATTTAATTATTAGACCAGTCAATATAACCTAGAAGGGTACAGGAAAAATTTTCCCTCCCTCACAAAGGTAAACAAATATTAAAAACACAGGGAGAATATTGGGTCACCTGTCATGTTAATCTTAACCAATATATCCACTTGAAGTGTGTTTCAAAATGTATCTTTGAGAAAACCTTACTGAGCAAGATTAGGCACTGTAGGCCAGGGGACTGATTTTTTCCTCTTGCTGCTATGGATTCCTGGGAAATATTGGGTTGCTCCCTCTCTGAATCAGGGTCCAGGATGAACACAACAGAAGTGTGGCTCTCTTGAGAGTGGGGTCTATTCCCTGGGGTGGCCTGTGATAGCAGCTGAAAGGAAAGCCTATCTCTTGGGACAGGAGCAAAGCTACTGCTTGGATAAAAGGGCACATGGGTGTCTGTTTAAGGACAGGCTGAGCGATCTGGGGCCAGCTAAAAAGTATACTATTTATACCTTTTTAAGGCCAAAGGGAGAGACATTGACCTCTGTGTAGGTTTGGGGTAAGACTTGTGCAGTAAGTTATAAGAATATTTGGCTTCCCAAGATTATAAGACTTGGTGGTGAAATTGACATTTACAGGAGCCCTGGAAGGCTGCACTCAGAGCCCACGTTTTATAAAGTAGTAGCGTAAATAGGTATGAAGTTTTCATTGTCACATTTATTCAGTCATTTTCTCCTGAACATAAGATACTTTAACAGAAGGGGCCTCTAGAACCCAGCCAGGCAGAGTTACTAAGGCACCCTGATTGGGAGGGGAAGGAAGGGCATTCACGAGAGAGGCATCAACTTAAAATGTATGGATATTGCTAAGACAGGCAGCGTGCAGATAACCGATCACAAGGCAGTAAGGCATATAAACCAATTCAAAGGATATTGCTAAGGCAGAATTATTTGAAAAGACCAATTAAGAGTTAGCAAGACTACCCATCCTCTAAATTAAAAGGTGCACACTTCTTCTCGCTCTCTCTCTTCTCCCTGGATCTACAACGCAATAGGTTCCTGACATTCATTCCTGTGGCAGGGGAGCACATCCTTGCATCCACGTGGGTTATGGCCACGTGGGCCTCCACACATGGACTATTAGACTCTAATTAGCTTGGGTACTAAACTACTCCCGACTGTAACTTGGAAAGGAAGTTCCTAACACTGGCCTGTTCTTGGAACCCCAGCTACACCTTTTCCAGGACTGGCTGCTCCTAATAAACTTTGGTTCCATTAATCGTTTTTGTCCGGGACTTCATTCTTTTATTTTCGGGAGACAAGAACTCGGGCTCAAACAACACCCACATTTTTGGTATCAAAGTTATATATAACATCATGTAGTCATAATGTAAAGGCTAATGTAAGGACGTAACATAAATAATGGGCTTTGAATTAAAATTCTCATTATCTATTATACTAGTACTTTATTAAAATGACCCACTTTATGAAGATAAGGAAGTTGTCATGCTAAATGACATACGTGAGTTATAAAAATAACTGAGGGTAAAATAGTGTTATAAGTTGAGAAGTATAGGCTTCCAGATATACATATTAAATCTCTTTGAAAAATTAGGAATGTAGACTCAGTTTTGTTTGTTTGTATTTTGTTAATCCTCACTCGAGGTTACTTTTTCCATTGATTTTTTTATTTTTTATTTTAGAGAGAGTGGAAGGGAGGAAAGAGGGAGAGAGAGAGAGAGAGAGAGAGAGAGAGAGAGAGAGAGAGAAACATCAAAGTGAGAGAGACACATCGATTGGTTGCTTCCCACACATGCTCTGACTGGGGCTGGAGATCAAACCCAAATCCAAGGTACATGCCCTTGACCGGGAATCGAACCCTCAAACCTCCAGTCCTCAGACCGACGCTCCAACCACTGAGCAAACTAGCCAGGGCTAGATTCAATTCTGGAGTCAAAGAACAAAATACAGAAAGTGAATTTGTCCCCCCACCCCCTGAATAATATTTAAATTGAATGTGCAAAGTTGATGTATCATTCTCTCTTCCATCTGTTCGTTTGGGAAGAGTTTTTACAAACTCCAGAAATTTGACTAATTAAATCTTCCAGAGCTTGTTTAAGTCTAAGGCTGCTTCCAGCAATGACTGGATACAGAAGGGAAATGGAACTCCTGTGATAAGGGACTTTAGTTTGAGGACTCTCCAGTGACCTTGCCAAACACTCCTTAGAATTGCACAACAGTCTAGGATGTTTTCGGCTTTTCTTCCCTCTCTGCTTCACTTGGGTTGGATTCACATCATGTTCTGATGGCTCTCTCAGCCTCAACCTACTCCCTTCCCACTTTTTGTTGTCTTTTGGCTTCTGCTTTTCAGACTCACACATGATTGAAGTCATGGGGGTAGATTAATTATTTGAGGAGAGTTATGGAAAAAAGAAATGCTTACAGGTCATGAACTATAGGGAGTGAGGTAGAGAGTACCAGGGGAAAAGGCTAAAAAGAGAGTTAAATAAGCAGGCAAACAACCAAGGAAACTGGTGTTTCAGAATGAGCCATTATGAGTGTATTTCCTTCCAGAAGTTTTTTCTAAGCATGATGAAAGTTTAAAATTTACCAAGAAGAAATAAGAAGGCTTCTCAAACTAGAGAAGGAAAAAAGAGAGCAGCTGAGGTCAGGAGTGGTTTGGTTGACTTTTTAAAAATTCAATACTTAAAGGCAAGGTAAACAGCCAATTAATTAAGATAAAAAGGAATATCACAATATGTACATGTAAGAAATCATTATGTTGTACACCTTAAAATTACCCAATATTATATGGCAATTATATCTCGATCAACCTGGAAGGAAAATATTTATGTAAGGGGAACTGCATGTGCAAAGGCCCTTGACAATACATTTGCTTTGAGTGATAAAATAAAACAAAATAACATAGAATCAATAGAAAAAATATATTTTACCTGTTCTACTTCATAGGAATAAACATCTCTAAAAAGTTATATACTACTAAGGAAGGGCACTTCTGTTTTCACACATATATTACTTCCACTGTTTTTTATATATCCTTCCCTTTTTACCTATAATAATAAAAGCATAATATGCTAATTAGACCGAAGTCCTTCCAGACAAACACAGGGCTGTGAGTGAAGCCCAGGTCCCGGGTGCCAGAGGGAAGACAGTGCTGGCAGACGGAGGAAGGAAGGCCTACTCTTGCACGAATTTCATGCATCAGGCCTCTAGTCCTTATTATATAATAAGTATTATTTTATATAAGTATTATAAATAATAATAATATTTATACCATTATAGCATTTGGTAAATATATCACGTAAAAGTCATATGTGAATGTGGATGGATGGATACTATGCTTGCCCTAATCATGAGGATTAATGTAGAAATAGTTAAACTAAAATAAAAATCAGTGCAACATTGACAAGAGTTATTAAAAGTTACTTTAAAGAGAGAAGAGGGCCGCTAGACCATCTAAAGAAAGACCATGTCAAATAGAAATGAAATCAGCAATAGAAGCAGAACAAGAAGCAAGTCACACAGCCCAACTCTTCTAGGGCTCATTCAAGGAAAAACAGCAAAGAGGTGTCTGTGATAGTTTTATGTGTCAACTTGCAAGGGCCATGGGATACTCACACCTATAATCAAACACTATTCTAGGTAAGTCTGGGAAGTGTTTCTGGATAAAAGTAACATTATTTTATTTATTTATTTATTTTTACACTTGGGCTTCTTTCACCCAGCTGAAACTACTACTTCTTTCATCTCACCTGTGAGCTGAGATGGCAATAGGTCAAGACACACACTGTCTCTATCTCCATGGTGCCCACTGTCAGACAGAGCAGAAAAAGAATTAAGCAAGCACAGTGAAGTGTGATGAATGTTATACGTCAAAACTGGATTTCACTTTTGTTTCTTCATGGTAAAGGCAATTTTATTTATTTATTTATTCACTGACTTTAAATAGTTTTTATTTTTATATATATTTTTATTGATTTCAGATAGGAAGGGAGAGGGGGAGAGAGAGATACAAACATCGATGATGAAAAAGAATCACTGATTGGCTGCCTTCTGCATGCCCCACACTGGGGATCAAGCCCTCAGCCCGGGCATGTGTCCTGACTGGGATTTGAACCATGATCTCCTGGTTCACAGGTTGATGCTCAACCACTGAGCTATGCTGGCCGGGCTAATTTTTATTTTTTAATTACAGTTTACTACAATATTATATTAATTTCAGGTGTACAGCCCAAAATTAATCCAAGACCTCCGAGGGGTCTTGGATTGTTAGAGGGTGCAGGCCGGGCTGAGGGACACCCCCCCCTCACCCCATGCACAAATTTTGTGCACCGGGCCTTTAGTTTAATATAACAAAATATAACCCATATGCCACTGGGACCCCTCTCTCTGAGAATAACATTTAAATTGGTAAAGGACATAGTCTTCTCTCATGTGGGTAGACCTCATGCAATCAGTTGAAAGCATGACATTATATAACTTATTAAGTTACCACTGGGATAAATCTAATACTATATGACACCATACACAGTTCTTACAATATTATTGACTATATTCCCTATGCTGTACTTTACATCCCAATGACTACCCTGTAACCACCAATTGGTACTACTTAATCTATTCAATTTTTTCACCCAACCCCCTTCTATCTTAAAGAAAACCTTTTAACATTCCTTGTAATACTGGTTTGGTGGTGATGAACTAATTTCTTTAGCTTTCTCTTGTCTTGGAAACCCTTTATATCTCTTTTGATTATAAATGATAACTTCCCTGAATAGAGTAATTTTGGCTGTATCATTTTGAATATTTTTATCATGTTGAATATTTCCTGATAATTCCTTCTGTCCTTCAAAGTTTCTGTTGAGAGATCAACTGATAGTCTTCTGGGAGCTCCCAGTATATAACTAACTGTTTTTCTCTTGCTGCTTTTAAAATTTTTCTCTGTGTCTTTAACCTTTGGCATTTTAATTATGATGTGTCTTGGTGTAGGCCTCTTTGGGCTCATCTTATTTGGGACTCTTCTTTTTTTGTACTTGTATATCTATTACCTTTACCAGGTTAGGGAAGTTTTCTGTCATTATTTTTTCACATAGATTTTCAATTTCTTGCTCTCTGTCTTCTCCTTCTGGCATCCCCATAATGTGAATGTTAATACTATTGCAGTTATCCCAGAAGTTCCTTATACTATCCTCATTTTTTAAAACTATTTTTTCTTTTTGCTGTTCTGATTGTGTATTTTATGCTTACTTATCTTCCAAATCTCTGATTTGATCCTCTGCTTCATCTACTTATACCATACTACTCCACTATTGATTCCTTGTAATGCATTCTTCATTTCAGTTCCTGTATTCTTCATTTCTGATAGGATCTTTTTTTATGTTTTCTAGTTTTGTTTTTATGTTTCTTATTTCTTTGTTGATGTTCTCACTCAGTTCATTTACTCCTCCCCTAAGTTCATAGAGGATCCTTATAATCAGTGTTTTGAACTATGCATCTGATAGGTTGCTTGTGTCCAATGTGTTTAGTTCTTTTTTTCTGGAGTTTTATTCTGTTTTTTCATTTGGAATATGTTTCTGTGTCTCTTCATTTTGGCAACCTCCATAAGTTGGTTTCTATGTATTAGGTAGAGCTGTTAAATCTTTTGGCTTGGTAGAGTGGCCTTCTGGAGTAGATGTTCTGTATGGTTCGTGGCAAAACCTCTTTGATCATCTAAGCTGCACACTTTAGGTGCACTTCTCATGTGGGTTGTGTACACCATTCCTTTCTAGTTGAGCCTGGATTGCTATTGGCACATCAGTGAAAGGGATTTACCCCCTAGGTCAATAGGATGCAAGGACTGGCTGCAACCACTGTGAAGGATCAGCTGTACAGGGGTCAACCCTATGGAACAGGACTTCCTTCAGCAGTGCTCTGGTGCCCACTGAGTCTGCCCCTTGGGTACAGGTCAAGATCAGCCAACAACTGTGTCCTGCCTGGGGCCAGCCAGTGTGACCCACAAAGCAATCTGTAGATGGCTGCTACTTGTGCTGGGTTTAGAGGTACCCAGAAGAGCCAGACCTGAGGCCATTTAGCGAGAGGAATGGGGCACATCAAGGCCAGATGTTGCTTGTTTGAGATATTTTAGGAAAGTCCAAAGCATAAGCTAAGATAGGCTGTTCGTATGGAAAGGCAACTGGAAACAGCTTGAATGGATCTTCAAATTGAGTGGGATGGGCTTTCAGGGAATCACCAGGACTCACCAATAGTATTAGTGAGGTTTATGGAGGCTCATATATAGCACCCACCTGCTGTCTCTATGTGGGGAGGGTTCAGAAAAGGAACAATGGCCTCGCCAGTACTCTATATGGGAGAAAGCTGCCCCTCCAGCCCATTACCTGATGCCATACAATTCATAAGTCCTCTCCATATGTCCCTGGTGCCTTTTGACTTGCTGCCCCAGTGTTGGAGCTCAGAGTCCAAGTTAGTGTGTGGGGGAGCCCTTTAAGAAGAATGCTTAGGACTCCAGTAGCCCTCTGTCTCATTCAGCCACAATTCCTGCTGGTTTTTACAGCCAGTAGTTTTAGGGACTTTTCTGCCTGGTACTAGAACCTAGACTGGGAGCTTGTTGTGGAGCTGGGACCCCTCTCTCTGAGAATAACATTTAAATTGGTAAAGGACATAGTCTTCTCTCATGTGGGTAGACCTCATGCAATCAGTTGAAAGCATGAATAGAACAAAAATACACCTTCCCTTGAGTAAGAAGCAACTCCTCCTGCCTGACTATTTTGAGCTAGATATCAGTATTTCTTGCTTTTGTACTCAAACCGGAACTGGGTCTTGAGCTTTCCTGCTTTTAGACTGGAACTTATATCATTCTGCTCTTTGTTTCTCAGGCCTTTCAACTTGGGTTAGAACTTATATTATCAGTTCTCCTGGGTCTCCAGCTTGCTCACTACATATATTGAGAAATTTCGGCTCCCATAATCACATAATTATGTGAGCCAATCCCTTATAATAAATCAAATCTATCTATTATCTATCATCTATCTATTATCTATCTATCTATCTATCTATCTATCTATCTATCTATCTATCTATCATCTATCATCATCTATCTATGTAGCTAGATAGCTTGAAGCTGTCAGCACCACAATAAAATTATTAAATTATTTTGCCACATCTATTGTGTACACACACACACACACACACACACACACATACATACACATTATTCTATTGGTTCTGTCTCTCTGAAGAACTTTACTAATCAGGGTCTTTGCCAAAGATACAGAGAATATACTCTATATTGGCATCATTTGTCCACATGAGCATAATTGTCTATTAAAAGACTGCCTCTTATCTTACTGGTTCTGCCTCTTAATTTTTTTTTTAATTTTTAGGAGAGTTTATTTGAGGCAAACTGATGACATATGCCAGGGAGCAAGATCTTAAATGCTCTGTATGATAATGGTTTTATAGTTTCTTTTATGCATTTTAAACTGAGGAGGGAACTAAGGAAGATTACATGGAGGTGGGAGAAGCAAGGCAGGGATTGGGTTACAGGATAGTTAACAAGATTGTGTGCTCTTATGAGGTTAATTATTTCTAAAGTGTCTTAACCTAGATGAACAGAGACATTGAACAGGACTTGCTTAAAGAAAAGATAAGCCTTTTGCTAAAATGTGATGTGCCTGGGTCATGACTACCCACCACGACCTGCCCAATTGGAAATTTATGATTTAATCACCCTGTGAGGTTACTTTCCATAGGACCTTCCTTTTTAAAATCCACAGCTCTCCCTTTTGGTCATAAATCAATTTGAAGGATGCATTGAGAACCAACCTTTTGGTCAGAGAATGTGGTCTCACAGCACATCCCCAGGAAATCTCAGTATTGACACTGTCTTATTGACCACTATGGATAAGGCAATACTGTAAACATGGCATCTGAGTTGAGGCTGAATTTTCCCCAAATGGGAAAAGCAGGTAAATGGGAGGTAGTTAGGTCTTATGGTCTTTGTTGTGAAAACAGCACTCTGGATAATTTCTATCCTGCGAACTATCATAATCCAAAATTTGCCTTCTGTCCCATTTTTCTGTATTTGACATTTAGTATAACATTTACATATGTCACTGAGAAAGGTATTAAATGTTATCTTCTTCAGCTTGGCAATAGTGTAAAATGTCTCCTTTCAATAATGTCACTCATAAATTCCTTCATCTAATTTAAGTACAGCTTAAGTGCACTATGATGCATGAAGGAATGTAAAAAACAAAAAATGGGGTGCCAGGAGTCTGGGGAGAATCAAGTAGCTTCTTGGGTTTCCCATAGCCTTGACTATTTGTTTAATTTATAACCATTGCTTACCCATAGTATAACCTAGAATTTTTTCATCACTGTTTTTTATAATGCTTCTCATGCAATCTATAGTAATAAAAGCATAATATGCTAATTAGACCGGACAGCCTAATGACCTTCCAGATGTCTTTCTCCTTCTGGACAAAGCTGCGGCAGCGGGGGCTGAGGCAGAGGCAGTTAGGGGTGATCAGGCAGGCAGGTGAGCAGTTAGAAGTGATCAGGCAGGCAGGCAGAGTGGTTAGGGGCAACCAGGTAGGCAGGCAGGCGAGCGGTTAGGAGCCAGTGGTCCCAGATTGCAAGAGGGATGTCCAACTGCCAGTTTAGACCCAATCCTGCTGTGGGATTGGGCCTAAACCGGCAGTTGGACATCCTCCGAGGGGTCTTGGATTGTGAGAGGGTGCAGGCCGGGCTGAGGGCCGCCCCCCCCACCCCGTGCACAAATTTTGTGCACCGGGCCTTTAGTTTAATATAACAACAAATCTTTGAGGTGTTCCAGGTGCCCTTCTGGAACACTGCAAAGTTATTCCTACATATATTGAGATTTTAACTCTTAAAACCTCAATGTCTAATGAAAATTAAGGAACAATCAATTAGCATTTTTTAGGTTGGACATTTTATAATCTCTAAAACCATTTTCTATAAACATAGAAGTCAGTTGCTAACATGGACTTATTTTTGTAAATCCAGGCAAAATAAAGGCATGTCTGTTTTAGTTTTAGTTAAACCAACAAACTTGAGTTAGCTTCTATTTACTAAGGATTACTCTCAGATCATGTGAACCTGAAGAGCATTTCAGTTAGTTTCTATATTTCTGAAAATTTTAAAATACTCAATTCTTTTTTTTTTAAAATATATTTTATTGATTTTTTACAGAGAGGAAGGGAGAGAGATAGAGAGTTAGAAACATCGATGAGAGAGAAACATCGATCAGCTGCCTCCTGCACATCTACTACTGGGGATGTGCCCGCAACCCAGGTACATGCCCTTGACCGGAATCGAACCTGGGACCTTTCAGTCCGCAGGCCGACGCTCTATCCACTGAGCCAAACCGGTCTCGGCAAAATACTCAATTCTTATAAGCTCTTGCCTTTAAATTAATTTTAACAATACTATCCAGAAGTAGAAAATGATCTCACATTTAATACACACACACACACACACACACACACACACACACACACACACGAGAAAAACTCACTAGTTTATAAAAGAACAATGGGACCCAAAATTTGCCCTGGAGACATTTACAATTTATATCTGTCCTTGACAAGTCAAGTTCCAAATAACCTTCTCCCTTTTAAAATAAGGAGAGACATTTTAAATACTTCAAAGACTTGGGTTGACACCTAAATGTATTTATCTAAGTTCTCTTTTTAAAGGTTCCAGAGACCAATTAAATATGCTTTGCATTCATTCTGCCTTATTTTATGCCAGCTTTTTATAATTGTGCATGCAAACATTTTAAATTATCAAGGGATCCTCATTTCAACCATCCTAGTTATAAATGGGAGACTGACTATGGGGGAGCTGGTTGGCCTTGGATTTTCAATTTCCCAGGTTAATTTTGAGATCTGTAGAGTCTGAACAAATTTTTAGGGAAAACTAGCCCTTTCATGTGCATCTCCAGTTGAACCAAATGTGGGGGTATCCCTATAGGACTGCTTTATGACTAGAGAAAACTTTCCTTCAGGCAACCCCACAAAGACTAAGAATACTCATGTCTGGGCCAATGAGAGCTACCAAATGTTGCCAGGACCTTCACACTTTCCAAGGTACAGGCCATTGTCCCAGGCCCCTCTCTCTCAGGGAGAACCCATTTCAGGGTGCCCCGGGGCTCCCACTGACTTCTCAGGGATTGAATGGGCAAAGTTTTAGCAGTGAATGATTCTTGGTACCCAACTCCACCACTCCAGATCTGGGTATCTGAACAACTATTATCACCCCATTGGCTATTTGGGTTGGGGAAGAAAGTGTCTCTTCTCTTTCAGAGCTAAGGAGATTACATTCTCTCATTTAACCAGCAAAGAATTTGTTCAGACTCTCAGCTAAAATTAAAAGCAGCAACCCATTCTTTTTTTCTTTCCCTGGGTTATCTCTCAACCCTTATCTACCTTGAGTATCTTCTGAGGATAGCTCAAATAAGGTCATGGCTTGCTCCTAAAAGCAAGGAGGACCATAATTCCAAGAGAGATTCACCCAAGTTCACCAGATCATAATTAGGGAGGTGGTGGGAATAATGGGCTCTTGCTTGTTGTGCCTAGCGCTGATCCTGGGTGGGCTTCTCCAGAATCCTGCTCACTACACCAAGTAAATGTTGATGTAAGAAACATACCAGAGTGCAAGAACTTAAATGCTCCCTTCAATATTTCTTAAACATCTCCCTTCCTCTTTATTCACATTGATACTACTTTAAAGTCCTTTTGTTTGTTTGTTTGTTTTTTGGTGTGCTTTTGCAATTTAAATGATCTCCCTGTCAGACAGTTTCTTCCTACAGTGCACCAGAAAAATCTTTCAAAATGCAAGACTGATAATATATTTCCATTGCTTCAAATCTTTCCATGGATTCTAATAGTGTTTTCTATCTCAATCTGGGTGTTGGCTACACAGCTGTATCTTGCTTGTGAAACTTAAAGAGCTATAAACATCTGAGTTGTGCACCTTTCTGTATATATGACTTCACTGAAAGATGATATTTAAAAATCTCCTCATGGCTTCCCATTATACCCAGGATTGAGTCAATACTCTTAACTTGATATTTGAAGCCTTTTGTGATTCTTGACTTTCCAAATTCCTGTCACTACCCTGATCTACTCATACCTAATTACTTGTGACCTACAAATAAATTATATACTTTTAAACTATTTACCTTTGCTCTTCCTAAAATGCTCCTTCTTAGCTATTATTCCTTCTTCAGGAATAAACCCAGGTGGCATCTTCTGGGACAATTTTTAATCTGTTAAGGCATTTCTATCTTGTGCCCTCAAAGTACACTGCATATACCTCTAATACAATACTCATGACATTGCTATACCTATTTGCTTTTGTTTCTGACTCTTCCATTAGATAGTAAATCCCTCTATGACCAGGAACATGTCATATAAAGCTTTCCCAGTATATAATACTGTGTTTGACATAAGTGCATATACCACAAATATGTTTTTGTGCATGAATGAGGAAGACAAATTGAAAAAATGTATTAATAAGCCATGCTTTTGAAATAAATTACAATCTAAGTGAGTAAATAAAACAGACATAAAACATTAAATGAAAATATGATGCAAAAATAAATTAAAAGTAATATCTTGTTAAATATTTAATCACAGGAATGAACCTTAAGGGAAGCAGGAGTCAGAGGAGAGAAGTGGTCAGGCCACGGGGCAGTAAGGACTCAACATCTAGATCTGAGAAGTCACATAGATTTTGGATTGTTCGAAAGAAACATAGTGCTGTAATGCAGATCACGGAAAATATCTAGAAAGAAATGGTTGAGAAAACAGAAAAATCCCACTAGCTTAGCTCTAGTTGGAAGAAAACTGATAAAAGAGTAAATTCAGTCAAGGAAAGAATATTTGTAGGGAAGGTAATTTGCTACATTTTGTACATGTTGAGTTTGAAATGCCTGCCAAAGACCCAATAGAGTTGTCTGGAAAGTAGTTAGAAAACTAGTCTGCATTTCAAGAGGGAAGTAAAAGATATGCATTTGTTAGCCAATCTAATGTGAGCCAATAAATTAACCTGAAAAATAGTATATAAAGTAAAGGGAAAGGGTTAACTATGAGACCTTGGAGGAAATCTACATTTAAGGCATAATAAGAGGAAGATATGCCCAAAATGGATGCCTGGTAGGCATCAAACAAATGGGAAGGAACTCAGAGGATTGGACAGTCACAGGGTAAGGGGAACTGTTAATAGTGGTAAAAGTATCAAAGAAGCTAAGAAGGCTATGAATTACAATGAGACTATTGGGTTTTGTTTTTAGGTGTTAAGTGATTATCTTAAAGACAGAAAGTTAGGAAGAGAAGGCAGGCCTCTCTCAAAAAGAGTGTGAGGAAAAGGGAGAATTGGTCTTGAGACTTAACGAAGGCCTTTTTTTCTTGATGAAATACGTAAGAATGTTGTAGATAGAGGGAATTTTATTTTTTCTTCAGAAAGAGGTAGAAAATGCCAGAGAGAGATAGTGAATTATCAACTGATGGGCCAAAATAGAAAAATAAATATGAAGGCAATGAATCAGACCGATTAGAAAATATGAGGAAGGAATTTTGGAGGACTCTGAGAAAATTTGAAGGTCTTTAGAAGTGGAGAGAACACACATTGGAAGCCTTCAAACTTAGCCAAGTCAGGAGTGTGGTTTTCTGCTTGAGATGGACAGGATGGAAGGGGGAGTTGGAGGACAAGTGAAATGAACTGAGGAATGAAGTCCAGATGAATACAAAGCTTCACAATGAAATAAGAAAGAGACAAATGCAAGATATAGATATTTAGGGAAATGCATTGTCTATATGTATAATAGAGATGCAGTGTGTGTGTGTGTATTTAAATGATTAATATATACTTACTATAAAATCTCATCACCCAGAAATAAACATTGTTAGGTGATATTACAATAGAAATAGCTAGAGGAGTTGGTGTCTAACTGGAAACAGGGCATAAGTGTGAGATAATCATTTTGCTGGGGTTGTGGGTCTGAGTGATTGGAAGGATGAGTGTACCTTTGCCAGAACTACAACAGTCGGGAAGGACACCAGGTTTTAGAAATAAGATGATGTGCATGATTCTAGTCATTCGATTTGATGTGTAAAATCATATAATTAAATAGATAGATTTCCATAACTTTACATAAGTAGAGGCCTTGATGTGCATTAATGATCAGAGGGAGATAGTAGGTGACAGAGATGAGAGAACAAGGTGGGAGAGGAAGGAAAGACTAAGACAAGTGCTGTGACCAGGGGCTAAGGAGGCAAATATTTTTAACTGTATTTAGTAGGAAAAAGAAGTGAAGGGGAAGGAGAATAAGGAATACATCAATTCCACCATTAGCTAGCTAAGAACTATCCATTGGTTTACTTTTACTTATGGCCTTGCTTTTAAAATTCACTTTAAATGTATTATCTTGCAATACCAAAATGTATTGCTCAGATTTTCCTTTGAAGGGTTCATTAAGAGAAAGAGTTGCGTTTTTCTTGCTTTCCCTCATCCCCAGCCTTAAAGTGTAAGGTCTACACAGGACTCATACATTTTCAAAAGAAAACTTCAAATTTGCTTTGAAAGCCTTTGTGAAGTGTGTTTTTACTTTCATTTGCCACATTAAATTTTTTTCATTATTTCTCACTGGACAATTTCTGCAGGCATCTTGGAGAAGACGATTTTCCTTCCCAGGCAGTGCTTTCTGCCTATATATAGAAGCAATATTTTTTACTGTCATATTCTCTGAAATTATCTTGGCATTTTTGCTGAGAGACAGATTAAACTGTAAAGAGGCTGACCAGCAACAGCTAAGAGACCTATATCCTTGAGTGGCTGTATCTAAGTGTCGGATTTTTATTTTGAAACTCTATACTTCTAATGGAGGCTCTTAATTTTCTTGCTGTGAATGTGTAAGACAAGCTATCAACAGAAAGAATAATGGCAGCTTTTGTGCATAAATTAAATGCTCTGAGGTCGTTTTTAGAGTGTATTTACAAAGGACTCTACCATGGGCTCTGTCTGTAGATAATAAACAACAGCACACTGAAATACTCTCATTTAACTATGTTTAAAGATTAATGCAGGCACATGGATGAGAATTTTTTACATGCAACCAAAAGAAGTATCAATCACAGCTGTTAGCAATATACCACAGAGTATGAAAAGAACATTATAGTATTTTGTTCCACAATTAATGCTGCTAAAATCAAATTCTCTGTCAGTTCTGATAAGCACCCAGAGACAGCTCTGTCTTCTGAAATAGTTTTCTTGCATCTTAGTCATGCATAATAGACGATTATTCTGCATCTCATCCAAGCTGAAAACAATCCATTTTAAGTGCGCACTAAAATGGTGCGAAGAGAACTCAAGATAGAAGCTTCAGGACAGACAGAGATCAGTTTGTTCAGTAAGTTTCAATGTGGTGTTGAGGTTAAATGAAACCAAATTGATTATCCAGGTTATTGTTCAAAATTCCAAGTTGAAACTTTCAAGAGATGAGTAAAAAGGAAGGAGTAAACTATACCTTCAGGAAGTCTCTGGATCAATGTTTGTGAAGACTTCTAGCTATGTATCCCAATTCTGTGAGTAGACAGTGTTGCTTGGTAATGTTGATTCAAATTCATTTTTAACATTTGTAATTGTTCTTTTGGGTTGCACCTATCAAATATGGAGCTACTGCTATGTGCATGCTGTTTTGTTTAAGTGTAGCCAAAAAATAAGATGATGAGATGCCAGCTCACATCCCATGAGACCAAAAGTGGAGCTTGTGGTGGTAGAGGGGGCATGCAGGAGCTCAGCTCAGTGAACACTTGGTTGAAGAGGTCATGCCAGAATTGTCTTCTGCAAGTACAACCTGTTGTAATCAGCTGCTCTCACTACAGAGTACCGTATTTTTCCATGTATAAGATGCTATTTTTTTTTCTAAAATCATTAGATTGAAAATTGAGGGGCATCTTATACATGGAAGTCAGCCAAGGAGAGAGCCCCGAGGGTGCATAGCTGCCCATACCTTGTCAAATAGGCTTCCTCCAATCACAGCCTTACTGTTACTGACATCAGCTGATGCTGTAATTGGAGGTGGAGGTGGAGAATGTGCAGATGCAATGAGACCAGAGCGTTCTGAGCCGATAAAGATGTCAAAAAATAAAAAGATAAATACTGGTAAGTGATCGTCTTACTCTGTAAAATTCAAACTGAATGTAACCAGCTATGCAAAAGAGCATGAAAATAGAGCTGCAGAGAGACAATTTGGACCTCCTCCCACTGAGTGTATGATTAGACAGTGGAGAAAACAGGAAGAACAACTCTAAAAGATGCCAAAAAAGAAGAAGGCCTAAAGAGGAAAACCAGCAAAATGTTTAAAATATTGATTTCTTAATTTTGGGTTGGAAAAGTGGGGGTGTCTTATACAGGGGGGCATCTTATACACAGAAAAATATGGTTACCTTAATAGAAGCTCCCTTCCTTGAATAGAACAGTCATCAGAGCAACGCTGCTTGGCAGGTTTCTCAGTCTATGAGCCACATACCTTTAAATACAGTTAATGATGGCAAATCCCTATCTCTGTATTCCTGAGACAGGCTTCAAATCTGCTGGGATTTAAACCAAGCTACCCATCTCTGCTAGAATAAAAAAAAAAAAATCAGAGAGTCCTTATCAGTATCAAGAAGTCACTTTCATATTTATATGACAATAATCTTAAGTAGGCAATCCAAGTACCTCTACTTCTATTTTTCTAGTAATGGCAAATGAAGGGAAATATTCTTTAAACACTGAGAAGCTATTGGCTATAGGTTAATTGTATATATATCTGTGAGAAAGATAGGAAGTTTGATTTTGAATAACTTTATTCTTATACTGTTGAAACTCACTTTTTTTGAGGATATTTTTCCTATTTTCTTTCTCATTTAATCATTATCAATGAGAATGGATTTTTGCCTCATAAATCAGAAAAGTAATCCTGCTTATATTTTAGTTAAAAGTAACTCATCCTAAGCTGTTATACAAAGCATTCTCCATTTTGGTGGAAGAGTGAACAAGTTATCCCAAGCTCTACTGTTTGTGTGTATGTACCTCATAACTCTGTTTTTTGTTTTGTGTTTGTTTGGTTTTTGTTTTTTTAAACGTGGTTGTTACTTACTGACTATTTTTTTTTTGGATGACTCAAAGTTACCTGAAGTTTAACTCTGGAACTGAATTCATTCTATCTCTCTTCCAAACATGTTCTTCTTTCTGCAGTGAATATCTTAGATAATGATTTGAGCTCCTCAGCAAACTCCTGCTCATCCATCATGACCTAGCCTAAATGTCACATCCTCTCTTGTGCCTTTCTGGCTCTCTCAAGTGAACTTAGTTGTTTATGTTTCTATTTCTCATGTAACTTTTTCATACTTTCACTATTTTATTTACATATTACATTATAAGTGTGAGCTCCTCAAAAGCAGGGGCTCTCCCATGTTCCCTATAACCTTGCTGGCATATTTTATACAATGAAATGGCATATTTTATACAATGAAAATGTTTATTGAATCAATATATATACACTTGCTACTATCTCTGTCCTTTGTTTTCATGAATACATTTGTCAAGGGCAAGACATTTTGATTTGCTGAGTACGAATATCATTTATAAGCTGTTTGATCTTGATTAAGCCATTTGTAGTTAAGTTTCCTTATTTATAAAGCATAAAAGAGATGCAATTTTGTTCCATAAATGATAATAATAATGATAGTAGTGTAAACTTATTTTTGTCTATTAATTTTTTTCTTCCCCACATGCTCTTTTTATTTTTTAAATAATTCTTTATTGTTGAAAGTATTACATATATCCCCCACTTCTCCCCATTGATCCTCTCCAGCTCCCCCCTACCTTCTCTCTGAGATTCTGCACTCTGTTCCATGCTTCTATGTCTCTGGATCCACTCCATTCATCAGTTTATTTTGTTACTTAGATTGTACATATGAGTGTGATCATGTGATACTTGTCTTTCTCTGACTGACTTATTTCACTTAGAATGATACTCTCCAGGTCCCTCCATGTTGTCTCAAAGGGTAAGAGATTATTCTTTTTTATTGCTGCCTCACATGCTCCTTTTAGAAACCTGGTTCAAAAGGAGAGTGAAGACAAAAGGAGAGCTGAAGACAATAAAGGATTTAAGATCTTGGGGAGAACAGAGGAATTGTCTTCAAATATAAAATATGCTTTCATGTGGAAGAAGGGAAACCGAGTCTATGTGGCTACAGGAGCTAGGACTAGTAATGATGGGGGGAGGTTGTTAAGAAGCACTCCAACATCAGGTAGAGTTTGGTGTATGTTGTCTAGGTCTTATATCCCAGATGTAAAGAATTCAAGGATCAGTAAAATACCCATGTCACCTTCAAACTTTGGCAACTCATATTAGGATTTCAACATTTTATTTTTCCAAATAAAAAACAAACCAAGCAACAACAAAAGAACAAAACAACCGTCTATCATGACTATCATCATAAAAAAATAGATAATTATACAGAAAAAAATAGGAAAAACATAATAAAGAAAAGGTCACTTGGGGTAAGACACACACTAAAATTTCTCCCTCCTTTTTGCTTAAGTCTTACAAAATTTTAATACTGATTTAATGGGTCTATAGTCAGCATCTGAGTTTACAGGAGTGCAGGAGTCTCCCCAGAATTTGTCATCCTGGCATGCAAATTGTTTCTTTTAAAGGCCAACAAATACAAATATATTTTTTAAAATTTTGTTTTGTTTTGTTTGTTTGTTTAACGTCCCCCTGACCTGCCTAAAGGAATTCATATGGGCAAACCTGCTTCAGGTCAGGCAACTTAATATATTCAGTTTAGCACATATGAATTAAGTGTGGCAGATAGGAAGGACCCAAGCAAAAGTTTGTTTGTTAGGTTCCCTCTGTGTTCCATTGTTTCTGGATGGGACTCTTTCTCATCTACCTGTTGTGAGAATAAACAAGCCATCATTTCAGTCAAAGAATAGTTTATGCAGCCGCCATTTTGGCCGCATGACTTGCAGCCCCTGTGGGGGGCCACCATCTTAAAACAGCAAAGGCCAACCCCTCCCTTTGAATTAGCCAATCACAAAAGACTGTGCACTTGAGCTCCAATCAAGAGTGAGGGACAGGTCACATGTGTCAGTATTAAAAAGCCGAGCAGGCCGCCTGCTTGGTGTGCACCTGCTTCCAGACCATATGCGGGCACCCTTCTATATGGATAGAACACAAAACATACTTGGGAGCCAGGCAGCAAGGCAAATATCTTTACTTTATTTTATACATTACAATCAAAAGAGAAGATGTAAGTGGTTACATAAAATCCATTGGTGGGAGAAGGTAAAGCGGGGAAACTTCTAGGATTGGATAAAAAGTAAAATGATAGATGCATACTCTTTTACATAGGTGGGTACAGGATACTTAACAGTCAACAATTAACTCAATAACAGTGAGGAGATTTCTGTTCTCCACTTGGGTGTGCTACCTGTGCTTTGTGGGGCAAGGACTTTGACATTCCAAAGATATGTTACCATAGATGCAAAAAGACAATAGACAGGACCAATTAAGGTAAAGATTGACTTTTGTCAGGGAAGATTCTAGCTTAGGCCATAAACTGCTTTTAGTTAAAAAGTTTAAATTTCAGGCCATCTTTTGTGGTTATTTTAGGTTTCTGCTCGCCATGCAGGTCTTCCCTGAGCTTGTCAGGTTTAATATGTGGCCACTTTTCATCCACATAGCCTATGATAAAAATGTCTGTTATACTTTTTTTGTTTCAGTTCCAAGCACCTATAAATGATGTTAAGTGAAAACTTACTGTACATGGACTAATGAGATAAACAATGCTAAGTGTGTGCCTTGTGATCCATTCTTTGTGGGAGGTGAGAGTGGTTCTGCAGTATTGCACACAGCCTATGCTCTCTGGCTATCTCAACAGTCTTGCTGCTTCTCATCCAAAGGATTACGAATGATCTGAACTCTCTTAAAATGTTTGCCCTCAATACTCCCTTTGGATATGGCACTGAAAAGCTATCAACCCCATTTTGAAAACAGAGAAATTGACCTGGAGGGTGACTAATTAATTGCTGCTGGTGGAGGTGGGGCCAGCCCCGGGTCTTGTGGCTCACAGTCAGGGGCTTTCCCTCTCACACTGCATGTGGCATGTGTCTTTTGTTGCCTAAAATTAAGGCTGAAACCATTCAAAGCTAGCGGGACCAGTTCTCCTTTCTCCTTGTAAAAATAGCCGGTCTTCCTGACTGAGCTCTAATAAGCTCAGGATAAAAATTATGCCAATTCAAAGCCAACCACTGAAACATCTCAAGAGGGTAGGCAGGGAGGTCTGCCTGTTGTATGAGCACTTAGATATATTTACCTCCACCCACAATTTATCTGCACCTACTTTTTTTCTAAAGCACTTTACCTGGTATCTCAGAGGTGGAATCATTTGTGAAGCACTGCAACAGTTTTCTCTGCCTCTCCAACCAGATTTGCAGTTGGCTGAACTACGTTCATCAGAGGCTGCCCTGGTCACTTTGCAAGATAATAGATTAAGCCACTAGCCTGGTGTGAGAAGAAGATCTGTTGCCTTTCTCTGCAGTGCACTTAGAAGGAGGCAGATCATCCATACCTGTCAGGGCAAAAATCAATGTGCCCAGTCACATTGCCCTGACTGAGTTTTCTCCATAGGAGAGTGCAGAGTTGCCTGGAGGAATCACTGTAGGGCAAGTTCCTCTAAACTTGAGGTCCTGGCTGCAGAGACAGTCTGTTGCTATCTTGATCCCTGGGAGCACATGGCAGGAGTTTTTTTTTTTTTTTTTTCCTTGATGCTCACACTGTCGTGAACTTAGATTTTTGAACCACTTCTGCAGGTGTTTTCAATTTTCACTTTTATTATGTTTGTATGTCATTCTGAGCTTAAGCATAAAATGGAATGTAGGATTGGTAAGTCAACTAGATAAGTAAGGAGGAGTTGACAGTATCATTTTGGCAAATTAGCAGCAGCCTTTATAATACTGAATTAAGGTAGTTATGTTGAGTCTGCACAGACTTCATCTAATATCATATAAATGTGTATTGGTCATTAGAGTTACTAGTGAAAAGTTTGGTAAAAATTTATCTGGCACATACTAATTTAAAGCACTAAGCTAAATTCTGTACAACTGTTTTATTTCGGAAGCTTTCCACTTCATGTACATTCTTGAGGTTCTAGCAAATATTGATTGAAGCAAAATGGTTTGACTTTGACTTGGATTCATTTTGTACTTTATGATTCTCTTTTAATTTTGACTGTTATTTATGCTTATTGTTGCATTATGAATCACTTTAGAAAATAGTATATAGTGATGGTAGCTGTGTTTTCACCTGTAGTTTCTTCTTTATGTAAGTGATGTCTCATTTAAATAAAGAAGAGCTGGTGTATATGTTTCCTGTCTTTCAAAAAGAAATACAACTTACCAATGGGGAAAAAATGGGGGTGGGGGAGGGTTAAGCACCTTTCTGTGGCTTATGGCTACAGTTTAGGAAGATTCCCAGAGACTGCAAATTTAGGTAACAATTGGTGATTCCAGACTTTACCCCATTTTCACCTTTGTCGTTTCTCTTGAGAACTTGGTACCGCTCCTGGGTATGTAATCTCCAGATTGGGCAATTTGAGAGGTCACGTAAAAACTTTTTTGTTATAAATATAAACAAAACCAAATTAATTTCCTTAACCATGGATGCTAAGGTAGGTGGGAGAAATTTATGACTGGCTCCATTTCCCCCTCTAAAATGACGAATATTCTTCCCCACAAGCAACCTTGTGCAAAGTATTTTCCATGAGTGCTTTGAACATGACTGTAGTTAGTAGACATTTTTCTTTAATAATATTAAATATTTTTTTGCCTCCTCAGTGGAAAGCAAAAGTGTCCACATCTGAACTGAATAAAAATCCCGGCCTCTAACCTTCGCGTGTCCTCTGGCAGCTTATCCTGGTACCTCTTGCTTTGGTCTAAGCAGCTCTATTGGAAGGCTGAGACCTGGCCGTTAGTGATCAGATAGATTTAGAAGCTAGCCTTTCTGAGGAGGATAAGATCACTTCCAAAGGGCATTGGCAGACAGGGGATCAAGGTGTCCTCCTGAGGGCGGGATGTCTGAGTGACTGGGCTTTGGAGACATTATCTATGAACAGATGTCTGCAAGTCAACTCACAGGACCCTCCACATCTAGAGTGGAAGGGAAGTGGGGGAGGGCCACCAACACCTCATGAGCTGTTGAAATAGAAAGAAATGTCTAAGTTTTCCCACAACACAAGGAAACATAGAGTGATATTACAGTTCAATATAAACTTAGAATATAGTAATGCTAGTCATTACTATGAGGAAAACAAAAACTATTATTGTTGCTGTAGGAAAACTAACCAATCACTAAACGACTGAGCAGATAAACCTTTTATCAAAAGATTTATTAAGTCAATAAGTAAACACATAAACTGCATTCTTTTGCATTGTATTAGTGATTTCTTTTTTAAAGTAAAATTAGCTGCTCTTTCTTTATTGTATTACTCATTGAATGAACTCTCATACCAGAAGACGGTTAACTTTTTTTATTTTGACCATATTCAAGGTAGGATCATAGTCAAGAGAGCTTGAGTGTTTCTCAAGGTTTGAATAGATGCCGGGCTACACAATTTATTTACACCACTGTTGACTGAATCATCGAAGCAATGCTATGAGGTTATACCCATTTGATAGGTGAGAGTCTCCTACAGATCTTGCTGTTATTGCCTGCCTTCCCCAATCTTGCTAATTTAGCACTATATTCTCTCTGAGGAGTTCTGGATACAGCCTACAAGAGTGTAACATGCCCAACTCCACTATTGGGGTTCAGTGTCTTAGGGTGAGTCGATGGCATCTATGTGCCCACTAGTTAAAGCTTTGCTCTCCCATCCCCACCGTGTCTGCCCAGTTTGTGCTGTGGCACTTCTGTCCTCAGGTCCTGATTTCATCTGCTTGGATGGCAGCCTCACCACCAACTCCAGTGCTTTTGTTTGGGACCCTGACACCCTGTCTTGCCCTGATCATTTTACCCCAGTGAGCCCTCCCATTGCTCTCTGCTCTAACTGGGGACATCACATAGCAAGCTACAATTCCTCGGGCAATTCTCTGACTCCTTCCCACTTTGTTCACTTGTAACTGGATTCTTGGATCCCAAACTCCATACATCAACCTCCCTAACTACCTTTGCTCCTTCTGATGGACTGACACTTCAGAGTCCCCTCCTGATGTTTTGGATCTCAGCACTTTTATTGCTTCTTCACTGCCAGTATTTTCCTCCCCACAAGCAGATCTAGGCTTTGTGGAACCCATAGCTTATTCAATTTGGGGAGCTTTCCTAACATAATACAAAAGTGTCAATACTACCTTAGGCACAAATATAACTACTTATTTAGAATGAGAAAATAAATCACAGCATGGCTCCTTAAAGAGTCATCTTCCTTTTTTTTCAGAGATCTCTTTAGGCAATTTATCAGAAATGCTTACATAAAATGCTTCCGGTTGGAGCGTGGCTTCCTTTTACCACTTAGAACACTCGACAAACCCTGGTCCTCATAGAGCCCAGTGCAAGTGAGGGGCCTTGAAGCTTAAACACCGCTAGATTCATAGTCACTGAGATCTCTTCATTATGGCTCTGTTCTTTACTATAATGTGGATTTTTTTTCAATAGATGGAGTTACACATATGTTGATATATATGCGATTTGATATGCATGCTATTTTGTTGTATTGACAGCAAGCTTCAAAACTTCATATGTCGGATTTGCTGAAGGTGTTAACATCATAGATATTTTTACGCTTAGAAATGTTGAATTTCGTGCCAAAAAAAGAGCATTTGAGGGAAGTTTTAATTCATTATTTTATTTTGAAGAAAAAGTCAGCGTATACTTCAGGAAGCTTATGGTGAACATGCTCCATCTCAAGATACTTGTGAACACTGGTTTAAATGCTTTAAAAGTGATGATTTCGATGTGAAAGACAAAGAACGTCCAGGTCAACCAAAAAAGTTTGAAGACCAACAATTGCAAGCATTATTGGATGAAGATTCATGTTAAACTCAAAAACAACTTGCAGAAAGTTTAAACGTTGCTCAGGAAACAATTTCTGATTGTTTACAAGCAATGGGAAAGATTTTAAAGGAAGGATAATGGGTGCCACATCAACTGAATGAAAGACAAATGGAAAACCAAAAAGTCATCAGTAAAATGTTGCTTCAACGGCATGAAAGTCTTTTTTGCACTGAATTGTGACTGGTGATGAAAAGTGGATTTATTTTGAGAATCCCAAACGCACAAAATCATGGGTTGATCCAGGTCAACCATCAACATTGACTGCAAGGCCAAATCGCTTCGGAAAGAAGACAATGCTCTGCCTTTGGTGGGATCAGGAAGGTGTGGTGTATTGTGAGCTTCTAAAACCAGGTGAAACCATTAATACTGGTCGCTACCGACAACAAATAATCAATTTGAACCACGCTTTGATCATGAAACGACCAGAATGGGCCAGAAGACACAGCAAAGTAATTTTGCTTCATGATAACGCACCATCATACACTTCAAAACCAGTTAAAGACACGTTAAAAGATCTTGCCTGGGAAGTATTAACCCACATGCTGTATTCACCAGATCTTACTCCTTCAGATTATCACTTGTTCAGATTGATGGCACAAGCACTTTCTGAGCAGCACTTCAAAACATACGAAGAAGTGGAAAATTTGGTCTCTGAATGGTTTGCCGCAAAACATGAAAAGTTCTATTGGGATGGTATCCACAAATTACCTGAAAGATGGGGGAAATATGTAGCTGGCAATGGACATTCTTTGAATAAAGCACTTTTGATGTTTCTCTTGAAATTATCGTGTTTTCTTTGATTATAAAATCGCCATTATTAACTGGTACACCTAGTAGTTTTAGAGAACTGTAACTCTGAGAGCATATGAAACAGAAAGAGGAGAGAGGAAAGTGAAACTGTATTTGTATGAGAGAGAGAGAGAGAGAGAGAGAGAGAGAGAGAGAGAGAGAGAGAGAGAGTGTGTGTGTGTGTGTGTGTGTGTGTGTGTGTGCGTGTGTGTGCGCGCGCAAGTAAGAGGTTGATTTAGACCATTCACTCCAGCCTGCCAGGCCTCTTTCCTTTGGTGCAGAATCCCTTTTCTTCCTGACATTTCATGTCTGCTTTTACTTATTGACAGGTAGTGCACAGAAAGATTGAATGCATTTATGATACTTCTTGTTGTATCTTGGGGTTTGGCCAGGCATGAGTTGATTAACTACCTTGGAATGGGGCATACTTGGAGAGGTAAACACCTAGAACACACCCAGGCAGCCCTAGGAGGCCCCAGAGGGAGTGTGGGCTGCTAGGCAGAGGGTGGTATCCAGAGGGCAAGGAGACAGGCAACTGGGGTCATCAGGTGGGACTGTGAGCATCAGGGAGATCCCCACTGGAATACTAAGGCTCCTGATGGGCCCAGAGGACCCAGCAAGGTGCCCTCTCCTGGAACAAGGGGTATCAGAAAAGGAGAGCCGAGAGTCAAGGAATCAGCACCTGGCAACCATGGCCTCAAGTGACAGTGTGCCACCTGGAGTGCAGCAGAAAATTCAAATTCCTACGGAAGCTCCCCCCACCAGAGTGTGGGGCATTCAGGAATAACTTTAAGGGTTATTAGGAGAGGAATCAGGGGAGGGGATCAATAGGTTGATTAAACTGCTAGAAACAGGATCAAAGTGAGAGCCCAGATCTTGGAAAGATTTAGAGATAGCACGTGGAGGCCAGCTGTGTTTGTGTTTTGGGTGCTGAGACATCTACCACGTTTTCTCTGTATAGCCTTGAACAAATTATTTAATTTTTTCTGGGTGTCCCTAGTCTCTCTTTTTACTTTGTTCAAAATAGTAATAGTATCACGGAGTTACTTTAATGACTAAATAAATAGGTACATAATATTGACTGTAAACTATTTGGGGATAAAAACCAGATCTTATTCTAATTTTTTTTCCTGGTATCTAATATAGAGGGTGGTGCAGAGTAGGACCTTTTAAATATTTGTTAAGCTTCCAAATTACCTACCAGGTGACTGGCATACATCTATATAGATATAAGTAGTTAGATTGATCTACATAGCCATATATATATAAATCAATGCATATGTGTATAATTATATAAAGTTATCTATATATGTATCAATATCTGTTTTCTCTTAGTTTTTGAAACTGAATTTAAGGTTAGGGCCAGAGTACCATAAATGGTAGTCAGAGAGAGTGAGGCTAGACCTCTTGAATTTCTCCCAGTGGAGGCTGGGGCTTCAGGTGTGGCCTTAACATGTGAAGACAGGAAGGATTCAGCAATGATAACTTGGCAGACTTAGATTTGCTCATCCCAAACACCATCTCCACTTAAAACGTTGTCAAAACCAAAGCTTAGAGTGATTTTCCTAAAGCACTTATCACTATTTGTTTTCATGCTTCTGACTAACTGTTGAAAAAAAAACAAGGCTCAGCTAATGCCTTCCTGGGAAAAGGCTCCCCTTAAGAATTCAGTGAGCTTCACTGTTTCTCTATTTGCCCCGAGGGCACCTTTTGTAAGGGATAATGAGTGTTCTCACCGATTCTATATTTGGTTTCAGACTTTGATGTACTTAAATAAATTTTTGGTGTTGCTTTTGATCCAGTGAAGCCTAGAGCTGCCCTCCATTTCATGGAAGAAATGACATTCAAGTTCAGCCTTGAGTGACTGATAGCTTGGTCAACAGCAGAGAGCACAGCATAGGCTGGAAGCAAGGGTTTGGCCACAGATAAACCAGAGGCCAACTCATGGCTCTGCCAGTTACTAAATGTGTGACCTTATGCAAGCTGCTTCTCTTTTAAAGCCTCAGTTTGCTCATCAGTAAAAGGGTTAAAAGAATAGTACCTACAAAATAGGGTTACTGTGATCCTTGAAAAAAATAATACCCATAAAATACTCAGTATAGTGCCTAGTACAGACTATGTGCTTAATACTGTTTAGCAGTTTACATAAAGAAAGGGACAGGGAAGGATGTACAGGTGAGGAAAACCATCTAGACCCCAGGGAAGATGGGGAGGCAGCTTGGTGTCCCTCCGGGTGGGTTGTGTGTAGTGCGGGGCTCAGAGGAGTGGTGAACAATGTGGTTGGTGTGAAGGGTGTGCTCTATTAACAGAGAACTTTAAAGCTAGATAAGCAACTTAAACAGATATAGACAACTGTGGTAGATTTTTTAACACATTGTCTTGCAAAATAGTACAAAATAACTTTAGTATTTCCTTTCAGAAACTATGAAATTCCTTTTAGACATCGCTATGTGCCAGGGACCATAATGCCATGTTTTATCCGTTTCCAAACTCTGTGGAGTGAGAATTAGTCTACCCATTTTTTTTTTTTTTAATTTTGGTTAATCCTCTCCCAATGACACTTTTTCCAATGACTTCTGTGGAGTGAGAATTAGTCTACCCATTTTTTTTTTTTAAATTTTGGTTAATCCTCTCCCAATGACACTTTTTCCATTGACTTTTTTTTAGAGAGAGTGGAAGGGAGGTGGGGAGACACACAGAGAGAGAAACATCAATGTGAGAGAGACACATCAATTGGTTGACTCCCCCACCCTTCCAGGAATTTTTTTTTTTTTTTTTTATGTATTTGGGTGCTCCTGCATTAGGTGCATATATGTTTACCAGGGTTATATCCTCTTGTTGTATCGATCCCTTTAGTATTATGAAGTGGCCTTCCTTATCTCTTGTTATGGCCTTCAATTTGAGGTCTATTTTGTCAGATATAAGTATTGCTACCCCAACTTTTTTTTTTTTTTCATTTCCATTTGCCTGGAAGATATATTTCTATCCTTTCACTTTCAGTCTGTGTGAGTCCCTGAGGTGGGTCTCTTGTAGACAGCATATATATGGGTCATGTTTTCTTTTCGATTCAGTCACTCAATGTCTTTTTTTGTTTGTTTGTTTTTTTTAATAAATCTTTATTGTTCAGAAGATATATTTCTATCCTTTCACTTTCAGTCTGTGTGAGTCCCTGAGGTGGGTCTCTTGTAGACAGCATATATATGGGTCATGTTTTCTTTTCGATTCAGCCACTCAATGTCTTTTTTTGTTTGTTTGTTTGTTTTTTTAATAAATCTTTATTGTTCAGATTATTACAGTTGTTCCTCTTTTTTCTCCCCCATAGCTCCTCTCCACCGGTTCCCACCCCACCCTCTGCCCTTACCCGCCTCACTATCTTCATCCATAGGTGTACGATTTTTATCCAGTCTCTACCCTCACCCTCCACTACTCTTTCAACATGAGAATTGTCAGTCCACTCCATATTATATTCACCAATTTATTCTGTTCATCAGATTTTTTATTCACTTGAATTTTCGATTCACTTGTTGATAGATATGTATTTGTTGTTCATAATTTTTATCTTTAGCTTTTTCTTCTTCCTCTTCTTAAAGAATACCTTTCAGCATTTCATATAATACTGGTTTGGTGGTCATGAACTCCTTTAGTTTTTTCTTATCTGTGAAGTTCTTTATCAGACCTTCAATTCTGAATAATAGCTTTGCTGGGTAAAGTAATCTTGGTTGTAGGTTCTTGCTATTCATCACTTTGAATATTTCTTGCCACTCCCTTCTGGCCTGCATAGTTTCTGTTGAGAAATCAGCTAAAAATTGTATGGGTACTCCCTTGTATGTAGCTAACTGTTTTTCTCTTGCTGCTTTTAAAATCCTTTGTCTTTTGCACTTGGCATTTTAATTATGATGTGTCTTGGTGTGGTCCTCTTTGGATTCCTTTTGTTTGGGGTTCTCTG
>NW_005365553.1:2934924-2945825 GCF_000412655.1 Myotis brandtii | reverse complement strand
TCATTTGATAATCTAATGGGAGATCTCTTGTACTAACCTTCTGTCTGTTTCTTGCAGCCTTTAAGATTCTCTCTTTGTCCTGAATGTTTGTCATAGTAATTACATGTCTTGGTGTGGGTCTTTTCAGGTTCATCTTGTTTGGGACTCTGTGTGCTTGTGTGACTTTTTTCTTCCCCACATCAGGGAAGTTTTCTGACATTATTTCTTCAAATAGGTTTTCGAACCCTTGTTCCTCTTCCTGTCATTCTGGCACCCCTATTATTCATATGTTGCTTAGTTTTATGTTGTCCCAAAGCTCCCTTAGGCTCTCCTCCTGTCTTTTAATTTTTTCTCCAATTGCAGTTCAGTTTGGGTGTGTTTGTCTGTCTTCTAATTTGCTAATTTGGTCCTCTGTTTCTCCTAGTCTACTGTTGAAACTTTCCATAGTATTTTTTGTTGCAGTTATATCACTCTTTATTTCTGCTTGATTCTTACATTAGTTGTTGACTTTTAATCCATCCAGTTTATGAACTGTATGACCCTTATTCTGAATTCTTTTTCTGACATATTGCATGCCTTCGTTTCACTTTGTTCCTTTTCTGGTGATTCCTCCTTTTCTTTCCTTTGAGGGTTTCTTTGTCTCCCCATTTTTGCTCTCATTGAAAAATCTAAGTGTCAAGTTGTGTGGGGGCTGCTCCTGGGGTGGCAGCAGCTCCTCAGGCAGCGACTGCTCCTTGGGCAATCAAGGCAGTGGGTGCTCCTCAGTTGATGGTTGCTCCTCTGTTGGGCACTGCTTGCATGGCTGCTCACAGCAGTGGTGGCTCCTCTGGTTGGCGGGGGTGGGATGCTCGCATGGCTGCTGCTCCTCGGACTGGAGCAGGTTGCTCATGTGGCTGTTACTCCTTGTATGGGGGTGGGCTGCTTGAGAGGCTGCTGCTCCTTGTATGGGGATGGGATGCATGCATGGCTGCTGATCCTCAGACAGGGGTGGGCTCCTCATGGGGTGGCTGCTTGTGTGGTTGCGGTGCCCTGGGCTAAAGCGTTGGGCCAGCCAAAGGGGAGCATGCTTCAGAACTCACAGGAGCCCATGCCTTGGGTGGCTGGAGTCTTGGTGACCGTGGGACCACAGCTGAGGCAGCAAGTCACTGGCGGGGTTGGCTGTAGAGTCCTGGGTGGTGTCTGGGAGCACCCTGGGTGGAGGTGAGGCTGGGCTCCCAGTCACAGCAGTTCTCCCATCCAAGAAGGCGCAGCTGCTGTGGTAGAGCCAGTCACCCTGGGACTTTTTGCAACAGTAGCAGAGGCTGCCTGGTTAGGTGAACCAGTCAGCCTGCCCCAAAGGTCCTGTGGGATCTAACTGTCCCTCACTCACACCCCACACCCAACATGTCCACACACTCCCCTTTCACTCCCTCACTCACTCATGCTCTTTACCTCACTTCTGCCTATGGGGATCCCTGTTCGTGGCATCAGATATGGGGAGGGGATGGCGTTCTCTCTTCTTGTGACCAGCGCAGAGAGAGAGAACTCGGGGGTTGATGAAATCTTGAATAGAACACAACAAGGTTTAAGGAAAATTGAAATAACAAGACTGAGACAGAAATAGAGGAAAGCTGGGACCGGGTGTGGCGTCTGCTCTCGGATAGATGACCAGGGCTCAGAGCCAGCACAGCAACCTTTATTTATAGCCAAATACCAGGAAGTTTTACTAAGGGTAAATAAAAGGGGGAATGTATGCATTCTTGTAGCTTCCGCATAAATAGTCACCTCCGGGTGGGTCGAGTCACATTCATTCCTGGTGCTTGACTAGCTTTAGATAAGAACCCATTTCCTGGCACCTGGCTTTGAAGGTCAACTGAGGCATTCCCACCTCTTGGCTGGATATACCCCCAAGATAAGGCTCTGCCTTCATCATGGGTTCAGTCGACATGAATTTAAAAGAAAGCCAGCGCCTTCCCTGGCAAGGGGCCTTCCACAGCCGCCATCTTCCTGCCTCTGTAGTTGGGTCTGGAGTGTTATTAACCCATTCGTGGATGGAGTCTCTTCTCCAGGTGTCTGGTTATGTGGCTCGCTCTCTGCCACATTGACCAAACAGGACAAAATGCAACTCGACAAGACATGACACAAAGGGAACCAAACACAAATGTACTCACAATACTGATAACCCCAATATAAGTGACCACCAGAGAAAAGAGTTAGGGGAGAGAAGAGAGCACAAATCATATCAAAGAGAGAAAAAATGGCGAGAGAAAAGAAAAGGAAGAAAAAGGGAAACAAAATATATATGGGGAGAAAATACCACAAAACAAACAGATAAACCAAAAAATGCAAACACCAAACACCCAGAAAAGAGGGTGGGGGTAGAATCTGTAGAGGCTGAGCTTAGATACTGAAAGTAAGGTTAAGAAATTGGATGAATATGGGGAGGACCTCAGTTCAGTATAGAGGAAGTAGAAAGAGGATGAGTGGATAAGAAGAAAGAGAAAGAGAGAGAAGAAAAGAATTAATTAAAAAATAGGATAAAAATAAAAAATAATAAATAAATAAAAATAGAATGATGAAAAAATAATGCAAAAAGAAATAAAAAATAAAGAAACAAAGGAAAATAAAGAAAAAAGAGATAATAATAAAATAAAATAAAAATGAAAAAGTGAAGTGTCATTTGTTTCTGCTGAGTTTTAATGCCCCATGGAGGCTGGTTTAAGATCCCACTCTTCTGTACTGTCTGCCAATTCTCAGTTTCCTTTTATATTGTTAAAGTTCCAAGTGGTCCACTGCTCCTCTGTTTGTGTCTATCTCCACAGCTTTGACTGCCAGCTGGTGGGACCAATCTTTCCACTTAGCCTGTCTGTCCACTGTCAATCTTAATCTCTCAAGCAGCTGATTCTGACAGGGCTATAGTTGGGGAGGTTGCCATATAGCTTTATGGGACTGAACGGCCTCTCTTCAGGCCAGTCCCTGAGGGCTCTCAGGGACTATTCAGATTTTTTTTGTATCCTTTGTAACACTCAGGGTGTAGTCTGGGTATGGCTGTATTGATTGCCTGGAGACTGCAGGGATGGGCTATCTCTTCAGGAGAAAATGGCTGCTTAGGTCCGGTGTGTCAGGTATGTCTCAGTGCCAGACCCCCGGCCACCTCTCCCTGACCCTCTCTTCTCCTCAGTCTCTCCCCGGACTCCACAAGTCTGCACCTCTACCTGCACCTCAGCCAAGAGTAAGTGTTTGTATTTGAAAGGTCCTATGAACTGGGTTTAGTGAATAATAGCAAATACCAGAAAGGGGAAAGAGCTGTGCCTCTGCGAGCCCCTCTTGCCCCTGCATGGTGCGGCTTGGGCAGTTGTTCAGGCTGCCCGCTCTGGGCTCAGCCTCTCATGGCTATAGGCTTAGATCTAGAATCCCCTGCTGCCAGCAGCCCTGTAGACTTCCTTTCCACAGTCAGATGTACGCCTGTCCCAAGAGACATAGCCTCGGTGCAATGCGGCTTCCTTCCGACCCTCTGGGCTTGGAGGTCCCGCACCTCTTTCTAGCCATATCCCTGATTTTACCATTCTCCAGGCATCCTCTGCCTTTCCCGGCTGCAAATTATCTCACCAGCTGTGTCTACTTTGCCAATTTGGGGTGAATTTTATTAGATTTAATTGCTCCTTCTATCTGCTCTGGGACAAGGCTTGGGACATGTCTGCCTATTCCACCACCATTTTGTCTCTCCTATACTCTCCATTTTAAAGATGATTATGTTGTAGCCCAGAGAGATAAAAATTAGCCATGGTCACCTTTGAAATTCACCTCACCTGTTAAGTGGAGATTAAAACAGCATGTGTGAGGGTCACACATGGAAAGAGGATATGAGATGGCCTGTGGAAAGTACCTTCTACAGAGAAGGTGTTCAACAAATACCAATGCCCCATGGTTCTATCTTAGATATGAAGACTGGGCTTCTGCTCTACTCTCAGGACCAAGCCCCAGCTTTGCCCACTTCCATGTATGCCTCTTGGTCCTTCCATGCCTGCGTCTCTGTGTGGATAACTTCCTCAGGGCCTGATAAATTTCAGCACTCGATGTCTTTCTTTGAACCCAGCCTATGGCTGAGACTCCTCCTTCCTCCAGATTTTTGTTTTAAAAATATGTTTTTATTGATTTTAGAGAGAAAGGGAGAGATAGAACATCAATGAGAGATAAACATCAACATCCATCGGCTGCCTCCTGTACGCTCTCTACCAGAGATTGAGCCCACAACCTAGGCATGTGCCCTGACCAGGAATTGAACCAAAAATCTCTTGGTGCTTGGGTTGACATTCAACCACTGAGCAACATTGGCTGGGCCCTTCCTCCAGACTGTTGGATGGAACTGCTGTATCAGCCTGCCGGCTATAAGTCGCCATGTCCCAGCCTCTTGCTGGGACACCAGTGTGATGGCTCCTTGACTTGACCTCCTGCCTGAAAATTCACCCACTGCTCACTAAGTACCTGTATCCAAGCAGCACTTGGCCACATTCCTAGGTCCTGAGCTCTATCAGTCTGATTCATCCCTCTCTTTTCAAGTTGCTTTTCCAACAGTGGAGCTTGTTAAAAGTAGAGATGCTTGGACCTGATTCTCATCTGAATCAGAAGCTTCTATAGTGTTCCTGGGGATCTATTTTTTGGGGGCAAGATCCACATTATTAAAATGTCCTCCCTAGATGGATATGATACAGCTGTTTCACAGGCTGGCCTTGAGAAACACTGCTATAAGGTACTTTGATTACATGGCCTTTAAGTCCTACACAGCAAGTCTACAGTTTCCTCACAGGTCAGTTTCATGAATTAAATTCAGGTCAGTATTCTTTCTTTCCTAAGGATTTTTTAAACTACTTCTTCAAAAAAAATTATTTAATCTTTTCTTCATATCGCCTCTGGATGGACCGTCTTAATGTCTACATGGATTAGAAGTCCTTCCTGCAGGCTAACTTGGAAGCTTACCTGCTTCTGCAGCCTGCTTAGCATTTTCAGCTTGCTCTCATTCTAATACAGTAAGGCAGGCCTCTTGCCATGTTTAAAGCCTGACCTTGCTTACAGGCTCCTGGACCTACGTTTGCTCTTTGCTGTCACTGCCTCAAACTAGTTTCAACTTTCCTCTTAGAAATGATGATCTGCAACATTCAAAGCCATCTCTTTAGAAGCCATTTCTTTGAACTCTTCTGAAGAATAATCTGGGATCATCTGAGATTTAATGTCTTTTAAAATACTGTGAAAAAATATTGTTCTTTCTTGATTAAATTATACAGAATCATCAGTTACTGGGCTAGGTCTTACCAACATATCAAAACCTTTTTTTATGTACTAAAACTTTTTTAAAAATTGGTTTTATAAACTGAGGACCTAGCATTCCTTTAAATATCTTTCTGTGAAATTGTTTTAGAATTTTATATATTTGTATGTCATTTTACTTCATCTTTGTATATACTAGGTTATGCCATGTATCAATGCTAGTAATTTTATTCCCTTTGAGCATCTGTGTTTGTATACTGGAGAGAGTTCCTATGGTAATAAAGCGTGGTTTTGTTAGAGACCAATTTATCCCTTGACTGTTTTCATGCTACCCAGAACAAAACAGGTTTCAGTTCTGGTTTCACAGACATGGAAGTTCCTAACATTTCCTATATTGTAGAAATCAACATCCCCCAAAGCATAATGATAATAAAAATGTCTTAGATTCCAAGAATAAACAAAAATGCCTTGGCATGAAGTATTAGGTCATTGATTGGTGAGGAACTTTAAAAAGTGCTGAGATAAAATGAGATATGATCATTCAACAATAGTAGGACAAGAGGACTTGGAGGAAAGCACAGTGTGTTCCTGACCAGGGATATTTGGTTAGCTTGCCACATGAGTGCCTTGTTTATCATAGTAAACCTCTTTCCCTACCTAATTATTCTCAGTCTTATGTATACCTGTTCCCTAGATCTTGAGCCTAGGTCAGAGCTGGAATGGATTGAAGAAATATCTAAGTTGGCTTCAGTTTCAGGCATGCTGGCTGTTGGTTACAATAGAGAACCTAAGCAAATGGATGTTTGGAATGTGGTAACATGATAAGTCATAAGAGGGGATTTGATTGTCTGGCCGACAGCTTACTCTTTTATCAGTGAATCTCCAAACCAGTAAAAATGTAGCTGGTGTGACTTTAATATAACATGCAGAATTTTTATGAGTTTGTAGAGCCCTTTAAACAGAACAATGAGGAGAGGGCACTTTCCCTTGCTTCAAGATGGAAAGATCTTGAGTTGAGTGTAGTCAAGATATAATTTTGAAGTAGGCTTACTAAAGTGGACTTTCATTCAATTCACAAAGGAGCTAAGTAGATGTAGGAAGAGTAGTAGAGGTCAGGGGGTGCTTAGCAATTGGGAGAACTAGTGGTATGCTTTCCTTGGGAACTTCAGATAGATAGCTCATCTTTTAACTAGTGAATATTCCAAAAACAATTTATATCTTCTCCCTGCCTTTTAATTTGTCAAAGAAATTCTAAAATTTGATTACTTACTTATTGGATCTCAAACATAAAATTTAAAATTACAATTAGATACCATTTTTAATCAATCAAATTTGCAAAGATTAAGAAAAATAAGACCAAATTATGGCTAGTGTTGGTGGCATATATTTAATCCTCTCATTTGCTACTAAATAAAGGTCAATTGGTACAACTTTTAAGTAAAACAATCCTATCCTACAAGAGTAGATCCCAAAGAAATACCAGAAAAGCAAACTTTTATAATTATAGACCATAAACAGTGTATTAATTTTACAATATTAAAATATATTTGAAATCACTCATAATAATTCTAAGACAACAGACATAAGACAAAATGTCCAAAAATGTACAATACCTATCTCTTACTTCATGCTAAAGAAAATGAATTTAAAATAAAACAGCTAGACTTTCAGTTTAAAATGGAGGCATGCTAGAGGTATCTTATCTGTCCTCCTCTAATATTCCATGAAAATCTCTTCGAAAATGTACAAGTACTTTTGTTGTTGTTTTTAATTGTAGCTGTTCTGATCAGCAGGATAAAGGAAGATCCTATGCTGGACTCTGGGAATATTTCCACAAACTACCACATCAGTGGTGTTGCATTGAGAAGCACAATTGTGGACTGAATTTGCTCCACCCTCTTTCTTAGAAAAGTATACATCATCTGACAGAAGACAGCAAAAAGCTCTGTCACAGCCTGTTCCTGGCTCAGGGATTCCAATCAGAAATTCAAGCAACCACATTTCTTTCTACATGAAGACAATGATGTTTAGGCAGGTAGTTCAAGGCATTCCTCTTCTTTCCCTTCTTCTCTCTTTATTCTTGACTAGACTATGGGTCTTAGTAGAAACTATGCCAGATGTGTGATACAACACAGTGGAATGTTAGAGCGTAATTGGTGGTGGCGCACTGAATTGGGATTGTAAGTGGGATGGATGGAGGCAGAAACAAGAGCTGAAAGTGTGAGTGTGTGTATATATATGTGGGATGGTATGTGTGAGGGGCTTCATGACTTGTCTTTTAAAAAATGGTAATTTCATACTGTGCTCAAGTATTTAACATAGTTAAAAGATTGTGGCAGTGAGAGAAGAAGATTCATTTATTTATCTAGCCAGCATGTATTGAGTACCTACTGTATGCCAGCTGCTGATTTGTTGTAGAGAAACACCAGTGGGGAAAAAAAAGTAGGTTCTGGTTCTAGTGGGAAAGGGGATCAGGGTTGGGGACAAAAGTAAGTAAACCATTGAAAAATGTAATTTTTATGATCATCAGTGCTGTGAACAAAATAAGATTGTGTGGTGTGGCAGAATGAATGGTGCTCCTCAGACCAATTCATTGTGGTCCCAACATAGACTGGGCCCAAGGCCGCAGGTTTTTTCCAGAAGAAACTAAAGCAAATAGCATTGAAGAAACAAAGTTTGATCCTCATCACACTCTATCACACAGGTGCTATTACTATCTTTTTTTTTTACAGATGAAAAAACAAACAAAACTGAGACAATGAATGGGCAAAGAAAAATTCTTAAGAGAAAAAATATAAGCAGTTAATAAATACTTGCAACTTGTTAAAATGCACAAGTAATGAGGTAAACACACTAGTAATGAAAGGAATAACATTTAAAATTACAATTATGAATTTGGGTGCTCCTGCATTGGGTGCATATATGTTTACCAGGGTTATATCTTCTTGTTGTATTGATCCCTTTAGTATTATGAAGTGACCTTCCTTATCTCTGGTTATGGCCTTCACTTTGAGATGTATTTTGTCCGATATAAGTATTGCTACCCCAGCTTTCTTTTCCTTTCCATTTGCGTGAAAGATATTTTTCCATCCCTTCACTTTCAGTCTGTGTGAGTCCCTTCTAATGAGGTGGGTCTCTTGTAGACAGCAGATGTATGGGTCATGTTTTTTTATCCATTCAGCCACTCGATGTCTTTTGGTTGGAGCATTTAGTCCGTTTACATTTAAAGTTATTATTGAAAGGTACTTGTTTATAGCCATTTCTTTTTGTGTGTGGCTGTTTTCTTTCTGAGCTTGTTATTTCTTCTTTTTACACCAGTCCCTTTAGCATTTCTTGCATGGCTGGCTTGGTGGTGATAAACTCCCTTAGCCTTTTTTTGTCTGTGAAGCTTCTTATTTCCCCTTCAATTTTGAATGAAAGCCTTGCTGGATAGAGTATTCTTGGATTCAGTCCTTTGCTTTGCATCACTTTGTAAATTTCCATCCATTCTTTTCTGGCCTGATGTGTTTCTGTTGAGAAATCATTTGATAATCTAATGGGAGATCCCTTGTATGTAACTTTCCGTCTCTCTCTTGCAGCCTGTAAGATTCTCTCTTTGTCCTGAACATTTGCCATGGTAATTATGATGTGTCTTGGTGTGGGTCTTTTCGGATTCACCTTGTTTGGGACTCTCTGGGCTTGTGTGACTTTTTTCTTCCCCACCTCAGGGAAGTTTTCTGATATTATTTCTTCGAATAGGTTTTCTAATCCATGTTCATCTTTCTGTTGTTCTGGCACCCCTATTATTCGTATGTTGTTTCGTTTCATGTTGTCCCAAAGCTCCCTTAGGCTCTCCTCCTGTCTTTTAATTTTTTTCTCCATTTGCAGTATAGTTTGGGTGTGTTTTGCTTCCTTGTCTTCTAATTCACTAATTCGGTCCTCCGCTTCTCCTAGTCTACTGTTGATACTTTCAATGGAGTTTTTTATGGCAGCTATATCACTCTTCATTTCTTCTTGGGCCTTACTTAAGTTGTTGATTTTTTCATCTGTTTCTTCTAGCTTCTTGCATATGGTATTGAATTTTTCATCTGATTCTTCTAGCTTCTTGCATATGGTATTGAATTTTTCATCTGATTCTTCTAGCTTCTTGCATATGGTATTGAATTTTTCATCTGATTCTTCTAGCTTCTTGCATATGGTATTGAATTTTTCATCTGATTCTTCTAGCTTCTTGCATATGGTATTGAATTTTTCATCTGATTCTTCTAGCTTCTTGCATATGGTATTGATTTTTTCCTCCGACCGGTGCATGTACTCTAGGACCCTTATTCTGAATTCTTTTTCCGTCATGTTGCATGCCTCTGTCTCACTTAGCTGCTTTTCTGGCGAGTCCTCCTTCTCTTTCCTTTGGGGGTTTCTTTGTCTACCCATGTTTGATCTCACTGACATATCTAGTTGTTGAGTCGTTCAGTGGCTGCTCCCTGGGTGGCAGTGGCTCCTCGGGCTGTGGTTGCTCCTTGGGCGGTTGTGGTAGCAGTGGCTCCTCCGTTGATAGCAGGGCCTCTGGTGGGTGCTGTTCACAGCTGTGGTGGCTCTTCTGGCTGGTGGAGGGAGGCTTCACACACAGTAACTGTTCCCCAGACAGAGCGTGTGGAGATCAGGAGGCCGCTGTTGCTTGAATCTGCTGCGTTGATTTAAAGGCACAAAATACAACACAACAAGGCACAACGTACCAGGCACTGAACACGAATGTATTTACGATATCAATAACCCCAAATAAAGGTGGCCACCCGAGCTAAGAGAGTTAGGAGATAAGGAAGAAAGAAGAGAAAAAGGTAGAAGAGAAAAAAGAAAGAAAGAAAAAAGAAAAAAAAAGGAGTGCAAAAATAAAATTGGAAAAAGGGAGGGGAAAAAAGAAGAGGAAAAAGAAAAAAAAAAGTAAGAGAGAAAAGAGAGTGAAGTATAAGAGGGGAAGAGACTATTTATATGAGGGGAAAACTCCTATAGAACCGCCACTAATACCAACAATTTACAGCAGCAGATTCCTGGAGATGAATACAAACTACAAACAACCAATAATATCAAGCGACGCAAGGGAAAACAGAAGCACAGAAATAACCGGGGGGCGGGGGGAGAAAAATAAAAAGAATAAGCAGACTAACCTCACAAACGATCCTAAAAAAACCCCCAATATACTCGTCAATCGAGCAAACAACAATAAACAATAGAGAGAGAAAAGAAGAAGAAGAAGAAAAAAATTTGGATAGTGAAGGAAGATAAGGGAAAGGTGTATAAGGATTTAGAGCAGGGGATTGGACATAGGGTATATAAGTAGGGTGAAATTTTGACAGGGGGTAAAAAGAATAGGGAAGATCTAAACCTGGAGTAGGGTAAGAGAAACAGGACAACAAAAGGGAAAAAGTGGGGAAGAGGGTTTAGCACAGAGGCAAATTGAGGTAGAGAAAAATGTTGCTAAAGGAACGATGAAAATAGAATGGAGGACATTAGTCCCAAAATAAAAAAATAAAAAAAATAAAAGAAAAGAAAATGACACTTTAAAAAATGGTAAAATGGTAGCGGTAATAATACTAGTTAAAAATAAAAATGTAGTAGTTGAAAGGGTAAAATCAGGTGATGGGAAAAAAAAAAAAGAAAAACAATGTTTTCTTAGTTAAAAGGTGAAAAAGTAATTAAAAAAA
>NW_005365553.1:2926493-2934271 GCF_000412655.1 Myotis brandtii | reverse complement strand
GCTGAGCTGGCGCCCAGGGGGAGGTTTCAGCCTCAATCTCTAACCATCCCCATTTTCTAAGAGTTCTCTGTCTTTCCTGGCTGCAGACTGTCTCTCAGCTGAATCTCCTCTGCTTGTTTGGGCTGTATGTTACCCGTTTCAGCTGCTCGCCCTTATCTGGTCCGGGACAAAGCACCAACACGTCCGTCTAAGCCTCCGCCATTTTTTCTTCCTCTTAAAATTACAATTAAATACCATTGCCAATCAATCAAATTTGCAAAAGTTAAAAAAAAAATAAGGCCACATTATTGCTAATGATGGTTACATATATTTGACCCTTTCATTTGCTGCTGAGAAAAATGTTAATTGGTACACTTTTCAGTAAAATAATCTTACCTATAGGAGTAGATCCCAAGGAAATCCCAGTGTTAATTGTTAATTGCAGTACTAGTTATAAGATTGCCAAATTGGAAACAATCTACATGTCTGACAATAGGGAAATATTTCCATATATAGAATCATTATATATAATCATTAAAGACGATGTTCATGAAAATCTATTAATGACATAGGGAACTGATTGTTAAAATATTAAATGAAAAAGTAGGCTAAAAGTTGAATATATAGTATGATGGAATTTTGGTAACAGAACCACCTAAAGTCCAAGTGGACATATATATGAGACAGTAGAGACCCCACATACATGAGAGGTTCTCTTACATATGTACATAATTAAATTTGGTCATTTTCTCTTGTTAATCTGTTTCATGTCTACTTCATACAAAGGCAGTAGCAACAAAATTTAATAAAGATTGTGGAACATGCAGATGAAGTTCATTTTGCTCCTGTAAAAATGACCCCTCAGTGCCAGAATTTTACCATCCTAATGACCTTGTAACATGGCTCCTTGTAACAGAGAAATCAGAGGAATCAGAGAAACTGAGATGGGTGAACAATGGCTATAAATAAAATGAATAGTCAGGACTATGGGAAACCCAACATGGCCACTTGTGTCTTCCCAGCTCCCTGGCAAACCCTATTTTTTGATTTTTGCAAAACTTCATCCACTATAGTGCATTTAAGCTGGACTTCTTTTGACTGCCACTTAGTATGGGTTTCAGTACGTTCTTGTTGTTGTGTGTCTATTTTCTGGATGGGTTGAAGCCTTCTCTACTGCAAGGCTAATGACCTCCCAGTGGCAAAGAAAGTGTTAGAAAATGAGTTTCCCACTTGGGGTATACCTTCCACAAGCTCTAGTCATTGAGACACCTATTTCACTGAACAACTCATATGAACCTTAACAAAAGCCTTGCAAACTTCTTGGAATTATCACAGACCTCATAACCCTCAGTTATCAGGCAAGGCTGAAAGAACTAATGGAAAAATTAGATTAAGCAGAACAAGCCTTAAGTACATGGAACTAAATGAACTGATAGGATGGTTACAATTTTTATAAATTTTTGTTTGAAATATTTCTGGTTCTTTAATATTTTCCCTAAAGTTTTAAGGAAACATTTTCTTTTAAACTAACTATGACTTACAGCAATTTGGTAAATTATACCTTTGTGAACTGTATTGAAACATTTCTCTTTTTATCCTTACTTGATCCCTTCGGAATTCAGAATACTCAGGTCACAATTAGAAATTGGTAATGTTATCAAGACTCTGACTGCAATATCATATTTGGGAGAAATATGCATAGATTCAGATATGACCAGACAGCTTTAAATAATTAAGATTCACTCATGGAAGCCAAAAAATCCATTGGAAATAGCCTGGTACCTTGCTTACAGGGTTTTCAGCAGCTTTACCTGGTGAGTAAAGAAGGTATCTTCCAAACATGTACAGGAATATCAAGATATTTTGGGTACCTTAGGAATAGAGGAACTCACCCAAAACTTTTGGGTGTTGCAGGCAAAGTATGACGGCAAGTCCTTGCCTTGACTTTTCATAAGGAATCTCCAGATTGAACTCCAAAGTTCAATCTGGAGATTCCTTATGAAAAATTTCAGCAAAGCCCATTTAAAAGAGCTTATGTTGCTATTCCTATATTTATTGAAATAACAGGTCGAGTTTATGGGTAAATTATTTTGTAAGTAAATTAGTCTTAATGTGGCTATTTTTGTTAAAAATGAGGGTGATTTTAGAGAGAAATTATATATCTTTGTGGATACTAGTTTCCAATGTTGTTGTTGTTGTTGTTGTTGTGGTTGTTGTTGTTGTTGTTGTCTTCTTCTTCTTCTTCTTCTTCTTCTTCTTCTTCTTCTTGCTTTTAAGTTAGTGACAAAAAATTTAATGAGAAAATTTTAAAGGTACTTTAGGCAAATAAGACTGTGTCATTCTGAACTTGGGGTCACAAAAAAATGTTGGTCCTATTTCTTTACTGTTTAGAAAGTGAGTTAAGCTCTTACAAAGAAAGCCATACGGGTGAGGAGGAAAATAAAGTGGCCAGCCTGGCAAAATGTCTCAGGCTATCAAGAACTGCCAAGCTGATCTTCCCTTGCCCACGCCTAAAATGTATGAGGCACAAAGTGATTTTTCAGCATGGGTAGTGGCATCATTGTAGAAAGGGGCTTAGAGGGTAATACAGAATTAGAATTTGGCCTTAGCAAATGCAAGACAGAGGAAGAGGGACACCTCTCTCACACATCATCACTATCCTGTAGCTAGTATCACATCATATGCCTTTAGAGAGACATCGATCTTGAAACAGCCCAGGCGATTCTCACCACTGCTTAGGATGCTCTAGATGTGGTAATTCCAGCGAGGGAGCTCCAGGTGGGGCAGGGTGATTTCACTCTTGGGCAGTGAGTAGATGCCTTCTTTGAAGGGACACTGGCAGGGAAGCGCATAGCTGTGCAGGGGCTCTGGGGAGAACCCTCCAGGGGGAATACAAATGTCAAATATATTACAGAGGCTGTCATAGATTCATATACCAATTTGTTTCACACACAGGACTTTGACCCAGAAGCTGGCCATTTCTTTCTGCACAGTTAACTCCACCTTCTGAGAAGCATCAAGGGTTACACTCGTCTGGGTTTGGGCACTGACAGTCATACTCCCAGTATGGACAATGAGGTTAGGTTGCACAATCAGGCTTTTGATCACCACAGGGTCCTTCCCCTCATCACAGTTTCCCCAGACAAGGCTCCTGAGGTGGAATGGCTGTTTTAGAAAGTCTTTTGCAAGGGCTGAAGCAAGAGGCAAGCCCAGGGTGATCAGCAACAAAGCCTGCATCTGGGGCATCATTGCAAAGGGTGTGTCTGCACTGCAATAACTACCCATTGTCGTCTGAGGTTTTGTTTCTACCTGCAAACTGTATTGGATTTTGAATTCTTTTAGTTTCCTCCAATATATGGCTATGACACTCCAAAGTAATATTTCTAATTATCCTCCCATCATTTGTCTTGGCATAACTGAGAACTAAAACTGGCCTTTTCTCAAAGCCTTGTAAGCTAACATGAGACAACTTGATATAAATGTCAGAGAAATCACCACAACAGCTCCTATATGGACAATCTTTGTGCCTATTTTCATAAGATCACCATGCCAGATGTGTGATACAACACAGTGGAATGTTAGAGCACAATTGGTGGTGGCACACTGAATTGGGATTGTAAGTGTGATGGATGGAGGCAGAAACAAGAGCTGAAAATGTGAGTGGGTGTATATATGTGGGATGGTATGTGTGGGGGGCTTCATGACTTGTCTTTTAAAAAGAGGTAATTTCAAACTGTGCTCAAGTATTTAACATAGTTAAGAGATTGTGGCAGTGAGAGAAGGAGATTCATTTATTTATTCAGCCAGCATGTATTGACTACCTACTGTATGCCAGCTGCTGCTTTGTTGTAGAGGAACACCAGTAAAAAAAGTAGGTTCCGGTTCTAGTGGGAAAGGGGGTGCAGGGTAGGGGACAAAAATAAGTAAACCATTGAAAAATGTAATTTTTATGATCATCAGTGCTGTGAACTGTATTGAAACATTTCTCTTTTTATCCTTACTTGATCCCGGAATTCAGACTTGATCCCTTCGGAATTCAGAAATAAGAATACTCAGGTCACAATTGGAAATTGGTAATATTATCAAGCTCTGACTGGAATATCATATTTGGGAGAAATATGCATAGATTCAGATATGACCAGACAGCTTTAAATAATTAAAATTCACTCATGGAAGCCAAAAAATCCATTGGAAATAGCTTGGTACCTTGCTTACAGGGTTTTCAGCAGCTTTACCTGGTGAGTAAAGAAGGTATCTTCCAAGCATGTACAGGAATCTCAAGATATTTTGGGTACCTTAGGAATAGAGGAATTCACCCAAAACTTTGAGAGTTGCAGGCAAAGTCTGATGGCAAGTCCTTGCCTTGACTTTTCATAAGGAATCTCCAGATTGAGCTCCAAAGTTCAATCTGGAGATTCCTTATGAAAAATTTCAGCAAAGCCCATTTAAAAGAGCTTATGTTGCTATTCCTATATTTATTGAAATAACAGGTCGAGTTTATGGGTAAATTATTTTGTAAGTAAATTAGTCTTAATGTGGCTATTTTTGTTAAAAATGAGGGTGATTTTAGAGAGAAATTATATATCTTTGTTGGTCCTATTTCTTTACTGTTTAGAAAGTGAGTTAAGCTCTTACAAAGAAAGCCATACGGGTGAGGAGGAAAATAAAGTGGCCAGCCTGGCAAAATGTCTCTGGCTATCAAGAACTGCCAAGCTGATCTTCCCTTGCCCACGCCTAAAATGTATGAGGCACAAAGTGATTTTTCAGCATGGGTAGTGGCATCATTGTAGAAAGGGGCTTAGAGGGTAATACAGAATTAGAATTTGACCTTAGCAAATGCAAGACAGAGGAAGAGGGACACCTCTCTCACACATCATCACTATCCTGTAGCTAGTATCACATCATATGCCTTTAGAGAGACATCGATCTTGAAACAGCCCAGGCGATTCTCACCACTGCTTAGGATGCTCTAGATGTAGTAATTCCAGCGAGGGAGCTCCAGGTGGGGCAGGGTGGTTTCACTCTTGGGCAGTGAGTAGATGCCTTCTTTGAAGGGACACTGGCAGGGAAGCGCATAGCTGTGCAGGGGCTCTGGGGAGAACCCTCCAGGGGGAATACAAATGTCAAATATATTACAGAGGCTGTCATAGATTCATATACCAATTTGTTTCACACACAGGACTTTGACCCAGAAGCTGGCCATTTCTTTCTGCACAGTTAACTCCACCTTCTGAGAAGCATCAAGGGTTACACTCGTCTGGGTTTGGGCACTGACAGTCATACTCCCAGTATGGACAATGAGGTTAGGTTGCACAATCAGGCTTTTGATCACCACAGGGTCCTTCCCCTCATCACAGTTTCCCCAGACAAGGCTCCTGAGGTGGAATGGCTGTTTTAGAAAGTCTTTTGCAAGGGCTGAAGCAAGAGGCAAGCCCAGGGTGATCAGCAACAAAGCCTGCATCTGGGGCATCATTGCAAAGGGTGTGTCTGCACTGCAATAACTACCCATTGTCGTCTGAGGTTTTGTTTCTACCTGCAAACTGTATTGGATTTTGAATTCTTTTAGTTTCCTCCAATATATGGCTATGACACTCCAAAGTAATATTTCTAATTATCCTCCCATCATTTGTCTTGGCATCACTGAGAACTAAAACTGGCCTTTTCTCAAAGCCTTGTAAGCTAACATGAGACAACTTGATATAAATGGCAGAGAAATCACCACAACAGCTCATATATGGACAATCTTTGTGCCTATTTTCAAAAGATCACCAGACATTCAAACTGCAGACCAGGAAAATCTTTCAGATTGTCACTGCCTGCCTTCACCCTATCTGAAAACGCTTCAAGCCAGACAGCTAGAAATCTTCTTGGCTGCATGCCTTTGGAACTCAGAAACCAGGATTATAGTATGTTTCAATTATTAACCACTTTTTCCCCATAGAGATGCCTCTTATTAGATACCTGATTGCTTGCACACGAGGCCTAGCTTGGGGAACCCACCTGCATCACTACCTCCTGAAATGAGACATACTGATGAACTGAACTGACCTATTCTCAAGACTGAGACTGGTGTAATGAGATATGGAGCAATTTATCCACCCAGCTTCTGGAATATGAAACATCTCAGAAAGTTTCAAAAGCAGGACTGACGGGGTTCAGAAGAGGCCTCACCAAGATGTGCCACTTTGACATATGGATTATTTTGAGTTGAAGGCAATCCAGACCCTGCCGGCACATAAAATTTTTTTATCTCCTCCTTCAAGGACTTTAGTTAGGGGCCTTGCCCATAATGAGTTATCACCAGAAACAACTTTTTAATGACTCATCTTTAGGGCAGGGAAAACTCCTAATTACTGAACAGCTTATCTTATCACCCTGAGAATGACCTTCCTCCCTTGGAAAGCCCCAAGTGCCTTACCTCATTATTAGCTTGAAATGCCAATTATACTTCATTTTCTCTTTCTGTCTTTGAGCCTTTCATGCATATGGGGCTCCCATACATATGTATATAATTAAATTTGGTCACTTTCTCTTGTAAATCTGTCTCACATCTATTTGATTATTAGACCAGCTGAAAGAACCTGGAAGAGAGGGTAGAAGAAAGTTTTATCCTCCCTCACAACCCTTCACTCTTCACACTTTTCTTCATGGTTTGAATTTTGGGAAGATACATTGAACATTTAGTATTGTCATAATATAAAAGTGGAAGAACAGTTAGTAGTAGACAATTATCTTTCTGGGCCACAGGCAGGGAATGGTGACTTGAGGTCATGGGTGATTCTGTACCAGTGTCTACCACAGAAATACAGGCACACGCTGAAATCTGCTTCACTTAGACGAGTGAAAAAATATGCTCCAGCAGAGCTGCAGCTGGTAAGACACGAATACAATATCCCTAAATACCAGTATCATTATCTATTCCTCCACAATTCCTTGACTCTGAACTTCAGAATGAACTCTTGTTTTTCCCATGAAACAATTTTTTTTATTCTTTCTCATTCCCTCAATTTACATTTTAATGCTTAGTGAGTTCATGACACTATATGATTCTTTGTCGTAGGTGCTAATATACATGCAAAACTTTTGTGATATATTTTTTATAGATGAATAAAAAGCAAAGCCTCTGAGATGTCACTTGTATGTAGTGTATGTATAAAGTTAAATTCATAAAATAATAACAAGGAGGTTAATTTTCTTCCAATTGTGCATATAGTTTATTTTCTTTCGTTCACCTTTTAAAAAATGTAAGGGTTAATAGGAAGATGGAAAGAAAATCAAGGTTGTTGTAATATGCTACAGGAAACAAATACATCCTGATACATCCTGATATTTTACTCAAAGTTGTCCTTCCAGGTCCAACCCAAAGCCCCCAGTACCCTCTAAATTTACATTGTCCCCTTTGGACATTGAAAAGGAGGTTATGACTATTGCCAGTAGGTAGACTGCCCTGTTCAATAAGACAATTTGACCTGCTCTGTTTCCTCTTCAACTCCATCTGCCATTCATTCCTCTTTCCAACAAAGAGCTTCTTCACAGCACCATCTAAAGAGGAAACAACACTGGGAGGGTTGGGGGTGGGGAGGGAGGTAAGAAATCAACTGAAGGACTTGTATGCATGCATATAAGCATAACCAATGGACGCAAGACATGGGGACGGGGAGGGTTTGAGGGCATGTGCCGGGGAGTAGGGTAGGCCGGGGGAAGGTCAATAGGGAAAAAAAGAGAGACATATGTACTACTATTTGTAATACTTTAAACAATAAAATAAAATAAAATAAAATAAAATAAAATAAAATAAA
>NW_005365553.1:2919462-2925910 GCF_000412655.1 Myotis brandtii | reverse complement strand
GTTAGTAGTAGACAATTATCTTTCTGGGCCACAGGCAGGGAATGGTGACTTGAGGTCCTGGGTGATTCTGTACCAGTGTCTACCACAGAAATACAGGCACACGCTGAAATCTGCTTCACTTAGATGAGTGAAAAAATATGCTCCAGCAGAGCTGCAGCTGGTAAGACACGAATACAATATCCCTAAATACCAGTATCATTATCTATTCCTCCACAATTCCTTGACTCTGAACTTCAGAATGAACTCTTGTTTTTCCCATGAAACAATTTTTTTATTCTTTCTCATTCCCTCAATTTACATTTTTAATGCTTAGTGAGTTCATGACACTATATGATTCTTTGTCGTAGGTGCTAATATACATGCAAAACTTTTGTGATATATTTTTTATAGATGAATAAAAAGCAAAGCCTCTGAGATGTCACTTGTATGTAGTGTATGTATAAAGTTAAATTCATAAAATAATAACAAGGAGGTTAATTTTCTTCCAATTGTGCATATAGTTTATTTTCTTTCGTTCACCTTTTAAAAAATGTAAGGGTTAATAGGAAGATGGAAAGAAAATCAAGGTTGTTGTAATATGCTACAGGAAACAAATACATCCTGATACATCCTGATATTTTACTCAAAGTTGTCCTTCCAGGTCCAACCCAAAGCCCCCAGGACCCTCTTTACATTGTCCCCTTTGGACATTGAAAAGGAGGTTATGACTATTGCCAGTAGGTGGACTGCCCTGTTCAATAAGACAATTTGACCTGCTCTGTTTCCTCTTCAACTCCATCTGCCATTCATTCCTCTTTCCAACAAAGAGCTTCTTCACAGCACCATCTAAAGAGGAAACAACGCTGGGAGGGTTGGGGCGGGGGGAAGAGATCAACCGAGGACTTGTATGCATGCATATAAGCATAACCAATGGACTCAAGACACTGGGGGTGGGGGGTGGTTTGAGGGCATGTGCCCGGGAGTAGGGGAGGCCGAGGAAAGGTCAATGGGGGAAAAAAGGAGACATATATACTACTATTTGTAACACTTTAAACAATAAAATAATAAAATAAAATAAAATAAAGAGGAAATGGAATGGCTGTGGCTACACCTAAGTTCATAAGGCATGCACACTTAATATATTATCTGTTTCAGGGCAAATTTCAGTATGATAACTGGATGCTTGGTGCCATATACGTTCAATGGGAACTGCTTAGGAACAGCTTATAACTGATTATTTATGGCCATTGGAAGTTAGAGTTCTATTCTGTGCTTCATGCCAAGTAGAACTATATTATGATAGATTTAAGCTAATTGATGTCTGTGAAAATGACATTGGGGACTCATTCTCCACTCTTCAAATGTAAAAGAAGTCATAAACAGAAAGAATATGTGAATAAGTATTCACTACAGAAGCTACCTGATCCAGTAGATTAGTCACTCACAAACTTTAGAATACATAAAAGTTACCAGGGGACCTTATTAAAAATGTAGATTTCCATTTCTGCTTTTAGTAATTCTGACTGAATAGGCCTGGAATGGATTATTACATGTGCCTCGACTGTTTCTTATGCAGGTTGTCAGTGGAGTACACAGTCAAAAAGCATGACATTAAATAGCAGAAACTGCTTGGGACAGGGAGAGACAACATTCAGACATGGCAGTGTTTTGACTTAAAGAGCTATCTGTAACTTCCAAACATTTTTCTACTTTGATCCTCTTCATATGTATGCACTCTTTCACCACTACCTCATTACATAGGGATTTGAAAGTAATGGGAATAGGGTGGGAGAATACATGCCACTATGGTGGGGAAGGGGCTGTCACACATCATAGTTTCCAGGTGGGCATGTGGGAAGCCCTCAGAGATTCTGGTACTATTTCCTCTATTTCCTATTCCACTCACCAATAGGTAACTCTTACCTTGGAAAAAGGCAAGTATCTCCTGGTGGGAAATTTCTGGTTGTGAGGAGACTTTTGATGACACCGAAGGCAGCATGGGACTGGCATTGTGGATGAGTAGTATATAAGGCCTTGACCTTGGGAATGTCCCTTCCATTTGAGGGTAGTCCCTTCTCCATGAGGTCTTTCTCTCTAAACTCCAGCCTTCCTTTGATCTGAGCCAGGGGTGGAAAGTGGGGGGTCCTGCCTAAGGTTGTACAGGTTGAGCATGCATTTCCAAGGGTGAAGATAGCTGGAATCCAGTCCACATTCCACTTGCCAAGCTAGATGTTAGAACCAGGGCAAGGGCTGTGTCTGGCTGGAGGAAGGAGCACTTTTAAAAATCCACACTAGGTCTCTGCTAGTTGGGACCCTGTTAGGTTGCACACCCAAGGGTCTGTCAGTCTTAACACTCCCCTTGACTTCAGCAAACTGGGTATTGGGGTGATAAAAAGAGAGAAAATAGAATACAATTTAGGAAGAACTTTGTTTACTGTCGCACATTCCAAGAGTTAGAAAAATCTCTGCTTTTTGACAATAATTGAACCACATGAAGAGACTACCAATATGACCTCCTCTGGGCTATGCTCATCTAGCCATTGGAGAACAAATTCCTAAGCCAGTGACACGTTATTCCCTGGTGTCCTGTCAATCTTCTTAGCTGCCAATTTCTAACTTATCAGCTAGACATGTTTAATGCTTGAGGCCAAGGTACTGCAGTGTCTTTTAATTGACTAATTGCGGAGAGCTTTACTGCAGTATCTCATCAGTATACAAAGTATATTGACTCCAAGTTGGAAAATGCTTCAGAGGCATCACAAAACTTCTATGAGAAGAGATGCCTCATTAAATACCACCCATTCAAGAGCTCAGAAGAAGAATAAGGGAGAAGCTGGGAGGAAACAAGCTTGAAAGAGGTGTTTTACTCTTCACTCTAACTCCTTCTTCCATTTCCCATGTCAAAAATGATCTCTCAAGAGATTTTGTAGTATTTGCCTTCTTACACCCTATTCTACTCTCACAGGGATGAAAACACTCCTTGGAACACTTCACCCCCGCCTTTCTGTGTGGGTTCACATCCTGAACTCTGACCATAGTAGGATTTGAAAGCTGCCTGCTGCCCATCCAACAGACCATTGAATCTGCAGGAAACTTTTCTGATGCGCAAGTTCAGTGCTTGGCTTTCTTGCACCTGCTGACCAGCCTGCTTGATCCGGATCTAGCCTTGCTTCCAACCTTGCTGGCTGGAGTGTTTGTAGCTTCCTGTAGAAGGCCAGACACACTCTCCTTCTTAAAGTGAGATTAGCAGGTATTGAGGAGGGTATTGCAGATCACTAGCTACCTAATCATTCAAGTTCCTAATTGAGTTCCCAGGTTGACCGCTGACTGTGCTTTCACTATATGGCCAGGCACATGCTGGGCACCTCCGTGAATCCAACTCACTCTTCACACTCTATGTGCTAAGGATCAGCCTCGATTTTTCAGTTGAGAAACGTGAGGTACAGAGAATTGGAATAACTTGTGTAAAGTTCCACATCTTATTAAAAATCAAAACTTAACAAAAAAGCTAGGGGAGAAAAGGTGCTTTAGAGAGAAAGGAGGCAGTAGTGTAACCCTTCATTTTGAGAACAAATACAATTTTGTGAAGAGCATATTTTTCTATCTGACTCCTTTTTTGGGTCAGCAGATGAATGCTACAGTAATATTTTCTGGGTTTATAAGTGATTTGACTTTGTTTTTCACTTTATTTTTCAGTCATTTACAACTTGAAGCCTGTTTTGGCCAGAATGGAGATTTCAGACATAAAGTTATGTCCACTTTTTCTCCTCTTCTTTCAGTCTAATAAATATTATAGTGACCACTTTTTTTCCCCCTTCTAGAAGTAAATATTTTGTGAGTATGAGGCAAAAAAAAAAAAATGCCAATGGGTTAGTGTGGTGCAAGCGCTGACATTTTATTTTTTCTTAATGCAAGTGCCTGACTTCAGTTGTGATTGCTGAGGCATCCACTTCAAAGGTGGCTGTTCTCCAATAAACACATTTCCAGCCACTACTAGATAAAGAGCCAGGCCACCTCCTCCCGTACGGAGGGAACCCAGAAAAAGTTGCACAACCAGGATACATGTGATGAACCGCAGTAGCACAGCTAAGCATCCCAGAAACTGGGATGTGGTCTGGGAGCAGGGAGAGTGAGTCAGGATCTGGAATGACCGACCAGGCTGACTCATTGCTTGCCCAGCTGCAGGAGTTCACGGTTTCTTCTCTCATTAGGACTCTATGATTCTGTCTGCTTACAGCAGAGTGGCTTAGCTGGAGTCTTGGAAGAAGGATGCTTGAGTTAGAATTCTGGCTTATTATTTGTATGAACTTGGGCACTTTACTTAACCTCTCTTAGTCTCAGTTTCCTTGCCTGAAAAATGGGAATTCTAATTGTTTCATAGACTTGTAGGATTAAATGAGGTAAGGGCTGTAACATGTTTAGAGGATTTCCTGGGACCTAGTAACTATTCAGAAAATAAAGCTGTCATTGTTGCTTTTGTCTTTATGCTTCTAATTACATCTACTACAGCTAAGTCTTAATCTAAACCTTGAGTTCAAATGTTTGAGAAGAGACACAAATTGCTGTTGTGAGTCACTGTTGTGGTTACTCGGCCAAGTTCTCCCACTAAGCGTCTGTGGACATCTTGTGTATTTGCTTTTTGGGGGGTTAGATGCTTTCCTCTGGTCCATGACACTTCACTTACTTGAGAAGATCCATTCTCAAGGAAGGAAGGAAACATGCGAGATACTGCACCACCAGCAGGACACTCTGGGGCTAGTCCAAGGCAGTGTGTTTCTAGGTGACTTACTCCCTTAGCTTGACCCAAACAGTCTAAAAATCTATTGATGACATTTGTGTCTGACTCCACAATTTGGAAACATTTTTACATGAATTGACCAAATTTTAACTTAGCATTTGGGTTACAGAAGTGAAGACCCTGACACAATCATACTGTCACTCCTGCCCCTTCTGTCTGGAATGGTATTGTTAGTGTGGGTAGCTGGGTATAAATAAAGAAAGAGAGCAAAGGGAATAAGATTATTAAGCATAGTCAGCTGGGAAGCAGAAGCCTGCTTGCTTCACCAGGAAGTTACAGCTTCACATAATTCCCAGGGAACCACAGTCCCTCACACAGATCCCTGGGGGGAGGGTAGAATAATAAAGGGGGAGGTAAGCACATGTCAGGGAGGCCAGAAAGCAACTATAAAGGACTGTCGGTCTAGCCTGGGGAAAGGACCGGATTGGATAAGAGACACAACCCTGGAAAATCCAGGAAATAGATTGGTTAGAGGGTGGGCCCATCAGAAGCACCCTCAGCCTCCTCCTCCCCCTCCAAAGCTTGAGAAGCTAACTGGTTATTTTGAAAAAGTGCCAGTCAATGGGAGAAACAAAAGGGGACTGTAATATGTTCAACAATAAAGATAAATTAAAAAAAAGAAAAGAAAGAAAAAGCTCCTGGTCCTTCCCAAGCCTGACATAATATAATCCTAGGTAGCAAAGGTCTCTCTCTCTCTCTCTCTCTCTCTCTCTCAACCCCATGTATCCTGTGAGTTTTAATTAATTAATTATTTTTTTTTGTTAATCCTCACCAGAGGATATTTTTCCATTGATTTTTAGGGAGAGTGAAGAGAGAGGGAAAGACAGAGAGAAACATCGATGTGAGAGAAACACATAGATTGGTTGCCTCTGACCAGGGCCAGGGCCCTAGGAGTCTGCAAGCAATGTACATGCCCTTGACCGTGATCGAACCCAGGACACTTTGGTCTGCAGGCCAGTACTCTATCCACTGAGCCAAACCGGCTAGGGCTCCACTGATATTTAGAGAGAGTAGAAGAAAGGGAGGGAGGAGAGAGAGAAACATCCACATGAGAGAGACACATCGATTGGTTACCTCCTGCATGCGCTCCGGCCAAGAATCAAGCCTGTAACTGAGGTATGTGCCCTTGACTGGAATTGAACTCGGGACTCTTCAGTCCATGGGCTGAGGCTCCACTGAGCTAAAAAAAGCTAGGGCTTTTTTGCTTTTGTTGTTGTTGTTGTTTGTTTGTTTTTTTAAAATATATTTTTATTAATTTCAGAGAGGAAGGAACAGGGAGAGATAGAAACATCAATGATGAGAGAGAATCATTGATTGGCTACCTCCTGCATGCCCCCTACTGGGGATTGAGCCTGCAACCCGGGCATGTGCCCTGACCGGGAATTGAACTGTGACCTCCTGATTAACCACTGAGGCTTCACCACTGAGCATCACTGGCCCAGCACTCCCATGAGTTTTATAGCAGCCATGCAGGTCTAGCAGCCACCTGGAGACCATGGCAGACTGCACTGGCTCCAAAGGACTAAGCCAGCGGTTCTCAACTTGTGGGTCGCGACCCCTTTGGGGGTCGAATGACCCTTTCACAGAGGTCGCCTAAGACCATTGGAAAACACAAATATAATTACATATTGTTTTTGTGATTAATCACTATGCTTTAATTATGTTCAATTT
>NW_005365553.1:2902103-2918391 GCF_000412655.1 Myotis brandtii | reverse complement strand
AGGGGTCGCGACCCACAGGTTGAGAACCCCTGATTTAGAATGACATTCTATGTATTAGTTATTGCCAGTATCAACCAAGCATGAGAGGGTAAAGTTGATAATGGTGTTTGATTAAATGCACAAATGCCTAAAACAAAAAAATTTAAAAGATTGACCAAATTTATTCCTTTGCTGAGCATTCATTGAGCAGGAGCCCAAGCACGTAGTAGTCTCTAGAACAGCAGTTCTCAACCTGTGGGTCGTGACCCCTTTGGGGGTCAAACGACCCTTTCACAGCGGTCGCCTAAGACCATCGGAAAACCCATGTATAATTACATATTGTTTTTGTGATTAATCACTATGCTTTAATTATGTTCAATTTGTAACAATGAAATTGGGGGTCACCACAACATGAGGAACTGTATTAAAGGGTCGTGGCATTAGGAAGGTTGAGAATAACTGGACTAAGCTTTAATATGGCACAGATTCTCTGGACATTGGCCCCATTCCTAGCCTTGATGAAGAGAAAAATTGGACTTTTTCATGGCAGGATGGATGGAGATGGAACATTGGAAACCCAGGGGCACTCCTGGGGGGCAGCCTTCTATTTTCACCCAAATAAGTCTCACCATGCCACACCCTCTTGTACTTGTGTCTTTGGAATGCTTTCCTTGAGATCCAGTGAAAGAACATGATTTCTACCTGCAAGAGTATGATCACCAAAGCAGGGAATTTAAATGAAAGGAGGACATGCTATTCATTGACGGAGGCAAAGAGGCTGCCAACCTAAGAATAAAAGCTAAGACATTTAAAAGTCATTCTCTTCCTACCCTTTCTGGATTTTTGAAAATAAATGCCTTTGTCATTGTTTGGGCTCAGAGAAAACGGGAGCTGATATTGGCCACTTCTCGCCTGGTTTTCTACAACAGAGCTGCTGGATTAATATGCCCAGATGTGTGGACTTTGTAGTTCACAAATATTAAGAGCAATTTTGTGATGAATCCTCCACAGACAAAACAGTCTTTATTTGACTATTTGCTATTTCTGATGCAGCCGTGCCAAGTGTGAGATGTTTTTCTTTGTAGTTTTGAAGTTGCTTGATAGTATTCTATTCTTGATAGTCTAATGTCCCTGCTGTCTTTTCTTTCTCTTGTAGGAAAGCAGAGAGAAAAGTCAAATAATAATTATAATGAAAAGTCTCAAAATGATCTGCTGTCACCCCATGGTTCCTCTTCCTCCCATCTGCATCCTGCAGTCAATAGTTTCCTTATCGGAGGAGGTTAGACCTGGAAGAGCTGGCTGGTTCAATGTCTCACTTGAGTAACCAGGGTATGTACAGATCTCTTTGAAAGGAAATAACTTCTTGCAGACTTTCAGCACTACCTCATATCACTTTTTATTATAAAATTCCTTAAATAGGTAAAAATGTAAAACTAGAAAATATGTGTGTTATACAATAATAAACAATTGCAAATTATATATAAATAAAACTGCAACCAAAATTTTTATATTAATGACATTCAAGAGCAGACAGTGATTAAACTTGAATTTCTAAAGCTGCATATATTAATAGAAATATGTATTAGCATAAGTGTTTACTCATGACTGCTTCCTCTTTATTTTAATCATTGCCAATTATTATTTAAATTGTAGTCATTTTCATTACCATTATTTTGCCACTGTAGCTATAAAGTTATGTTAAACTATAAACAGGTTGGTCAATTTATAATGTACATTCCTCACACTGGAAAAAAAGTTATTTTTTAACAAAATAATGCTTATTGTCTATTTATTGTAAACATAAATACAACACTTGACTTCTATAGCACAGGCACTTGGGTGGTTAGCTTTTAGGCAGTCATGTGCCATATAATGACTCCATTCTGCCATCACTTTTCTATGTGTAAATTGCTACAAAAGTCCTATAAGATGTGTGGTACTATCCTTTGTCCTTGGCTGGGCATATGCCTGACTGTGAACACAAATACATTGGCAGCCGTTGGAACCTCATATTTGTCCACGTGGTATAGGTTATGTTTGCATTCATAGTAATATTTAGATTATCATCAAAATAAAAACACAAACTTACTTTCTCATAGACATTTTGGATTCTGGAAAATCTAAGGACTTCCCAGGTCCTTGGATACCAAGTTAAGAAACACCGGTCTAGTTACTGCCCATGTTTCATCCCATTTAATTCTCACAGGAACTCTGTGAGGTAGACACTAGAAACCACCCAACTTTACAGAGGAGGCTCTGGTACAGCACGGTGAAGGAATTTGTCCAGCGCCACACAGGCAATGGGAGAGGAACCAGGATTTTGTCCAGGTCCACTTGTCTCCCACGTCTCTCTCCTCAGAACTCTCAAAACCCCGACCTGAGAAATTCTGTCCAGAACCTTCAATCAGGGCTCATGCCTATCTTTTTTTTTTTTAAATATATTTTTCTTGATTTCAGAGAGGAAGGGGGAGGGAGAGATAGAAACATCAATGATGAGAGAATCATTGTCAGCTGCCTGCTGCACAGTCCCAACTGGGGATCGAGCCCACAACCTGGGCATGTGCCCCAACTGGGAATCAAACTATGGCCTCCTGGTTCATAGGTTGATGCTCAGCCACTGAGCCACACCAGCCAGGGTGTTGAGCTCATGCCTATTATTTTTACAGTATCTTGAAGAAACTCAGGATAAAGGTGACCACCACAAGTGGAATTAATGCAGTGCTCATTTTGTGGGGCAAAATTCTTTAATGAGAACTCATTTACCCCACACATAGTTTTTCTCAGAGTTAGTCCTAAAGCCATTCAGGCCTGACCTGGACATTTTAGATTCCCACATTAGGCCAGTGCAAGGCTGTGTGGGAACTGGTGTCTATGCCCTAAAGGCTGTCAGTTTGTTCCTTTGTTTATTTATTAACTCTGTACAGAATGCCTGGCTACCCTCCTAGGTAATCTATCCGTATAAGAAAAGAACTCACAAGTCCCAGTCTCCTCATTTACAGGCCAAGAATGTTGCTCCTGGTCCCCTTACCACGGGGTATGAGTGCCTCCTTGTTCCACCAGGTGGAGGATGTGGATTTGCTATAGGGCAGTGAAAAGGCACAGACTAATTTTGGCATCAGAAACTCTGGGTGGAAGTCCCATTTCTGCTGCTAAAAAGCCATCTATCTTCCCCGATCACCTTTCCCATATTTATAATGAGGATACCTGTATTGATAACAATTTTACAGATTTATTGTGATGGGTTCATGAGACCATGTACATAACAGCATTAGAGACTTTAAAGCATTTTCAACAGAGGACTAGGTCCCCCCCAAACACTTACTGAGTAACTATTAAGTGTCAAGATCTATGTTTGCACTGAAAATACAAGATTAGACATGGTCCCTGATCTTAATGACCTTACAGTCTAGAAAGCGAGGCTGGAATTAAAAAAATATATATTATAATGTAATAAGATGTGCATCATTGTAGAAATATGTGCAATGTAAGAGAGACAGTAGACAAAGTGCCTTGAGTGGGAGAGTTTGTTTCAAAGAGAAGAGACACGAGTTTATCCTTCAAGTATCAATAAAAATCATTGCAACATACAGCAGCATGCTGTGCTTGGGGGTTAGGTCAGTGGGGTGGGGTAGCCTAAGAGGTAAGCACCACTAAATCCCAGAGAACTGAGGCTGTGGCCTGGTGCTACTTTTGTACCATAATTAGATACAGTTGTGATGCCCACGCTTGCTTTTTCCTTTCTACGCAGAATTGTAGACAGTAATTACTTTGTGCCAGTTTAGTATGCACTTTGAGGATGAAAACATCAAGCACAATTTCCATTTAATTGGCCTTTCTTGCTGTTTTTGCATTTGTGCAGCATGACCAACTCTGGAACTGCAGGGCCACCTGACATGGCGTGTCCTCTTGCTGTCCGGGAGGGGGCACCTTTCTCTTTGGCAGGCTCTTGATTTCCCCTGAATATGTCATTTGGCCACTGCTCTTTTGTTGGTCCACTTAGGCCTCCAGAGCTAGAATATACTTGGCCAAATTCCTAATAAACAACAGGAAATTTTACCCCACAGTTCTTTAGGAAACAGGTGACTACCATTCCCTCTACCGAGGTCAATGTCTGCAGCACCAAGTGCACTAACCTGTCTGCCTGCCTTATTGAATTGGACAGCATATTTGGCGTCTTTCATCCCCAGTCACTGTCGTCAATATTGCCTTGTGACTTTTGTGGAGAACAGTTCCTATTACACTATTCTACAAATTCAATCAAACTATGACTCAGGCAATGCTGATTTCTTCCGAATGACATTTTCAACAAATGCTCCTAACTCTGTGGATGGAACAGCGTTAGCCAGAGAGCTCATAAGGTGCTGCTGGAGCTTGTATTATTCTCAGTCCACTGCCCTCAACCTCGGGGAACAATCAGGTACCTGTATAACAAGACAATGAAAAGAGAGTGAGAATCATAAATTCTGTGGGCCTTTTGGATTGGGTTTGACTGCAACATGATTTCACATTCTACTGCACAGCCAAAGGCCCCCTAACAAACAACCTTCCTAGTCTTAAGTTGAAATTGTGCAGGTAGTTTCTCCAGAGTGTGGTCCAGATCTGAGGTCTGCCAGATCACAGCTAGAAGGTAACACATTGGCACAGTGGAAAAAGAGAGAAGTCATATATCTTCGTTTATTTAACATATAAAAAGTATATATTTATTTAATATCTATAATAATAAAAGCATAATGGGCTAATTAGACTGGACATCCTTCCAGACGAAGCTGGGGCTGTGAGGAAAGCCTGGGTCCCGGGTGTCGGAGGGAAGCCCGTGCCGGCAGCTGGGGGAAGGAAGGCCTACTCTTGCATGAATTTCGTGCATTGGGCCTCTAGTATATAATAAAGAATAAATTGGAGTTTTACTCTATGCAATAAAAAAATTAGTAGTGCCCTCAACTGGTCTATATGTCAGATGGTCAAGGTACCACGAGGGAAGAAAGGGTGCCGGGTGCACAGCAGTGGCATCATTTGTTGGTTTTCTTCTAGCATCTTTTGTTGTTTTGTGTTTATGTGAGTTTGGTTCAGTGGGCAAAAAAAATTTTCTTCTTTTTCATGGCTGAGTAGTATTCCACTGTATGTGTGTATCTGTATGTGTATCATATCTTCTTGATCCATTCATCCATTGATGGGCAATATCTTGGCTATTGTAAATAATGCAGCAATAAATATAGGGGTTCATATATTATCTTGAATTAGTGTCCTTTTCATATTTATACTAATAAAAGGGTAATATGCTAATTAGAGCGAGAGACCTTCTGGGAGACCTTCCTGACGTCCTTCCAGACAAATCCATGGTGGTGGGGCCGAGGCAGAGGCGGTTAGGGGCGATCAGGCCGGCCGGGAAAAGCAGTTGAAGGCGATCAGGCCACCAGGAGAAGCCAGTTGGGGGCAAGCAGGCCAGTGGAGAGGGAAGTTGGGGGCAATCAAGCTTGTAAGGGGGGCAGTTGGAGGTGAGCAGGCTGGCAGGGGGAAGCAGTTGGAGGCAATCAGGCCAGTGGGGATGATCAGGCCAGTGGGGGGGGGGCAGTTGGGGGCAAGCAGGCCAGCAAGGGAGGGCAGTTGGAGGTGAGAAGGCTGGTGGAGTGGGCAGTTGGGGGCGAACAGTCTGGCAGGCAGAGTGGTTAGGGGCAATCAAGCAGGCAGGCAGGTGAGCAGTTAGGAGCCAGCGGATTGTGAGAGGGATGTCCCAGATTGGAGAGGGTGCAGGCTGAGCTGAGGGACATCCACCCCCCTGTGTGTGAATTTTGTGCACCGGGCCACTAGTTCTTTTAACAAATACCCAAAAGTGTGATAGCTTCGTTGTATGGTAATTCTATTCTTAATTTTTTGAGGAATTTTCATACTGTTTTCCATAATGGCCATGCCAATTTACATTCCCATCTACAGTGTACTAGGATTTCCTTTTTTCCACATCCTCTCCAGTGTTTACTTTTTGTCTTTTTGATAATAGCCATTCTAATGGGTGGGAGGTAATATCTCACTGGGATTTTAATTTGCATTTCCCTTATAATTAGTGACATTGAACATCTTGTATTTTTTGCAAAAATGTCTGTTCAGTTCCTCTGCCCATTTTAAAAATCAATTTATTTTATTTTTTTATTTTTATTATTTGCTATTGAGCTGTAGGAGTTCTTTGTGTGTCAGACATTAACTCTATCAGATATATGATTTGCAAATATTTTCTTCCATTCTGTGGGTTGCCTTTTCATTTTGTTGATGGTTTTTCTTTGCTGTGCAGAAGCTTTATACTTTGATCTAGTCCAATTTATTTATTTTTGCTTTTGTTTTCCTTGCCTTTGGAGTAATATCCAAAAAACAACATTGCTTAGACTGTCAAGGAGCTTACCACTTATGTTTTATTCTAGGAATTTTATAATTTCAGGTTTTATATCCAATTCTTTAATCCATTTTGAGTTATTTTTTGTGTATTATCTTATATAATAAAGAGCTAATATGCAAATGGTCATGATTGCCCTCACACTGTAATGGCTCAGACACTCAACACTGGGGAGAGTGGAATGGGGACCAGCCAGGCACAAATGAGCTCGCAAGAGAGGAATGGGGACCAGCCAGGCACAAATGAGCTCTCAAGAGAGGAATGGGGACCAGCCAGACACAAATGAGCTCACGAGAGAGGAATGGGGACCAGCCAGGCTGAAGCCCAGGAGAGGGACAAGCCACCTGCCCCACGGTCCCGGATGCCAGTGGCTGTGTCTGTGCCTGCATCCCGGGAGAGGGACAAGCTGCCCACCCTGCAGTCGCTGGCACCAGTGTCTGCGGCTGCAGCCTGAGAGAGGGACAAGCCACCTGCCCTGTGGTCCCAGGCCCCTGTGGCTGTGGACCAGGCGAAGCCGCCCACCCACTGTCCCCTGCGGCTGCAGCCGGCCCAGATGAAGCTGGCCTGGGTCTTGGGTGCCTGTGGCCAGTCAGAGGGAGGGAATCCTGGGTCCCGGGTGCAGGGCAAGGCAGAGGTGGTTAGGGTCAATCAGGCCAGCAGGGGAGCAGTTAGGGGAGATCAGGCAGGCAGGCAGAGGTGGTTAGGGGCAATCAGGCAGGCAGAGGTGGTTAGGGACGATCAGGCAGGAAGGCAAGCAAGCAGATAGGAGCCAGCAATCCCAGATTGTGAGACGCAGTTGGACATCCCCCGAGGGGTCCTGGATTGGCGAAGGTGCAGGCTGGACTGAAGGACCCCTCTCATGCACAAATTTCATGCACCAGGCCTCTAGTGTAAGATAATAGTCTAGTTTCATTCTTTTTCATGTGGCTGTCCAGTTTCCCCACACCATTTATTGATGAGACTTTCCTTTCCCCATAGTATGATCTTGCCACTATTGTTGTAGGCTAATTGTCCATATATGTGAGGTATAATTTCTGGGTTCTCTATTCTGTTTCATTGAATAGTATGTCTATTTTTATGCCAAGATGATACTGTCTTGATTACTATAGCTTTGTAGTATAGTTTGAAATCAGGGACTAAAATTTTTTTCTCCATGCTAGTATGTGGTTAATATGATAGTCTATACAGTAGTGCTGCCGATGGGACTGGAGCTTTTTCATGGGATCATGAGGAAAGCATTCCAAAGATCCACGTATGGGAGATTGTGGCACGGTAAGATTTATTCTGGTGGAAATAGAAGACTGTCCCTGGGTTTCCAATGTTTCATTTCCCTCTGTCCCACCATAAAAAACATGCAATCTTATGCTCATCAAGGCCAAAACAAAGGCCAGGGTCCAGAGTTTCTGTTTCATATGAAAGCTTAGTCTGTTGGAGCCTGTGCAGTCTGCTGTGGGTCCCAAGTTTCTGCTAGACCTGCATGGTGACTAAGGGGAGAATGTGCCAATGAACCAGGGTGAGCGCATGTTACTGGGCAAGTGAGAGACCTCTTTGTTTCCTGGTTTTATATTATCTTAGGCTTGGAAAGGACCAGGAGCTTTTTCAAAATAACTAATGAACTTCCCAAGCTTTCCTGGGCTTGTGCTGGGCCTGCCTTCTAACCAACCCATTCTTTCCCCAGAGTAGACTGACATGCCTCTGTGGTCTCCATCTTCCTTCCTATTGCACATGCCACAAAAGAGCACCTCCCCGTGCACCATTCTGACTTTTACTGCACATGTGCTTACCTCCTTGTGTGTTGTTTTATTTCTCCCCTCAGTGATCTGTGGGAAATGGACAGGTGGTTCCCTGGGGAGTGTGTGAAGCTGTAACTTCTTGGTGAAGCAAGCAGGCTCATGCTCCCCAGTTGATTATACTTAATAATGTCTGATTTCCATTGCTCCTTTCTTTTATTAATATCTAACTACCTACACTAACAATAATACTCGAATTACAGATCTAATTGATTGACTAATTCATTGATTGCATGCTTTGGGTAATGTGATCACCCTCTTGCTGCTTTTCGTCTATCCCTCTGAAAGCTGTTCACTTGTTAAAAAGAATGCTCAAATGTATTTTATTTATGGATATGTAATTTAAAATGTTGAGAGATTACTGGCCATGATAATGTGGCTTAGATTTCTCTTTTCTTAATCTGGATACTTTAGTTCCCTCAGATCTAGATCTAGGACATGATAAGATACATTTTCAAGGCAATAGAGGTCCTGAATTAACCAAAGTTTTATTCTAGGAGGAATTAGTTTGTGAATTGTATGTCTTATATTTTCCTGTGAAGATTTAAATAAAAAGACTTTCTTGATGAGTTTCAGGTTTTAAAGATAGTTTCTAAAAATGACGTAAACAAATCTTCTATATAAGCTACATTTTATTAGTTTTTTCTTAAACAGTTGTCTTCTATTCAATACCATTGTTAAAATTCTCACGATGACAAGAAAACCAGGCACAGTTCTAAAAAACTGCCAAGGGTCCACACCAATGCATTTATTTGGAAGTTTTTTTTTGGCATATTACACAGAAGAAAACTAGGTGGTTCAGCAGCTGCCTTTGTAGAATGTAACTGAATGCAGTCAAAGCATCAGGGAATACAACTGGGTAGGGAGAACTTCACACACACACACACACACACACACACACACACACACACACACACACATCAACATTTATGCATTCTAGGAGAAAGACATTCCTGGCTTTTTACCAGAGACATAGCTACTCCTTCCACAATAGAAGAATACATCGCAATCAGCATTCCATGTGTTTCAAGTGGCAGGCTTCAAATTAACAGTGGGGCAATAAATGAGCATAAAGGAGAAGAATACATCGCAATCAGCATTCCATGTGTTTCAAATTAACAGTGGGGCAATAAATGAGTATAAAGGGCATTTTTGAGTCTTGCATTTTTGAGTCTCTTCCATCTTCAAAAGGGCCCCAATGGACAAAACATCTAGTATGTGTAAGAAAACAGTGACTTGCCTTATGAGGTCTAATGCTGTCTGTGGGGTTTTCTAATCATCATCAAGAAAAGCAGAAAGAGAGACAGACATTGGTTCCGGGTGTTTTTTTATGCCTCTCAAGCAAACATGTACTCAATTTTATTTACCAGTATTGCAAATCATCACATGTCCCAGGAGGCACCTAAATGCAAACTTCTGGTCCTATCCACTCACCACTGCCTGTCATTCATAGCCTAAAAGTTACTGCGAATGTCAGAAGTTGAAAATGTTATGGTGGGTAAATGACATAAACCAGTCCCTATCTCTGCTCCTCATTAGTCAGCTCCAGGGGATTGTAAATTGTTCAGGTGGCAGAAGTCACCCTCCTATGGAGAAGGTGTATAAAGAGAATAACACATGGGACCAAAACCTGAGGCACTTCAGCACTGAGAGATTGAGGAGAGGAGACTGAGGAAGTGAGACATGAGGAAAGCAAACTGAGCATGGTGTCATGGAACCCAAGGGAGGACAGTGTGATGAGCTCTGTGAAATAACAACCCAACTTCCCCTTTCACAGTTCCCCACTTGCCCTTCTAAGCTGTGGGGTGGCTGATTTTCTTCTAAGCTGTGAGGTCATTGAAGTTTCCAGCCCTCAGAACCATTGGGGTCTTTTGCAACCTATTAAAGATGACTTCAATATAATCCTTTACTTCATGTTTGGTATTTTCCTTTTTTGTATCGAATCCTCCCAGAATTAAAGTACACTAAGAGGAATGAAGTTTAGTTTGGAGGGAGAATTTTACTAAAGATTTAGGGCAATGAAGTACCATTCAATGTGTGTTTACTAAATGCTTACTAAGTAGAATATGCTATTCTATATGCTGCAGGAAATAAAAAATTAAAGAGGAATGCTCAACTGAGGTCAAGATGTCCTCCAATGTCTACAATATAGGAATTAAATTACTATGAAATGTAATTTAAAATGCTATGGGGGTTTAAAGGAGGAAGAGATCGAGTTCAGTGGGAGTGATTTTAAAAGACCTAAAGGAACCGTTAATGTGTTAACTGGGCCTTAAAGAATAATTAGGGTTTTAGAAGGCAAAGAAGAAAGAAAGAGAAATTTTGGAACATAGAAACAGCATGAGTAAAGGCATGAAAATGGGAAAGTATAGCTCACTTTGGAGAAAAGGTAATAATTAAATTTGGCTGGAGCATAAAGATGTGCATGTCAAAAAAAAAAGCCGGAATTAGGTTGGAGGAGAAGGGTGATGACTTTATCAGGGAATTTTGGGCAGGAAGCCAGGAGGCTGTGTAGTGAGAAAAGAACATGGGCTTCAGACCAGAGACAATTTGAAATCAAGGCTCCCCCAAAATACCAGCTCTGTGATAAGAGTTAAGTCAAATGACCTCTCTTAATCTATCAGTTTTCTTTTGTTAATCCTCACCCAAGAATATTTTTTTTTCCATTTTTAGGGGGCATGGAAGGATGGGAGGGGGAAAGAAAGAGAGAGAGGAAGAGAGAGAGAGAAACATCGATCAGTTGGCTCCTGCACATGCCCCAACTGGGGCTAGGAACGAACCTGCAACCCAGGTATGTGCCCTTGACTGGGAATTGAACCGTGTGATCCTTTCACTCTACCACTGAGCCACACTGGTCAGGGCCTATCATTTTTCGAATGTAAAAAGCACTTGTATGCTTACCTATAAAAACAGACAACACAAATCAAAACATGATGTTTATAATGTTGGCCGTAGACATGAATATGAAGTTAAATTATGTCCACTGTCTTATCTAAGAATCCAAGGAAATAAATAGGACGCTGGGATATGCATCTGGAATTTATTGAAGTTAGATTTCTTAAGAAAGGTTAGTGAAGGCTGTACAAGAAAGAGGGATGTAATAATATCTTTTGTCTTTTGAGGGTTAAAATGCTAACTGTCCATCTCTCTTTGGGGAGGAAAGAAAGGAAAGGATTCTGGATCTGGGAGGTGGTAGGTATTGGAATTGGTCCTGAACAGCATCTTCGGGGACTGGCCAGTACCCTTGGAAGTGTGTGTGTGTCTGATAAAGAGCAAGAAGATAGAGCTGCAACCCTGTGGCTGAGCTCAGCGCTGGGAGATGGGGTTGCCCTTCCTCAGGGAACCATGGAAATCTCTACCTGGGTCTAGACCAGAAAGGCTCTGCAGCAGCGGGCAAGCTCACTGAGTAGAACCCGTCTTCAACAGTGCCACCACGTGGCCGAAAGGAGCAGTGGCAGTTACAATCCTATCTGACTCCAATTCTCTGCTGTGAGGCCATGTTCTCTAGTGTGGAAGCCCTCATACTTGGGGATAGTGTGTATATGGTGGAGGCCTAAAGAGGCTGATGCCTAACTCCTGATAATAGAGAATATAAGAATTTGAGAAATTAGTTGAAAATCAAAGTGAAGGAACCATCTGTAATTCAGATTTATAGAGCAGTTCTAAGAAGTTATGAGTAACTAGAATTTATATATATTTTTTAGAGGTCCAGTGCATAAAATTCATGCACAAGGGGGGGGGATGTCCCTCAGCCCGGCCTGCACCCTCTCCTGATCGCCCCTAATCACATCTGACTGCCTGCCTGATTGCCCCTAACTGCCCCCCTACCAACCTGATCGCCCTTAACTGCTCCCCTGCTGGCCTGATTGCCCCAAACTGCCTCTGCCTCGCCCCACACCCCGGACTCAGGATTCCCTCCTCCAGCCAGTTGCAGGCACCCTGGACCCAGGCTGGCTTCGCCCTGGCTGGCCGCAGCCGCAAGGGGGCCATGGCAGCGGCTTCGCCTGGGATGTCCAACTGCAGCCACAGGTTCCTGGGACTGTGGGGCAGGAGGTTTGTCCCTCTCCTGGGCCACAGCCACAGGCGCTGGCTCCCAGGACCATGGGGCAGGTGGCTTGTCCCTCTCCCAGGCACAGGCACAGGCGCAGCCGTTGGTGCCTGGGACTGCAGGGCGGGCATCTTGTCCCTCTCCCAGGCCTCAGGTGCAGATGCAGCCGCTGGCGCCTGGGACCATGGGGCATGTGGCTTGTCCCTCTCCCAGGCGGCAGGCACAGCTGCTGGTTCCTGGGACTGCAGGGACTGTGGGGCATGCGGATTGTCCCTCTCCCGGACCACAGGCACAGCCGCTGGTGCCCGGGACCATGGGGCGTGTGGCTTGTCTCTCTTCTGGGCCCCCAGGTGCAGGTGCAGGCGCTGGCACCCGGGACCATGGGGTGGGTGGCTTGTCCCTCTCCCAGTCCACAGCCCCAGCCGCTGGTGCCCAGGACTGCGGACGTGCAACTTGTCCCTCTCCCGGGCCAGGCCGCAGGGGCAGATGCAGCCACTGGTGCCTGGGACTGTGGGGTGGTCAGCTTGCTCCTCTTCTGGGCTGCAGCCTGGCTGGTCCCCATTCCTGTCTCGAGAGCTCATCTGTGCCTGGCTGGTCCCCATTCCTCTCTCCCCAGTGTTGAGTGTCTGAGCCATTATGGTGTGATGACCATTTGCATATTAGCTCTTTATTATATAGGATAGTCCTACAGGGTCAACTTTCATCTCTCTCGAAAATTCAGCTATCCAGAAACTCCCATTCTTCTAGATTGAGATTTTTTGGGGAGTTTTATTCATCAGGGAATGCAGTGAAATGATTGCATTTTTACTTTCAATTTAACTCAAGTTCCATAAAGTTCTGGAGGAGAAAGTCTCTAATGACCCTAGATGTCCTGTCTATACCTTTTAACATTTCTCTCTTTACTCCTTGAGTTTCTTGTGGGTAAGGAAGAATATTGGAAAGGAGATGAGAAAAGCCTCAGCCATGTTAATTACTGACTAAATTACGTATGTTTCTGCTCAGTCATCATTAGCCAAAGCTCTAAGTTTCAATGAGGGTCTGGGCTATTTGTGCTCTGGGTCTGATAAGGAGTCATTGGAAAGGGAACAATGAATAAGGTCAAGTTCTTGGCCTTTCTTCTTTGTTAACTATTTTATCATTCATCATTGGCTGAGTATTTATCAGGTTTTGGAAAATAAATCAATACTTTGGAAAGTTCTACAGTGGTCATTTAGCTCAAACTTTTGCTCCAGGTGGGATTGTCTGCAAAATCCCTGACTTTGTGACAGAAGATTAAGTTACACAGGATCTGCTGAAATCACACCCAAGATGAGGAACTCCCACCTGTGTGAAGTGGGTCATCTACTAACACTCAAAGTATAGTCTGGGAAGCAGCAGCCAGGCATCATAATGGGAGTTGTTTAGAACTCTGAATCTGAGGCCTCATCCTAGACCTGCTGAGTTAGACTCTTCATTTGATAAGGTCCCAAGGTATTCATATACCAGGTACACTTAATGTTTGAGAAGCACTGGGCTTTTCCATTACTGGATGGCTTTGGGTGTTAGAAAAATAACATCTTACTAAGATCTGTTGTACTGGTGCTATCTGTGGACTAGCTAGTATCTGCTCAGCCTTCTCTGTCCCCGGCCTGTAGCCACTAGCCCTGCATCCTGCCACTTTGCACTTAAGAAGGCTTGGTCCCAGCTGCCATTCTGGTCAGTGTGTCTTCTTACCCTATTGTTGTCTCTGACTTTACTGGGGTGAGGGCTGGGCTCTGCACAGCCATAGTCACATTCACTGTGGTGGTAACTGCAGGAGTTCCAGTGCCCGGTCAGAGCCCACTGAACCCACGGGGACTCTGAACCCCTTGAAGGGGGCAGAGGAAGGTAACTAAGAAGGGCAAGGATATTCATGCTGTGTGGGGAGTGACAAGAGACAGGAAAGATCAAGTAAGTAAGTTGCCAACTTTTCCTCCACTACCCTGCATAGTGCATTGGCCCACCCACCTTTCCAGAAATGTCCTGTGTGAGCAGCTATGTTTTAAGGGAAGTTGTGGGCAGCTTAGTAAATACACTATCTTGTATTTGCTCTCCTTCCATCCTTGCCTCACATCTCTTTTACTTTACTTTGTTTTCTCTGAGAGTATACCCCCCAAATAAAGCAGTAATGCCAAAGCTTTGCCTTAAGGCCTATTTTCTGAGGAATCCTGTCTAAGACATCTGCCTTGTATGAGCTTCATTCACTGTTTCCAATTCTGCCATCTGGTTAGCTTGGGAATGGTCAACATCATTCATATACCTGGACATTCTTATATTTTAAAACTGCGTATTCATTTTTCTATTTATTTGCATAATGTTCCCCCCCCTCATAGACTCAAGTTGCCTTAAGAAGAGGTGCATTCCCCCACCCACTAATTATTGTTTATTGTATCCCCTTCACATGGCTGAGTTCCTGCCTGCCTAAAATATTGTAGAGCTAACATACAGCCCACCCGGTGTGGCTCAGTGGTTTAGCATCGACCCATGAACCAGAGTTTGAGGTCATGACTAAAGAACAGGGTTTGATTCCTGGTCAGGTTTGAGTCATGCTTGCGTTGCCAGCTCAATCCCCAGTAGGAGGCGTGCAGGAGGCAGCCGATCAATAATTCTTTCTCATCATTGATGTTTCTCTCCCCTTCTCCCTCTCCTCTCCTCTCTCTGAAATCAATAAAAACATATTTTAAAAAAGAAAAAAACCCACATGCAATATTATATTAGTTGCATGTATACAACATAGTGATTTACCATCTATATACCTTGTGAAGTGATCACCGAGACACTTCTAGCAACCTTCTGTCACCTGTACACCTTGTTTTAAGCATCCCTTTCCAGTTAACGACATCAACAATTTAGATAGATTTTTCTTGATTTTTTTTCTAATATGTAGATACAGTTTATTTCTTTACACATATTAATAGGTTTTAAAATCATATTATGCTTAACTTTTTGTGATTTCCTTTTTGATAACTTAGTATATCCAGGAAATTTTTTCATGCTTTGTTTAAATGCACCTCATTAAAAAAGAAAAAAATGACATGTTTCTAAAAATTTCAACAATTCCCTTATTAATGAGCACTTAAGTTATTTTCAATTTATTCTCTGAGTTTTTTTTAAAATTATGCACCACACTATATGTTACTTGTCTAATTAATAGTGTTAAGATAAAAAATAAAAAGAGGAATGCTTAGCCATATGTGACAAAAAAAGATACAACAAAATGGATGGACATAGCAGAAGATTACTCCTGATATCTGTGGGCTAGATTAAAGAAAGTGACTGTTCAGTTGTGACCACATTTCAACTTGAAATTGACAGCTTGATGTATAGAAATTCTTAAATTGAGTCTATCTAAATGTACTGCCCAGCACTTTCTGTGAGAGGCAATATTTTATGAGCAGATTAAATAATTCACACTGTTGATGCCATTGGAATAATTTTTAGGTAGCTGAAAATTGTTAAAGTTTGAGTCTTTCACCAAAGGGAGAATACTTTCCTTCATTGAGTGTTCTTAAAATTAAGAATTTAATGTTTTAAAGCTTTTTACTACCAGAGGTTGAGGTCATGACTAAATAACAGGGTATAAAGAGAAATACAGAATAGCTGAGAAGAGGGTTGTAATATTACCTTCATTCCTGACTTACCCTTTGTTAGGGCTCTGGATTATTCATTGTTTATTCTATATCTTTATCTCCTTATTTGCTTAATTTTATTTATTGATTTTTGTCTTTTTAGATTGTTGACATTTTGTTTTGTCACCCCCTCAAGGATAGACTCAGGTGGAACTTGAAGCTTAAAATTTGTTGCCCTTCTTTATAATACAAAGTTAGGTTTAAAAATGAATATTTATTTAGGATGAGAAAAAAAATAAATTCTAGTTTTTAAAATGCCAACAAACACCACAAATTTTCTAAAGTCTAATATTATTAGTTAATAGCCTATTACATCAAAATAAACGTTTCTTCTACATTTTGTTTTATTCTTTATTGATTAAGGTATTACATATGTGTCCTTATTCCCCCCATTGTCCTCCCAACCCCCCACTCATGCTCTCACCCCCCCACCCCCCCGGTGTCT
>NW_005365553.1:2890859-2901894 GCF_000412655.1 Myotis brandtii | reverse complement strand
TCTGTTTTTGTTCATCAGTTTATATTGTTCAATATATTCCACAAATGAGTGAGATCATGTGATATTTATTTTTCTCTGATGGGCTTATTTTGCTTAGCATAATGCTCTCCAGTTCCATCCATGCTGTGGCAAATGGTAAGAGTTCCTTTTTCTTCTTCCTCTTCTTAAAGAATACCTTTCAGCATTTCATATAAATTCCTTCTTTTTTACCGCAGCATAGTATTCCATTGTGTAGATGTACCACAGTTTTTTAATCCACCCATCTGCTGACGGGCACTTAGGCAGTTTCCAAATCTTAGCTATGGTAAATTGTGCAGCTATGAACATAGGGATGCATATATCCTTTCTGATTGGTGTTTCTAGTTTCTTCAGATATATTCCTAGAAGTGGGATCACTGGGTCAAATGGGAGTTCCATTTTCAGTTTTTTGAGGAAACTCCATAATGTTCTCCATAGTGGCTGCACCAGTCTGCATTCCCACCAGCAGTGCACGAGGGTTCCTTTTTCTCTGCATCCTCGTGAGCACTTATTTGTTGATTTGTTGATGATAGCCATTCTGACAGGTGTGAGATCGTACCTCATTGTCATTTTGATTTGCATCTCTCAGATGATTAGTTACTTTGAGCATGTTTTCATATATCTCTTGGCCTTCCTTATGGCCTCTTCCTTATGATCTAAAGCAGGGGTCCTCAAACTTTTTAAACAGGGGACCAGTTCACTGTCCCTCAGACCGTTGGAGGGCCGGACTATAGTTTAAAAAAAAACTATGAACAAATTCCTATGCACACTGCACATATCTTATTTTGAAGTAAAAAAAACAAAACGGGAACAAATACAATATTTGTATTTGCATGTGGCCCGCGGGCCGTAGTTTGAGGCCCCCTGATCTAAAGTATCTATTTAGGTCCATTGCCCATTTTTTGATTGGGTTGGTTATCTTCCTTTTGTTAAGTTGTATGAGTTCTCTGTAAATGTTGGAGATTAAACCCTTATTGGTGATAACATTGACAAATATGTCCTCCCATGCAGTGGGCTTTCTTGTTGTTTTTGTTGATGGTTTCTTTTGCTGTGCAGAAGCTTTTTATTTTGTTGTAGTCCCAGGAACTGTATCTGTGAAGATATTGCTTCGGCATATGTCTGATATTTTTCTGCTTGTGGATTCTCCTAATATTTTTATGGTTTCCGTCTTCTACATTTTCTTGGCTGTGTACTTTTGATCACCTTTTTATATGACAACAAGAAATATGTCTTTTGCCTGAATGATTTAAAAATTTGATCTTATTATTAATAATTGGGATGCATAAAACATACAACTACACACAAAAATATGTTCAATATTTTAAAATACTTTTATAGGTTTGCATTTTGCAAATATAGAAAATCTAGTAACAGGTCATGTGATTTACATCAGAAACAAAAAAAAATGTATGGTACATTTATAACTGTATACACTGCATTATCAAATACATTCACGACAAAAAAAGAGCTTCTGTTTTTGACTAGTTGCTGATGACAATTGAACCTTCTCTTGCCACATTTATGCATGTGATTAGGAGAATTTTTCACAGACCAGCCTTTGTTTTGCTATATTTATAACTCTTTTCTCCTTCACTACCCACAGACTCTGGATGCTGGCTGACGCAGGACACGCTCCTATTGCAATATGGCCTCTAGTCCTGAATCTTTGAGTTGCAGGCAAATTGGCAAGGTGAACAGAATATTTCAGAAAGTCATGCCTACATGGAATGGTTATGAATGAATTATGCCAGGTAGCAATTGAAAATGACATAAACATACCACAGGATAGTCTAATTAAATATGTTCCCAACTTAATTTAGCTGAATCCCCAGAATGTTTTTAGCCACTCCTATAAACTTGGTATGGAGGTAAATATAATAAAAGAAAAAGGCAAAATAGAAAGAGACAGTGATTTTAATTCATTATGGTTAACTTTTTACTTTAAAAATTTTTTACAAAGACATATGACTTTATGAACATATTTTTTGGGTTTTTTCCTTGAGCTTTATAGGAGCCAATGCAATGAGGGGCTTTGAAGCGCAGATTTCATTGATTTTACAGTAAATTTGCTTCTGATGTATTTTCAAGAAAAGAGAGGGTGAAAGAGAAGGAAAAAAGGTAGGAAGGAAGGAAGGAAGGAAAGGGAGACCAAACTTCAGTTATACAGGTTTCACTGGAAAGCTACACCTTCCTCATATGTTTAGAAAATCTCATACTTCTAAAACTAACACTTATTGAAGCGTGATACATGCCACATCATGTTAAAATATGTGTAAAATAAACCAGAATGCTTTGGTGCTTGTCTTCTAAAACATTAGAATGTGCACTTTGAGACAAATATTCCTGCTAATAACTTCTAGGGGATAATTGGGCTCAAATTCATAACCAGAGTTTGGCAGCCAGTGCTGCCAGTGGCCTCTCATGGTGCTGAGGCTCATGAAGGAGTTCCTGAAATGTTAATTTCACCTATGAATGAACTGAGACCTTCCCTCATTTGCATTTTACTGACCAATTAGAGCGGCTCCATAACAACCAATCAGAATGTGTGATTATGACCAATAAGAATGGTGCTATTTGGACCAATCAAACTGCAAAGTTCCTAATTTGCATAAAATGGACCGATTAGGGACCAGGGTGGGCAATTCCTCTCTATATAAGCAGGTCATCCCTTTGTCACTTGGGAGTGCACTTTGGGTTTCCTCTGGAGGCTGCATTTTATTCGGTTTGCAAACTGTTTACCTGAATAAAGTTTCTCCTTTTACCACACCCGATATTTGGGACGCTTATTGGCATTGGATTAATGGCAGCAGCCTTTTGTTGACAAGAGTCTATAACTTCAAAGGTTATGCTATAGATGTCAGGTCTGAAAATTAGAGATTAATTTTTTATTTCCTTTATTCTAAAAGTTTTAGGTAAAATATACATGAAGTACAATACACACATTAAGAATGCAGATCAGTGAACTTTGACAAATATATAAGTCTCTCTAATCATTACACCAATCAAGATATATTTCTATTATTCCCTCCTGCCTCTCTTTAGTCAATATTATCCTGCTTCAAGGCAACCATTTTTTTTCCTGATTCCTATCATCATACATTAGCCTTACCTGTTCTTGGATTTCACGTAAACAAAACCATATATATTCTTTTGTGTCTTTTATTTTGTGCTCAACACAATGTTTTAATATTTATCCATGTTGTTCTATGTATCAGTAGTTCATTCATTTTTCTTGGTGAGTAGTATTTATTTATATGGATATACTTCAACTTGTTAATCCATTATCCCATTAGTGGACATCTGCTTGTTGCCAGGTTTGGGCTGTTATAAATAGGCTGCTGCAACTGTTTGGCATAAGTCTTTACTTGAATATGTGTGACATTTTCCTCTTGGGTAAATACCTAGCATGGAATTGCTGGGTGGAGGGTAGGTACATGTTAAACTTTATGAGATGATGGAAACTTTATTCCCTCTTCAGTGTGATGCAGTATTAATTTCTTAGTTCTTCTAAAGCACCTGGAGATCCTCAGAGAAACAAGTCTATTAAGCAAGAATGATTATTAATTAAAGTTTGCAACAAATGCAGTATGCAATTTCATGTTAAAAATTCCAACTCTGCAAAGAGTTGTCTTAATTACCTAAAATTAAATTGAATAATTACCAAGACATCTAAAAAGGCTTGAGGTCAGTGCAATTCATACAAACTCTTGAAGAATTTTTAAAAAATAAAATTATACCAGTCAGAGTCCAGCCAGGAAACAGAAATAAAACAGTTCTTTTAATAGAGAAAACTATCTTCGGAGACCTTATCTATATACTAGAGGGCAGTTGCCCCCACCCCCGCTGCTGCCACTGCTTGCCATCTGTGTGGCTCTACCCCTCCCCTCCCCTTCCCTGCCACCAGTCGCCTCCCTCTGTGGGCAACAGGTGTGAGGTGTGATCACTTGGCTGGCCTGGGCCTCCCTCTGTGGGGAGGTTGCTGGCTGGCTCTGTACACTTGCCACAGCATTGCTGGCCAGTGGCCTGGGACTCCCTCTGTGGGGCGATAGATCGCGGGGCCCCCAGATCAATTGCCCCACAGAGGGAGGCTCCGCCCACCTGCTGCAGCACCACCAGCCAGGTGGCCTGGGCCTCCCTCTGTGGGGCGATTGTGGGGCAATGGTAGGGTCCCCTGACCAATCATATAGCACCCGCCTTGGCTGGCCTGGTGTCAGTGCGTGTCATAGTGTGGTTGTCCGGAAGGTCATCCAGACAGTTGTTCTGCTATTCAGTTATTCAGTCAATTTGCATATTACACTTTTATTATTATAGATATAAAAGTCTCAGTGACCATTTGACCGTTCTACCGTTTGACTGGTATCTGTGATGCGCACTGACCACCAGGGGCAGACACTCAACACACAGGCATGGAAACATGGAACAGACTGATGAATCTCAGAGGGAAGAGGGGAGCAGGGAGGGTGGGAAGAGATTAACCAAAGATCTTGTATGCATACTAGAGGTGCGGTGCACGGATTTGTGCACCGGTGGGGTCCCTTGGCCTGGACTGCACCCTCGCTGAGGGACCCCACCGGTGCACAAATCCGTGCATCAGGCCTCTAGTTTCGAAATAAGATCACATTCACAGGTACAGGGTTAGGACTCAACATATCTTTGCAGGGGACATAATTCAACCCATGATAATAATACTTTGTGACACAAGAACATTATATAAAATTCAAATTTCAGGGCCCAAAAATAAAGTTCTACTTTCTATGCTCATTCATTTAAATACTAACTCTGGCTGTGTTCATGCTACAGGGGCAGAGCTGAGTAGTTAGTTGCTAGAGAGACCATGTGGTCAGCAAAGTGTCTAGTATTTACTATCTGGCCCTTAACAGCAACTGTTTGCTGACACTTGTTCTATGTGACTGATTTCGAAAGTGTTGGAAAAATGCAAATTGGATTCAGCTGCTGTTACTGAAAGCCTTGCTATCTTAGGTGAAGACATATTATTGTGTGATGTGCAGAAGGACGTGAAACAGGGGAAGCCAACAGGAAGCAAATGAGAAGGAGGAAATTTCTTCGTTCTCCTCCAGCTTTTTAGTCTCCCTATGTTGTCCCCTATTGGTGGTTTAAGAGGGAAGAAACTGAAAAAGTGGAAATGTGGTTGGTAGAGTCCCAGTCCCGGAAACACAAAACAGAGAGAAGAGTAGATTTAGAACTTACAAACAATACCCTAATTACTTGTGCATACACACACACACACACACACACACACACACACACACACACACAGATATACACACATAACCAGTAAGTAAAAAAAATATACATAGCTGCTATAGTCCTTAGTTCTGTAACTGAACTTGAAGGCCTAGTTGTATGTATATGTACATAGATGCATTTATTGAGCTAAATTTATAATTTTGAGATCATTGTAAATTCACATGCAGCTGCAAGAAATAATACAGAGAAAACCCTTTACTCATTTCCCCCCAGTTTTCCAACTATGATAATTGCAGTATTGTAGTACAATATGACAACCAGGGTATTGACATTGATTCTGTCAGGATACAGAACATTTTTGTCACCACAGGATTCTCACATTGTCCTTTTTTCACCATCCTTCCTTCCTTTCCCCCATAGCCCCTGGATATCCTTTCATAGAACTTTTTTTTTCATCTCAAGATTATTCTAAAAATGGAATAATCTGGCATGTAACAATTTGGGACTGTTTTTTTTTGATTCAGCATAATTCTCTGGATGTGCATTAAAGTTGTTGCATTTATTACTGCAACATTCATTTTCATTATTGAGTGGTATTGTGATATAGCTATATTAGAGTTTGTGTAACAATTCACCCATTGAAGGACATCTGGGCTGTCCTTAGTTTTGGATATTACAAATAAAGTAGCTAAAAACATTCATGGACAGATTTTTATATAAATACAAGTTTTTTTCTCTGGGCTTAAAGCCCTAAAGAGCAATTTCTGGACTGTATGGTAGTATCATGGTTTAGTTTTTAAAGAAACTGTCAAACTGTTCTTCAGAGTGCTACAGCATTTTGCACTCTCACCAGCATGTATGAATGGTCCAGATTCTCTATATGCTTGTCAGAATTTGGTGTTGTCATAATTTTTTTTTATAATTTTTTATTTTAGGCATTCTGATAGATGTGTAATATCTTGAGGTTTTAATCTGCAATTCCCTAATGACTGATAATGTTAAGTATATTTTCATGTGCATATTTGCCATCTACATATTCTTTTCAGTAATATGTCCATTCATATCATTTGTCCATTTTCTAACTGGAATTTTTTTATTGTTAAGTTTTGAGAGTTGTTTATTTATTCCAGGCAGTAGTCATTTGTCAAATACATGGTTTGGAAATATCTTCCCAATCTTTATCTTCTTAATAGGGTCTTTTACAGAGTAAACATTTACATTTTGATGAAATCCAATATTTCAAGTTAGTTTGCTTTTTTTGTTACAGATTGTGCTAGTCATGTCAGCTTGAAAAGCTCTTTGCCTAGTCCTAGATCCTGAAAAGTTTCTCTTATGTTTTATTTTATTTTCAATTACAGTTGACATTCAATATTATTTTGTATAAGTTTTAGGTGTACAGAGTAGTGGTTAGACAATCGTACACTTTACAAAGTGATCCTCCTGATATTTCAAGTACCCACCCACCTGGCATCATACATAGTTACTACAATATATTGACTATATTCCCAACGCTGTGATCTACATCCCTATGACTACTGACTACCAATTTGTGCTTCTTAATCTCTTCACCTTTTTCACCCAGTTCCCCCACCTCACCTTCCTCCGGCAGCCATCAGTCTGTTCTCTGTTTTAGAGTCTGTTTCTATTTTATTTGTTTGTTTATTTTGGTTCTTAGATTCCACATATAAGTGAAATTATATGGTATTTGTCTTTCTCTCTGACTTATTTCACTTCGCATAATAGCCTCCAATTACATTCATGCTGTTGTAAGATTTCATTCCTTTTTTATGGCTAAGTAATATTCCATTGTATATATGTACCTCTTCTTTTTTATCCACTCTGATGGGCACTTGGGTTGCTTCCAAAGCTTGACTGTTGTAAATAATGCTTCAATGAACATAGGGGTGCATATATTCTTTTTCAATGTAAGATTATTATTATTATTATTATTATTGTTGTTATTTTAATTATTTAATTCTTAAAGTATTACATGAGTCTTCTTTGTCCCCCATTGACCTCTCCCTGGCTACTCCCACTCCCATATATTCTTTTGACTTAGTGTTTCAGGTTTCTTTGGACATATTCCCAAAGTGGAATTGCTGGGTCTTAAGACAGTTCCAGTTTAATTTTTAAGGAACCTCCATACTGTTTTCCATAGTGACTGCACCAATCTGCATTCCCACCAACAGTGCACAAGGGTTCCCTTTTCTCCACCTCCTCACCAACTCTTGTTGTTTGTTGACTTACTGATGCTAGCCATTCTAACAACTGTGAGGTTCCCTTTTCTCCACATCCTCACCAACTCTTGTTGTTTCTTGACTTACTGATGCTAGACATTCAAACAACTGTGAGATATCTGTGGTTTCAATTTGCATTTCCCTGATAATAAGTGACATTGAACATCTTTTCATTTGTCTATTGGCCATCTGTATGTCCTCTTTGGAGAAGTGTCTATTCAGGTTCTCTCCCCATTTTAAAATTACATTGTTTGCTTTTTTGGTATTGAATAGTATGAGTTCTTTATAAATTTTGGGTATTAATCCCTTATCAGATGTATCATTGGCAAATATGTTTTCCATTTTAGTAGGTTGTTTTTTTGTTTTGCTGATGGTTTCCTTTGCTATGCAGTCCCATTTGTTTATTCTTTCTTTTGTTTTTCTTGCCCAAGGAGATATGTCAAAAAATATTGCTAAGAATAATGTCAAATATTTTACTGCCTATATTCTCTTCTAGAAGTTTTATGATTTTGAGTCTTGCATTTAAGAAGGTGGTCTAGTTTTTATTTATTTTTGCATATATATGTCCAGTTTTCCTAACATCATTTATTGAATAGACTCTCTTCACCCCATTGTATGTTCTTTTCTCCTTTGTTAAATATTAATAATGTGTGGGTTTATTTCTAGTCTCTCTATACTGTTCCATTGATTTATGTGTCTGTTTTGATGCCAGTAGCATACTTTTTTGATTACTATAGTTTTGTAACAGTCTCAAGATTGCTGTGGCTATTTGAGGTCTTTTGTGGTTCCATATAAATTTTTGGATTATTGTTTTAGTCCTGTGAAAGATACTATTTGCATTTTGATTAGAATTGCATTGAATCTATAGATTACTTTTCATATTATGGACATTTTAGTGATGTTAATTCTTCCTACCCATGAGCAGGTATATTCTTCTATTTATTTATATCTTTTTATTTCTTTTTTTTTTTGCAATGCCTTATAATTTTCTAAGTACAGGTTTTAGATTTATTCCTAGGTATTTTATAATTTTTGATGCAATTATAAATGAGATTATTTTCCTAGTTTCTTTTTCTCATAGTTTATTATTATGGAGATTGATTTCTGAATATTTATTTTGTATCCTGCTACTTTTCTGAATTCATTTATCAGTTCTAGTATTTGTTGTTGTTGTATCTTTAGTGTTCTCTCTATATAGTATCATGTCATCTGCAAGTAATGACAATTTTACTTCTTGCTTTCCAATTTGAATGCCTTTTATTTATTTATTTTTTGGTTTGATTGTTACGGTTAGAACTTCTAGTACTACGTTGAGTAAGAGTGGTGAAAGTGAACATCCCTTTCTTGTTAATAATCTTAAGCAAACACTTTTTATTTTTTCTCCCATTGAGTATGTTGTTAGCCGTGAGTTTGTCATGTATGGTCTTTATTACCATTTTTTTGAGAGTTTTTATCATAAATGGGTGCTGGATTTTGTCAAATGCTTTTGCTGCATCTATTGGTATGATCACATTTTTTATTCTTTATTTTGTTTATGTGTTATATCATGTTAATTGATTTGCAGGTAGTGACCATCCTTGCATCTCAAGAATAAATCTCACTTGATTATGGTGTTTGATTTCTTTAATATATTGCTGAATTAGATTTGCTAATATTTTGTTGAGGATTTTTGCATCTATGTTCAGGGATGTTAGCCTATGTTTTTCTTTCTTTGTAGTCTTTATCTGTTGTTTTTTTTTTTTTTTTTTTTGGAATCAGGATAATGCTGGCCTCTTAAAATGAGCCTGGGAGTCTTTCTCCTCTTGACTTTTTGGGAATAGTTTGAGAAAGATAGGTATTAGTTCTTTGAATGTTTGGTAAAACTCATATGTGAAGCCATCTGGTTTAGGACTTTGTTTGTTGGGAGTATTTTTTATTACTACTTTGATTTTGTTGGTTGAAATAAGTATGTTTAGATTTTAATTTTTTTAAAATTCAGTCTTAGAAGATTATGTGTTTTTGGGAATTTATCCATTTCTTCCAGATTGTACAGTTTGATTGCATATAATTGTTTGTAGTATCTATGTATATAAAAGCCTAAGTGACAGTTACAACCGGATGACTGGACAACCAACCAGTAGCTATGATGCACACTGACCCACTGACCACCAGGGGGCAGACGCTCAATGCAGGAGCTGCCTCCTGGTGGTCAGTGCACTTGCACAGCCAACCTCCAGTGGCCGGCCAACCTCCCACAGTCCCTCCCCTGGCTGGCTGGCCCTGATGGGTCCCTATCGGACCTGGGAGAGATGGCCCCAATTGGCCCCGATTGCTGGCCAGGCTGAGGGACCCCACCCTGTGCACCGGGCCTCTAGTTTACTTATAATCCTTTGTATTTCTGTGGTGTCAGATGTTACTTTTTCTGTTCCATTTATTTTTTAAAAAATCTTTGATTTGTTAATTTTAGAGTCAGAGAGGGGAAGGAAGAGAGAGAGAGAGAGAGAGAAGAGGGAGAGAGAGGGGGGAACATTGATTTTTATTTCACTTATCTATTCATTCATTGATAGATTTGTTTTTATTTATTTTTTTATATATTTTATTGATTTTTTACAGAGAGGAAGGGAGAGGGATAGAGAATTAGAAACATCGATGAGAGAGAAACATCGATCAGCTGCCTCTTGCACACCCCCTCCTGGGGATGTGCCCGCAACCAAGGTACATGCCCTTGACTGTAATCGAACCTGGGACCCTTCAGTCCACAGGCTGACGCTCTATCCACTGAGCCAAACCAGTTAGGGCTGATTTATTTTTAAATTTTATTGTATTTTATTTATTTTTTAAATTTATCTTTATTGTTGAGAGTATTACAGATGTCCCTCCTCCCATTTTCCCCCTCATTGTGCCCATACACTTGGCTTCCATCCCACCCCAAGCCTTCACCACACTATTGTCTATGTTCATGGGCAATGCATATATGCATATAAGTTCTTTGGTTAATCTCTTCCCCCGCCCCCATCCCCTTCCCACTGAGATTTATTTTTAAAAAATCTTTTATTTGTTAATTTTAGAGAAAGAGAGGGAAAAGAAGAGAGAGAGAGAGAGAGAGAGAGAGAGAGAGAGAGAGAGAAACATTGATTTTTTGTTTCACTGCTTCATGGTTCCATGTCTCTGGATCTATTTTGTCCATCAGTTTCTTTTATTCATTATATTCTATACATAAGTGGGATCATGTGATATTTGTCATTCTCTGCCTGGCTTATTTTGCTTAGTATAATACTATCCAGGTCCCTCTATGCTCTCTCCAAAGGTAAGACCTTCTTTTTTTATAGCTGCGTAGTAGAAATTGCATTAAACCTGTATGTTAAAAAGTGTTAGATTCAGGATTTAGCTATTTGTAGAATGGATTTTATTGTGACCCTCTCTAGTGTTTATTTTATATGTTAACTAGTGGCTCAGTGCATGAAATTCATGCATGGAGGGGGGCTGTTTCCCTCAGCCCAGCCTGCATCTTCTCCAATCGGGGACTTCTTGGGGGATGTCCGACTGCTGGCACATCCTTCTTGCAATCTGGGACTGCTGGCTCCTAATCGCTC
>NW_005365553.1:2874506-2890735 GCF_000412655.1 Myotis brandtii | reverse complement strand
GGCTGACCAACAGCTGCCATGGAGGCTGCAGATCAGACCCTGCCTCTCTCTCCTCGGGCCTCTCTCTGGGCCTGATCTGCAGCCCCATCAGCAGTTAGTGCTGGGTCACCACGGCAACCCAGCACTGATTGCAGGACTGACTTCTGGTGTTCGATTGAACCTTTGGTCGGTCGTTCCGGACCCTCGGTTTTTATATATTAGGATATTCATTAAGACTTTGCTTAGAAACATGTTTGTGTGTTTGTGCATCTCTCTCTCTCTCTCTCTCTCTCTCTCTCTCTCTGAAGGAAGAAGGGGGACATAATGATACTTATCCTGATTTAGTGTTGGTCTTGAGAAAGATGAAGAGGGACAAGTAGCTCAGTGGGGTTTGGGGCCCAGGAGATAAGACTGCCAGATAGAACCTTTGGTGACAGCAATTTGGACATGGTGAATGTGATTGAGGCAATTTGATGTAACCCTTTTAAAATGTAATATCACACTTTTATTACCAACTTATATTAGCAACAGGTAGCCCTATGTCATTCCTAATCCCCATTTTAATCATGGGAAGTTTTCACTTTCAGTTGTATTTGTTTTTGTATTGACACACAGTTTTGCCCCATTTATACAATTCTTAAGTTAATTTTTTAAAATGTAAATAGGTAATACATTCACATGGGTAAAAATATCAAAACAATATATAAAGAAATGCACCTTATATTCTTATAGCCACATACTCATATCCATTCAATTATACCCCACCCCAACAGGTAACCACTCTTTAATTTCTCATTAATCATGCTAGAGAAGGATCTGCATATACGTTTGCATATAATCTTAGAGCATTTATTTTTGAATATTCTCTCATTAAATGTAAGTAAAATTGTAAATAAAGTTTGACTTTTTATTATTACTTTAACTGTCTGACAGTGGATATGATCTATGATCTCAATATTTTCATTTTTTTAATGATGAAAGTTTATAATAATGTATCTTGAAAATTAACACTCTCCTTTTTAAAACTTTGGCATGATTTTTCCTTATGTTCTTATCTTCTACATAAATAAACATAATTCTAAATAAGTCTGTTTAATTTTAGGGTTTGAAGGTTCTTTATAAATCATATAATCTTAGTTCTTCATTCTGAAGATGTGTTAAGTGAGACCAAGAGAAGAGAGCTGCTTGTTCAAGGCCACAGAGCCAGTTTGTATCAGAACTGGGACATCTGTCCATATGGGCTACCTTCTAACCATATCCCTGACCATTTTCATTGCTGTATGATTATTCATACATACTGTTACATGACTGAAATCCATTGAAAAAAATGTTTCTGACATCTATCTCAATCCTTGGCTATTCATGCAGTACATTCTTTAAAAATGAGGATTTCTTATTTGCTGTCAGATTCATTATTTTAGTTTTCTCTGCTCTCTTAGCATTTTAAAAATTCAATAATTAATTCTCCAGTCTGAACCCACTAAGATTGGAGTAATATCTTGCCAATCAGAATGAGTAAGTGAATAATTAAAATTTTAATTAAGGATGAAACTTTTTAATTATATATTTATTACGTGTATTAGCCTCAACTTTCTGAGTCTCTCTTGTCAAATGCATTTTTCCTCATTATCTTATTTATGTAATGTTTAATTTAAATGGCCAGTCTTTTATTCTCATGCAAGAAAATAAGTTGGCATAGCCTTCAACCCATTAAAACCTCTTTGAAGTTGAGATTGGTTTGTATTAATGTAGTAGTCTGACCCCTAGTGGTTATAAGAAATATTTGCACTCTAGCTATAACCACTTATTTTGATGGGACTTTCTTAAAAGTGAATTTAAGATGATGAATTCCTCTTTGAAAATAAATAAAATAAAAATGAGAGAAATTACAAGGTCAGAGCAGAAATAATAATAAAAGGAAAATTCAGGCAAAATTGTATTTTTAGGAAACTAATTTCCAAATCTGTATTTTTACTGGTTTTTAGTCATGCGTGATGAAGCTTCACTTATCAACATAATGTCCCAGGAATCCATTTTACATTATTTTTTAGAAAACAAAACTTGTTTTCCCTTTGAAATTAATGCTTTGTTATCATCCAAGCATAGCCCTTTAGGATTGGAATTAAATTTAGAACTGGATGAACTTTTTAGATAATCTACATATACTCTCAGAGCATTTATTTTTGAATACTCTGTCATTAAACATAAGTAAAATTGTAAATAAACTGAAGTTTGACTTTTTATTATTACCTTAACTCTGTCTGACAGTGGATATGATCTATGATCTCAATATTTTCAATTTTTTTAAATGATGAAAGTTTATAATAATGTATCTTGAAAATTAACACTCAGAGACCCAGAAAGGATGGCTGACTTTTCCAAAGCCTATAGTGAATTGTCAACTAATCTAAGTGGACTCTATCATTCATGAGACCCTCAGATCTAGGAGGGCCTGATTGTATAGCAGAAGATTCCCAGCCTCATTCCTGGGAACTGAGGAATAAATTCATGCTCCAGGGTAGAAAGGGGGTTAAAGTTACACATGTACTATGTGATCACTGTGAAATATCCAAACAGAGAGATAGTAAATAAAAAATAAAAATATCCTTTTCCCTACCAGCCTGAGTTTTTTTTCAATCATACAACCTATAAGTATTTACTTTGATGTGCAACCATTAGATATTTTTTTGCAAACACACACACACACACACACACACACACACACGACATACACTTTTCCACATGGATTCATACTATATATGTTAGTCTACAAATTGACATAGTTACTTTATAAAATATTTTGGACACCTGTCTAAGTCAGTACATTCTTATTGTCTGCCAACCTAGTGTTTTAATGTAAGAATGTGGACTAATTTATTAACTCTTCTCTAATTTACATATAGGCATGTTGTAAAATTTTATTACATTTTTAACAATTATAATTGATGCTCATATTATATTAGTTTCAGGTGTACAGTATAGTGGTTAGACATTTATATAATTTAGAAAGTAAGTCTTACATCCACCTGACACCATGTATAGTTATTACAATATTATTGACTATATCCCTAATACATATAGGTGTTTTTACTTTATTTATCTATTTATTTACTTATTTATTTATTTTTAAAATATTTTTTTTAGAGAGAGAGAGGGGGGGGAGAGAGAGAAAGGGAGAGAAAGAGAGAGAGAGAAACACTGAAAGAGAAACATTGATTGGTTGTCTCCTACAAGTGCCCCAACTGGGGATTGAACCCCCAATCTGGGTATGTGCCCTGACCTGGAATCGAACCCATCACCTTTTGGTGTTAAAAGCTCTGAGATGTTTTGCAAAATTTAAGAGAAATCTGTTTAACTTCGCTGACTGAGTATATTCCAAAATTATTTTTTCATCAAACCCACCTTTTTCCTTTTGTTTTTTAAAATGTTTTTTTTCATCAAATCCACCTTTTCACTTTTAACTGTGTATTTTATTAACTGTGAAATGATACCATAGATAACTTTACCTTTCAAATTCTTTCTTCCTTGCTTACAGTCATTGCACTACTCAGTTTCTTTTGAATCTCTTTTCTCTTTAAAATTTTTTTCCATATTAGCTTCATCTATTTATTCAATGAAATTTATTAAATGTCTATTTGCACTGTGGGAGACACTGGAAATTACAACAGTGGACAGGACACAGTCTTCCCTCTAGTACTTCTATACAGTGTGATGAGGATATGGAGGGTATAATCTTCCTTCTAAATATGGGCACTATCTAGGTCTCTATGCAGCTCCCTCTTCCATACTTTCCCTTCCCCTGTCTTCCCTCCCTTCTCTTTTTTCTTTTGTATTTTTTCCTTGGTTACTTCATCCATTCACTAGGTTTCAACTACCCTCTGCATATACATGCACCTCCCCATCCCTGACTACCTTTCTCCCAAACTCCAGGCTCCCATTTCCAAACCTGCCTGATTTATTTATTCATTTGCCATGAAACACATTAAAAGTCAACATGTTCAAAACATTGTTTCTCCAACTCCCTGAAATTATGTTTCTCCTGACTTGTTCCTGCTAATGGCACTGCTGGCTCAGCCATAATCACCGGGTCACAGACACGGACTTCCCCCTTTCTCTTCTGCGCCCTCCTGCAGCTGCCATGGCCCGAAGAGCCTGTCTCCTCAGGTCTCACTGTTATAATATCAGCTCCGGTCCTTACGCTCCTCTCTAGATTGTTGCAATGTCCTCCAAGCAAGATTTCTAGAACTTAGGTTCCTTTAGTCTATTTTGCATTAGTTGCTTTTTGGTAGAAATTACATCATGTCTCTTATCATTAGCAAATTTCATTGCCTTTTTTTTTTTTTGCTTCCATTAAATATAATGTCCATAGTTTGACCTCCAAGGGTCTCCATAATGCCCCTCCTGCTTCAACTCACATTTCTATTGTACCAACATCGTGAAGTCCACCCCAGATGGCACCTCCTGCAGAAGGCCTCCTGATTTCCCCAATCAGCTCTGCTCGCTCTGTCCTTAGCAGTCCCATTGGCACCTCTCTTCTTATGTCTTGTACTAGAGTAATTTATATTGTTGCACTAGCTCCTTCTTTCTGTCTCTATTAGGATATTACATGGGAATGCCCATCAATACACTTTTTTCCCTGTTACATTTAATAGAAAGCTAGAGCCAGGTGAGATATTTGAGTTAATCCAATTGAGCCTACATTAGCCTCTTATTTCTACTCTAATCCTTCTTCATTATTAGGTTTTTTGGTTTTTGTTTGTTTTTTTTGTTTTTGTTTTTGTTAATCCTCACCTGGGGATATTTTTCCATTGATTTTTAGAGAGAGTGGAAGGGAGAGAGAGAGACACATTAATGTATTAATTGATTGCCTTTTGCATGCACCCTGACCAGGGCCAAGGAGCCTTCAACCAAGGTACATGCCCTTGACTGGAATCAAACCTGGTACCCTTCAGTCTGTGGGCCGATGTTCTATCCACTGAGAAAAACTGGCTAGGGCCTTCCTCATTACTTTTAAATAGTAACTCACCTTCTTGGAATACTACAAATTATTGAAAGTTCACTGCTTTTTACATATGAGTCTCAAGGGCCTTAAGAATAAGAAGTCAAAGGTCACCCCTTTCCCCCTCAGTTTGTGGACTAGAGAAAATGTTACCCTGTTAAGAGAGAGTCACTTGACACAAATTCGACCCAAGACACTTGTAGGACATAGTGATGAGGAGCTATTTTGAGACAAGTACCTCAAAGTATTAGCTGAATCTAAAGAGGAAAGCTGCATCCTTGATGAGTCGTTGGCCCAACCTTAAGGCCACTTAGAACCTCTGGACTTCTGGTTAAGAAAACAATAGATATCTTTTGTTATTAAAGTTTTCAGTTTAATTGAAAGTGAACATTTTAAAAAATATATTTTATTGATTTTTTACAGAAGGAAGGGAGAAGGATAGAGAGTTAGAAACATTGATCAGTTGCCTCCTGCACACCCCCTACGGGGGATGTGCCCGAAACCAAAGTACATGCCTTTGACTGGAATCGAACCTGGGACCCTTTAAAACTTCTTAAATCCCTTTTCTCAAGAATACAAGAGCACACAACATTTTCCCATTCTCCCCTAGCAGCAGCAGTTGGAGTCAGGCACCTCCAGAAGTCTGCCTGAGGGAGCTACAACAGTGAGGGGAAGGGAGAAGAAAGGGCAAATAGGGAAAGAAGTGGCAGTTTCTTTGAAAGTTGAGAAATGTCTACATAGTTCTCCTGAAAAGAAAATGCAGAACTCACATACTAGTTCAAGAAGTTTTCATCTTTGGCTAATCTCTCCCTACCCACCTACACATTCACACCCAAAGAACTTATATACTTATATGCATATATGCATAACCCAGGGACACAGACAATAGTGTGATGAAGGCCTGAGGGAACAGGGGTGGGGTGGAAGGGGTTAATGAGGAAAAAAGGCGGCGGGAATCTGTAATACTTTCAACAATAAAGATAAAATTTAAAAAATAAAATAAAAAAGAAGCTTTCATCTGACTAGAATGTAAAGTTGAAATCCAGGCACCACCTGGAGAAGTGGTAATGAGTAATCACCACCCAAATATTTATTTTTCTTTATTTTTTAAAATATATTTTTATTGATTTCAGAGAGGAAAGGAGAGGGAGAGAGAGATAGAAACATCAGTGATGAGAGAGAATCATTGATCTGCTGCCTCCTGCAAGCCCCACACTGGGGATGGAGCTTGCAACTCAGGCCTGTGCCCTGATAGGGAATCAAACCGTGACTTCCTGGTTCATAGGTCAATGCTCAACCACTGAGCCACGCTGGCTGGGCCAAGTATTTATTTTTCAATTTCTATTTTTTCAGAAACTTTCCACAACAACTTTTTGGAAGAACATGAATTATACATATTTACTGGGTTTTATTCTTAGAATTACCTATATAAGTTTGAGTTGGTATGTTATCATCATTTGCTCACTCTTATAGACACCTGCCTTCCTAAAAATGTTTCTGGCACCTCTATGTTTGTTCAAATAAATGTTTTCATCAAAATCTATGAGTATGGAAGTCAGAATACAATGGACTTTGCTTATTCATGAGAGAAAGGTTTAAGACCAGATGGTGTCAGTTGTCAGATGTCAGGGCCAGCTTGATAAAGATGTGATCTGGGAGATGGAGTTGAAGGTCAAAGGAATCCCCTGTCAGGTAGAAACAGAGTAGAAGCAGAAAAGAAAGTCTGTTGTAAAAATTTATGGCCAGTTGTGGGAGTGCAATACCTGGCTTCGCATCATTAGAATTGATGTAGGGCCAGTCTGTCAGGTGGAAGGTGAACAGCTTGCCCTTCCTCTGTTCTGCTTGACTGGGGAGAACGCTTGGCCAAGTTGTGGGTGTTGATAAGTTTTGACTGTGCAGCCAGCATATGTCATGATAAATTTCCAACCCTCTAAGTAAAGAGAATACACACTGTTCTCCGATCAAGATCAGGCCTGATTTCCCTCCCACCCTCTTCTTCAAACACATTTGGGAACAAACATAAGTAAATACTTGACGGGTGTAATAGCACCGGTGTCATTCATTGAAAGAGAATGAGCCACAAGTAGAAAGTGTTAATTCACTACGGCAGTCACATCCTATTAGCAGAAGAAAGGGTTCGCAGTCTCCCATCCCTTTCAAAGCAGACACAGAGAAGGGGAACGCCTGTTCCTGAGGGCGACTTGAAACGCCTAGATATTTCCATGTGGGCCCAAAGGGGACTTTTTAATGAGACCTCTTTACATCTCCCTGTGCTCCCTATAGGCTGTGTTTAACGAAATTATCTCTTTATCAAGACTTGAATCGCTTTGTCATTTCTGTGCTGCCCACATGTCATTATCTCCTCCACTCAGAGAAGCTACTGTTCTTGCATCGACTTTACTGGAAGAAGGGAGTTGGGCCATGCATCACCCAAGCAGATTCCACGTGAAGGGTTCAGAGACAGGGACCCCATAGGGAGCAGTCAGTGGGGGCTGCGCAGTGAGCACACACCAAATGGGTCCCCCTCCTGCTTTGAGCACATGAAAAGGCAACACCAGACTCGATTCGGTCACTCAAGCTTACACACTAGCTTCAAAGGCAGAGACGAAAGGGGCAGCTGTTCTTATTCACGGCAAGTGGGGAAAAGCACTCGGCCGAGGGAGCCGATCCAGGGCTTGGCAGTCAATGGCGAAGCCCAGATGGTCCTGGCTGGTGTGGGTGGGACTCTGAGGGTGCTGGGGACAGTCTCGGCTCCCTGGAACCCAGTAAAAATCACTGCATTTTAAAGGAGAATGGGTTCTTTACAGGTGAGTTCATGGTAGAAACGGGTAAGTTTCAAAACAATAAAAACATAAAAGCCTAACAAATTAGGAGTGAGCATTTATACCATAAAAATATTTTCCTCTCTCGAGTATTAAATTAAATGTTTGTTTCCTGAGTGATGGAAAGTGATTCAAGTTTCAGGAATGGACCAATTCCATAAAATTGGTTACACCTGCAATCGGATAGCATCACAGGCAATAAGAAAAGAACTATGTCTCTGCTTGAAATTTTGTTTGCATGAATCTGTTGAAAAGATTTTACATTTTTTAAACTATAAAGTAGCAGTCAGCAGCCTAACTCCGTGTAGTGGAGATCCCTTAGCACTGGGCTTCTCAAAGTCTGGTCCCTGCACCTGGACCATCAGCACCGTCTGGGAACTTATCACAGATGCAAGTTCTCAGGCCCCGCCCAGACCTCTGAACCAGAGACTTTGTGATGGGACCCAGGAATCTGATGCACGTGATTCTGATGCACAATGAAATTTGACAACCGCTGCCTTCATTAGCCAAAGTACATTTTTTTATATATATTTTATTGATTTTTTTACAGAGAGGAAGGGAGAGGGATAGAGAGTTAGAAACATCGATGAGAGAGAAACATCGATCAGCTGCCTCCTGCACACCTCCCACTGGTGATGTGCCCACAACCAAGGTACATGCCCTTGACCGGAATCGAACCTGGGACCCTTCAGTCCCCAGGCTCACTCTCTATCCACTGAGCCAAACCGGTTAGGGCTGATAACATTATTTTATAGACAACACAATCATGGTTTAGAGCTTAATGACCTAGTCCAAGTATATATGTTAGTGGAAGACAGAGAAATAAGTTTAAATGGGAGTAATTGGGCATTCCCAGCACATGATAAGAGTAGTAATTAATCTTGGTTTTGCCACCAAATGGATGCCAGACCACTGATATTTCATTATTTCGTCCTACTTCTTTCTTGCCCAAACTTCCTTGATATAGAATTGAGCAACTGAGGGAATATTCTGTCATATGCTAGTGACAAATGATGTGTGTCATAGGCTCAGGCTTTAATTATTTCTCCTTTCTGGTAATCCAGTAACAGTTACTTTCTCCAGAGGAGACTGGAGAAGTAGGTTATGTATAAAGAAAATAGTGTGGGAATTGGAGTCAGGAGACCTGAGTTGAAGCCTGGTTAGAAATGGACAAATGTAATACGCTGCTGGTGCTGTTGTTTTTGTTTGTTATTGTTTTTTTTTTTTAATTAAATCTTTATTATGGGAGTAATTGGGCATTCCCAGCACATGATAAGAGTAGTAATTAATCTTGGTTTTGCCACCAAATGGATGCCAGACCACTGATATTTCATTATTTCGTCCTACTTCTTTCTTGCCCAAACTTCCTTGATATAGAATTGAGCAACTGAGGGAATATTCTGTCATATGCTAGTGACAAATGATGTGTGTCATAGGCTCAGGCTTTAATTATTTCTCCTTTCTGGTAATCCAGTAACAGTTACTTTCTCCAGAGGAGACTGGAGAAGTAGGTTATGTATAAAGAAAATAGTGTGGGAATTGGAGTCAGGAGACCTGAGTTGAAGCCTGGTTAGAAATGGACAAATGTAATACGCTGCTGGTGCTGTTGTTTTTGTTTGTTATTGTTAATAATAACTAAATGTATGACCTTGGGAGAGTCATGTCTCTAGACTTTAATTCCTCATCCATGAAAAAAAAAATTCATGCGCCTCGATATACTATAAGGATCCTTCAAGAAATATTAATGAAATGCTTAGAAAATTTAAAATCACTATATAAATAATTAAGATTATCATTTAATTACTCCTAAAAGTGATAGATATATTATTGCAACTGTTTTTAAGAATAAATCATTGATTTTGTATGTCTTTTTCCAAGGAGGATTTGTGGTGGCTTCAAAGAGCATGATAAAATAGAAATAGAGAAATATCAGGACCAAAGAAAAAAGGAGACTATAAAGGTTAGCAGAGTGTAGCCTTCATAAAATAGTACATACAGACACATGAAGGCATTACTTCCATTATACCCTTTGATGTTCCTTCAAACAGCTGCCACCTGTGGAGATGTCTATCTGACAGCACTTTAAAAAATTGTTTTTCAGGTGCTTAAATGAGGGCACTTGATTATAACTAGGGAGAACTCTACTATACACCCAGATTGAGGGCTCTCATGGCTTTGGTTTGTCCTTCATGCCCTTTTGTGTCTTTTAGGTTAAATGACATTCTAATGAACAAATAACTAAGTCACATTTTCAAAAGATTTTAAGAGATAAAGAAAATACATGAAAAATATCTGTTTGAAAAATATGCTAGGGCATGCACAGTGGGGAGCATATAAACACAAGTTAGTGAACATTTACATAAATTAGAGGTTTGTAAAAGCGAACTAGGGGTGGAGGAGGTGGTTCACGCTGAGCTCACTTCTTCAAACAGGACATTCTATCACTGCAGTGACAGCCAATTAAAAATGGATTTAACAATAATACTTTGTCTTTAGCACAAGATAATTAGACTGAATTGCTAAGATATATACCTACAGCTCACTGAAGCCCAACTTTCACTCTCCTAGCAGAAAGAAATGAAAATAGATAGTGTGAGGTATAGACAGAAGCAAGGATCATAATTGGAGATTGAAATGAGGCAAGGTTGATGGTAAGAGCTACTTTGGAGATGAAGTGAGAGCCTGATTGACTATGAGGTGAAGAGCAATGGGAGAAGTGTTATTGACAGAATGTCCCCCAAATTCATATGTTAAAATCCTAATCTACAAGGTAATAGTATTAGGAAATGGGGCCTTTAGGAGGTGATTAGGTCATGAGGGCTCTGCCCTCATGAATGGGTTTAGTGTCCTTATAAGAGAGACTCCAGAGACCTCTCTTGCCTCTTCTGTCATGTGAGGACACAGTAAGAAAATGGCCATCTATGACCAGAAGGCCGGCCTGCATCAGGCACTGAATCTGCTGGCACCTTGACCTCGGACTTCTACAAGCTGACTACAGCTTCCGTAACTGTAAGAAATAAATGTTTGTTATTAAATAAATGTTTGCTGCCCAGTATATTATATTTTTGCTATAGAAGCCTATGTAGACTAAGACAGGAAACGAATGGTAAATGAGGGGAAAGGCCTAAGATTTAAGATAGATTACATAAAGAAAGAGGTTCATGTCTTTATTGGGGTTGGGGACAGACATGAACTGGGATTTTAAATTCTGCTTCCACTTGGGTTTAACAATCTGTAGTTAAATACTTGGAAGATGGACTTTTGGGTTATATATATATATATAAAGAATTTCAGTTTTTTTCTATATATTTTATTGAGTTTTTACAGAGAGGAAGGGAGAGGGATAGAGAGTTAGAAACATCCATGAGAGAGAAACATCGATCAGCTGCCTCCTGCACACTCCCTACTGGGGATGTGCCTGCAACCAAGGTAGGTACATGCCCTTGACCAGAATCAAACCTGGGACCTTTGAGTCCGCAGGCTGATGCTCTATCCGCTGAGTCAAACTGGTTAGGGCAGGGTTATATATTTTTTATCTATAAGTGGAAAATCTCTTGTGAGCCTTAGTGATCATCTTGGTAATTAATGTGACCAAATGATGGATTTGGATATCATCTGAAGATTTTTTAACTTTAACAGAAGAGAAGGAAAAACATGGAGATTAGAAGAAAGTGGGAGAAAAATTAAAAAATGTGAGTAAGAAGAGAGAGAGCCCATCACCTGGCATGTCCTTAAGTAGGGCTAACATTCTTAAACTTTTAGTGTGATACAGTTTGTCTGCAGGGACCTTAGCATTTGCATTTCTTTCCATTTTATTTTGTAATGTCTTCAGGTGTACAGCCTAGTGGTAGTACAATTATACTTTTACATAGTGTACCTTCAGTATTTCCAGTACATCAACTGCCACCATACATAGTTATCACAATCTTATTGACTATACTACAGGCCCAGTGCATAAAATTCGTGCACGGGTAGAGTCCTCAGGCTTGGCCAGTGATCAGGGCCGATCAGGGCCTTCCTTCCCCCAGCTGCCAGCTGCCTGCCCAGGCCTTCCTTCATTCCGTGCTGCCCCCTGGTGGTCAGTGCACATCAAAGCGAGCGGTCAAACTCCCAGTCGGTTGAACTCCCAAGGGGCCAATTTGCATATTAGCCTTTTATTATATAAGATTCCCTAAGCTTTACTTACACCCCTGTGACTATTTTGTAACTACAACTTTGTGCTTTTTAATCCCTTTACCTCTTTTACCCAGTCCCCTAACTGACCTCCCCGCTGGCATCCACCAGTTTGCTCTCTGTGTTTATGAGTGTTTCAGTTCTGTTTGTTCATTTGTTTTGTTGTTTAGATTCCACATATAAGTGAGATTGTGTGGTACTTGTCCTTCTCTGACTGACTTATTTCACTGAGCATAATACCCTCTAGGTCCATCCATGCTGTTGCAAATAGTTAAGACTTCCTTCTGTTTCTATGGCTGATTACTATTCCATTGCATATATGCACCATAGCTTTTTTATCCACTCATCAATTGATGGGTACTTGGGCTGCTTCCATATCCTGTTTATTGTAAATAACACTGCCATAAACATAGGGGTGCATGTATTCTTTCAAACTAGAGTTTCAGGTTCCTTTGGATAAATCCCCAAAGTAGAATCGCTGAGTCAGAAGTAGATACATTTTTAATTTTTTGAGGAACATCCATACTCTTCTCCATAGTGGCTTTTCTAACAAGCTCTCAGATGACTTTGATGCAGCTGTGCTGGGAACCACACTTTGATATCCATTGCTATCAGGGTTTAGATTTACCATGTTTATGGGAATAGGACAGTTACTGCTTTCTGGTATAGTCTCAAACTTTTTTCAGTTTGGTGATCACACTGAAAGTAGTTTTTAGACCATTATCAGAGGCTTTAAACTACAAGTTGAGAGTCTCAAATACAAACAGATGAGAATTAGCAGTTGTTATACATGTACCCTAACACTCTGAGCATTCATTAGAGTGGATAACTGGGCTGCTTTATTTCAGGGCTGTGCATAGTGGTGTGTAGCTTTGGTCCAAGTGACTTCTAATGTGGTGCTTAATAGCATAGGATGTGTGGGAAATAAAACACTGACATGAAATCCACAATGCCTTTCCAACATTCTTTTGTAGGAAGTCCCAGAGTCTCTTGTCAAAATTGTGAGCACGGTTGTTTCCCCATCCTGCTATAGCAGTAGAATTAGTTATAAATGCCTTTAGCTGCAAGAAATAGAGGTCCTTACCAACAGTGGATTGATAAAAAGACATCTATTTTTGTCTCATAATGGAAAGTCTAGAAGTAGGTGGCTACCAGGGTTGGTACAGTCGCTCAGTGAGTCCAAGTTGCTTTCTGTACACTTTTCTGGACCTTTTCCTTACAGTAACACCCCCTTTCAATGCAGGAGGGATAAACAGGGTGGCACTAGTGATGGCTGATTCTTTTATTAAGAAAGAAAATCCTTTCTAGATTCCAGAAGAGTAACCTTTATACTTCACTGGCCAGAACAGTGCAAGGGTGTTTAGTTCATTTAGCATTGATAGGGAAGGTGGACAAAGTAAAATGATAACAGAAATTGTGTTGGTCAACATGTGGTGTCTGCAGAGAAATGGACTCAAATCTCTTCACACTGAAAAACTCACTCTCCTTTTTGCTCACTCATCAGAGACAGCCTTTCTGTTTGTCTCTCCAGGAAAGCCTTTCTTATTTAAGCTCTTGTCTCATAAATCAGCAGATGACTCTGGCAGCCAGTCTTCGTTTTTTAAGTGTTGGAAGTTCCCTTAACAAACCCCGCATTCCATGTTGGCTCAGTGTACTGCACTGCGGCCTCCAGGCAGTCTTGGGGCCCTCTCCTCCCAGCCATGGCTTCCTGGGCTTTTCTGAGGAACACTCTGCTTCTCTCTCAGGGTTGACTGATTCCTTTCCCTCCTATTTTCAAATCATGTGACTTTTACCTGAATTTGAACATTATTTTTTTCTACAAAGGACTAATTTGAGATGTGAGTACTAAATCTCACCAAATTTCTTTGAATGCCCTTATTTTAAAATTAGTTTCACACATGGGAAGACACACACGGGGATCATGATTTTCTTCAGCAGCTGTTTGAAAGTGCTCATGGATGGCTCCACCAGAAGCTGAAAGAACAGATCATTATGACCTTTGCCGTGGAGACTGAATGGGTGCTGCACAAAAAGCCCAGTGGTTCTTGAGTGCTTCTCACGGATATCTCTGTCGTGCGCATCAGATAAATGATTTTATAAGAACAGGGGCTCCACAGACTACACAGGCTTGTGGTGGAAGATTAAGGCTATTTTGACAAATGCATAATTTTATGCTAAGTCATAGGTCTTGTCCTCCCTTTGCATCAGAGAATCAGAATCCACACTATCTTATGACTCTTCCACATGGAGTTCTCACTATTCAACCTCTATTTCTAAGAGAGGAGTGAATATGTTTCCAACACTCTGGGTGTTTTAGAAAACATTCCTAAATTTGGGGAGGTTAGTAACTTTACACATTATGCTTTTGTGTTATGGAAAAAGAGCCAGAGCAATAGCAGAATTCTCCCAACTGTAAATCCTTGGTCTTTCCCTTGGATAGGTGGCTCTGAGAGTAATTTTGTTCAGAAAATATTTATTTGAAAACATCTTTTTCTATTATAGTGCTCTAGAGCATCTGATAGGCATACTGAAAAAAAAAGCCATGTTCTCAAGGAATTTGTAATCTAAATAGAGAGGGAGGACATACATCCTGAAACTATATTGACAATAAACGAATTAATTTATGACACCAGACAGCAAATCAAATGATATCACAAGGCAACACATAGCTAATTGGTACTTTCTCAATGTGCCATAAGTTTAAAGGGAAAAAAGTCCATTTGGAACAGAAAATCAGAGAAAGTTACAAAGAGGGAACAGACCTTGGAGGATGACTAGCCAAACGGGGTATTCTGTGTGGGAAGAGTGGCATGAACAATGGTGCCCTGGTGTGCAGATGCATGGCCTGTTTTGGCCAGAACAGACCTCCTTGTTTTATTTCTAACCTTTCAAAAAATTAAAAATGGAACTACTGTTTGACCTAGCAATTCCACTTCTAGGAATATATCCTAAGCCCAAAACACCTATCAGAAAGAATATATGCACCCTTATGTTCATAGTAGCATTATTTATAATAGCTGAGATCTGGAAACAGCCCAAGTGCCCATCAGTAAAGAAGTGGATAAAAAATGAGTGGAGCCCTGACTGGTTTGGCTCAGTGGATAGAGCGTCTGCCTGTGGACTGAAGGGTCCCAGGTTTGATTCTGGTCAAGGGTATGTACCTTGGTTGCGGGCACATCTCCAGTAGGGAGTGTGCAGGAAGCAGCTGAATCTATGTTTCTCTCTCATCGATGTTTCTAACTCCTTATTCCTCTCCTCCCTTCCTCTCTGTAAAAAAATCAATAAAATATATTTAAAAAAATGAGTGGATACCCCAAGGAATATTATGTAGCTATAAAAAAGAAGGATCTCTTACCCTTCGGGACAGCATGGATGGACCTGAAGAATATTATGCTGAGTGAAATAAACTAGTCAGAGAAAGAGAAATATCACATAATCTCACTTATAAGTGGAATTTAATGAACATAATAAACTGATGAACAAAATAGGTCCACTGGAATAGACTGACATATCTCAGAGGGGAGGATACCCCAAGGAATATTATGTAGCTATAAAAAAGAAGGCTCTCTTACCCTTTGGGACAGCATGGACGGACCTGAAGAATATTATGCTGAGTGAAATAAATTAGTCAGAGAAAGAGAAATATCACATAATCTCACTTATAAGTGAAATTTAATGAACATAATAAACTGATGAACAAAATGGGTCCACTGGAATAGACTGACATATCTCAGAGGGGAGAGGTTGGGAGACCAAAAGAGATTAACCATATATGCATAACCAGTGTACACAGACAATAGTGAGGTGAAGGCCTGAGATGGGGCAGGACCTGGGAGAAGGGGGAGAAAGGGAGGCAAGTTGAGGGACATTTGTAATACTGTCAACAATTAAAAAAAAAAGAATCACATTAGCTATGAGGTTTTGTCAATGTCCTTTATCAGGTTGAGGAAATTCCTTTCTATTTATAGTTTGACAAGTGTTTTGTTTTATCATGAAAGGGTGTTGGAATTTGTCAAATGCTTTTCTTCGATTGAAATAACCATATGATTTTGTTCTTTATTCTATTTACTAGAGGCCCAGTGCATAAAATTTGTGCAGGGGGGTGGGGACCCCTCAGCCCAGCCTGCACATTCTTGCAATTCGGGACCGCTGGCTCCTAACCACTGCCCCTAACTGCTGGCCTGCCTGCCTGCCTGATCGCCCCTAACCACTCTACCTGCCTGCCTGATCACCCCTAACCATTCACCTGCCTGCCT
>NW_005365553.1:2857359-2874430 GCF_000412655.1 Myotis brandtii | reverse complement strand
ATGGCCGGGGGGGGGGGGATTCCTCAGCCCAGCCTGCACATTCTTGTAATCCAGGACCGCTGGCTCCTAACCACTGCCCCTAACTGCTGGCCTGCCTGCCTGATCGCCCCTAACCACTCTGCCTGCCTGCCTGATCGCCCCTAACTGCCTCTGTCTCGGCCCCCACTGCCTGGGGTTCATCCGGAAGGATGATGGAATGACGCCAGGAAGGTCATTTGGCTGTCTGGTCTAATTAGCATATTACGCTTTTATTATTATAGATATGGTATATTACATTTATTACTTTTTATATGTAAAACAAACTTGAATTCCTTGGATAAATCTCATTTGATTATAATATATAAGCCTTTTTATATTATATATTTCTGAATCCAGTTTGCTAGTATTTTGTTGAGGATTTTGCATCTATATTCATAAGAGATATTGGCTTGTAGTTTCTTTCCTTGTGATGTCTTTGGTTTTGGTATCACAGTAATCTTGGCCTCATAGAATGAGTTGGAAAGTATTCCTTTGTCTTCTATTTTTGGAAGATTTTGTGTTCATTCTTTAAACACCTGATCTTTGTCTTCTATTTTTGGAAGATTTTGTGTTCATTCTTCTTTAAACACCTGATTAAATTTACCAGTGAAGTCATCTTTGTAAGTAACTTTAAAATACGTTTTCATTGATTTCAGAGAGAGAGGAAGGGAGGTAGAAACATTGATAGGCTGCCTCCTGCATGTTCCCAACTGGGGATCGAGCCTGCAACCCAGGCACACAAACTGGTGACCTCTTGGTGGAGGTCGTTCATGGGTGGACGCTCAACCACTGAGCTACAGTGGCCTGGCTGTAGGTAAATATAAAATGACTAATTCCATATATCTCTTTAGTTTTCATTGATCTATTCAGATTACCATTTCTTTTGGAGCTAATTTTGGTACTTTGTGTTTTCTAGGAATTGATTGCCATACATTGGTTCAAATTAATTCCTTATAATCTTTGTTTTTGTAAGGTTGGTTGTAATGCCTATCTTTCATTCCTGATTTTATGATTTTAGTCTTCTCTCTTTTTTATTGGTCTTTCTAATAAAAAAAAGTCTATTGACCTTTTAAAAGAACCAGCCATTGCTCTTGTTGGTTTTCTGTATTGTTTTTCTATTCTCTATTTCCCCATGTAGTATTATTATTTGATTTATTCATTATTTACTATTATCTTTGTTGTTTTCTTCCCTCATTTTGCTTTAAGTTTAGCTTGCTCTCCTTTTATCAGTTTTTAAAAATGGATGGCTAGGTTATTTGAAATCTTGCTTCTGTTTTAATTTAGGCATCTGCAGCTCTAAAGTTCTTCCTAAATATTGCTTTAGCTGCATCATAAGTTTTAGTACTTTGTGTTTTTATTTTTATTCATCTTAAAGTATTTTCTAATTTTCTCGTGATCTCTTTTTTGATCCATTGGTTATTTCATGGTATGTTATTTAATTTTTACATACTTGTATATTTTTCAAATTTCCTTCTTTTATTAAGTCCTAACTTCATTCCATTGTAGTAAGAGAATATGCTTGGTATAATTTCAATTCTTTTCTTTTTAAATATATCTTTATCCATTTCAGAGAGGAAGAGAGAGGGAGGAGAGATAGAAACATCAATGATGACAGACCATCATTGATTGGCTGCCTCCTGCATGCCCCCTATTGGGGAACGAGCCTGCAACCTGGGCATGTGCCCTTAACTGGAATTGAACCCGGGGCACTTCAGTCCACAGGCCGATGCTCTATCCACTGAGCCAAAGTGGCTAGAGCATATCTCCATTTGTTGTGTCCCTTAAGATGATTTCTAGAGATTATATTTTTAGGAGTTGGATGGTTGTATCAGTGGAGAGAGGGTCCACACTTCTCACACCATCACTCTGGAAGCCAATCTTCTTCACATATATTTTTAATTTTAATAGTATTTTTTTAGTCTTTTATTTTGATTAAGTAAATTAGAGCTATATTAGTGAAATAATAGCTAGTGGGTTAATTGTCTTAAGGTTGGTGAGAAAAATTAGCTTTCGATGAGAAACATTTAAATAAAAATGTTAATAAGTTCTACCAAAAACTTTCTGATAGCAAACATTCATATTCTTAAAGGTATAAGCCAACAGCCCCCAGTAACTGTTAAAAGAAATATTTCAACTTTTTCCTTTTAATAAATAGATGTTGACAGTATAACTTGATATCTGGTATTGTGATTCCTCCAACTTTGTTCTTCTTTCTCAAGGTTTCTGTGGCTATTTAGGGTCTTTTTTAGTTCCATATAAATTTTTGTAATGTTAGTTATAGATCTATGAAATATGCCATTGGTATTTTAATAAGGATTGCATTGAATCTATAGATTGCTTTGGGTGGTATTATTACCGGAAGTTGGGGTTGGGCTGCCTGTTGCTTGTCCAATAACGAAGGCATGGTTGAATCATATTAGGGTTTATTGAGAAGGCCAGCCAACCAAGAAGACAGGGTGCTTACAAGCATCAAATCCTACCTTCCAGCAAGATGCAGGGGGCAGGATTTTATAGGGGAAGGGGCGCAGTGATGGCGAACCTATGACACGCGTGTCAGAGGTGACACGCGAACTCATTTTTTTGGTTGATTTTCTTTGTTAAATGGCATTTAAATATATAAAATAAATATCAAAAATATAAATCTTTGTTTTACTATGGTTGCAAATATCAAAAAAATTTCTATGTGACACGGCACCAGAGTTAAGTTAGGGTTTTTCAAAATGCTGACACGCCGAGCTCACTGGCTAGGGTGAGGCCAGGAACGGATGTCAGCTATTGTCCTTTAGTCATCAGGCCACGGGATAATGTTGATGGGATTATGTTTTAATTCCAGGTGGGTCTGTGTGACCATGCTTATCGGTTCGGCTTGCTGGATTCACAGCTGAGTTACCTTCCTAATCACTTCCCAGAAGCCTTGAAAAGGAAACTAGAAATAATTAACCCTCTACTCACATAAGTATATGTGTTCTAAGATTTAAAATAATATGATTACTTTTCAGATTAATTCAGGTGCTCTATCTATCAGGTTATAGGTCCCACATTTTAATGATATTGATTATACCAATCCATGAGCATGGTATATTCTTCCACTTGTTTATATCTTCCTCTATCTCTCTTTTCAACATCATGTAGTTTTCTGAGTACAGGTCTTTTACCTCCTTGGTTAAGTTTATTCCTAAGTATATCAATTTTTTTAGTGCAATGGTAAATGGGATTTTTTTTTGTTTGTTTCTCGTTCTGAGAGTTCATTATTGGTATATAAAAATGCCATAGATTTCTGGGTGTTAATTTTGCATCCTGCTATGTTGCTGCATTTATTTATTAAATCAAGTAGTTTTTTGATAGAGTCTTTAGGGTTTTATGTGTACAATATCATGTCATCTATGAGTAATGGCAGTTTTACTTCCTCCTTTCCAATTTGGATGCCTTTTATGTTTTTCTTCTTGTCTGATCTGTACTCAAAGCTACTGTACTCAAAACAGCCTGGTACTAGCACAAGAACAGGCATATAGATCAATGGAACAGAACAGAGAACCCAGAAATTGACCTAAGTCATTACACTCATTAATATTTGACAAAGGAGACAAGGGCATACAATGGTGTCAAGACAGTCTCTTCAATAAATGGTGTTAGGAAAATTGGACAGGTACATACAAAAAAATGAAACTAGATCACCAACTTACACTATACAAAAGAATAAACTTAAAATGGGCAAAAGACTTAAATGTAAGTCATGTAACCTAGAAGAAGCCATAGGAAGCAAAATCTCAGACATCTCTTATACAATATGTTTATGGATAAATCTCCTAGGGCAAAGGAAATTAAGGAGAAAATAAACAAATGGAACTACATCAGACTAAAAAGCTTCTGCACAGCAAAAGAAACCATCAACAAAATGATAAGAAATTTCAAATATGAGAGAACATATTTGCCAATGATACATCTGATAAGGGGTTAATTTCCAAAATACATAGGGAACTTATGTATCTTACCAAAAGGAAGACAAACAATCCAATTAAAAATGAGTAAAAGACCTAAATAGACACTTCGTCAAAGTGGACATACAAAAGGCCAAGAGACATATGAAACAATGCTCAAAGTCACTAATCATCCAAGAGATGACAATGTGGTATCACTTTACACCTGTCAGAATGACTATCATCAACAAATCAACAAAGGACAAGTGCTGGCAAGTGTGGGAACCATGACAGGGTCTCCGGATAGTCAAGACCAGTGGGAACACCGAGGCCTTGTTGCCCATACATCAGAATGGCCAAGGCCGCTCTGATTAAGCATGAGCCTAATCGGGGTGCCCAAGGCCAAGATACCATGAACGGGTGCAAGGACACACGGTACACTGTGCCTTCTGTAATCCAAATGATTGATGTCACTATTGGCAGCTAGCCTTCTTTATCTCTGGAGTAATATACAGGTTACTGACCAGGAGTCTGCAAGAGAGAGCAGCTGGGCAGAGGAGAGGCTAGAGAGAGCTCAGAGAAGCAGAGGTGGTAGGCACAGGGAATGTAGCTCCTATGTGTGCAGGAGAGAGGAGAGCTCAGATGGAGCTGAGAGCTAGTACTGCCACACTGCAAGGCTAAGAGCTCATAGAGAGCTCAGATGTAGATACCATATTAACCAGCCAGTGTGCTGGGCAGGGAAGATAGGAGAAGCTACCGAGCCAGAGAGGCTGGAGAAGCTACTGAGGTTGTAGCTCTAAAGGAGAGCTCAAGTACTATTGCTATGTGAAGCTATAGATTTAGAGGCAGCGTGCAGCTGCTCAGATAATAGCTGTGGGTACAGAGACTAATGCTGTTTTGTAGGAAAGATATATATTTACCATCTAGTGTACGGATGCCTGTTTTATGGACTGCTGTGAAATACTGTGGTGTTCTGATGACTTATGGCCACTGGCTTCTGCAATAAAGAATCATTCTTATATACCCACACCTTCTCATGGCTTCTCCATCTGCTCCACTGCTGAGAATTGAATCGTACTCCGAGCAGCAGGGCTCCTGTGGTCTCTGACAGCAAGGATGTGGAGAAAAGGAAAACCTCGTGTACTGCTGGTGGGAGTGCAGACTGGTGCAGCCACTGTGGAAGACAGTATGGAGTTTCCTCATAAAATTAAAAATGAAACTCCCATTTGACCTAGTGGCCCCACTTCTAGAAATATATCCTAAGAAAATAGAAACACCAAGCAGAAAGGATATATGCACCCCTATGTTCACAGCAGCTAAGTTTACAATAGCTAAGATCTGGAAACAGCCCAAGTGCCCATCAGTAGATGAGTGAATAAAAAGGCTGTGGAATACTACACAGCTGTCAAAAAGAAACAACTCTCATTATTTGAAACAGATCAGTGGACCTGGAGAGTATTATGCTAAACAAAATAAGCCAGGCAGAGAAAGATAAGTATCACATGCTCTCACTTATATGTGGAATCTAATGAAAAAAATAAACTGATGAATAAAATAGAACCAGAGACATAGAAGCATAGAGCAGACTGATGAATTTCAGAGGGAAAGCTGGGGTAAAGAGATGGGAGGGGAGTGATTAATGGGGGAACTTATATGTATATATGCATCACCCATGGACATAGACAATTGTGTGGTGAAGGCCTAGCAGGGGCAGGTATGGAGTCAATGGAAAAACACACACAAACAAAGGGGACAACTGTGGTATTTTCAACAATAAAGATAAACTTTTTTTAAAAAAAAGAACATTTAGAAAGCTAATGTAATGAAAAAAATAGATGTAGATAGAATCAATTTTATAGTTACAAGATAGTGAATAAGTATAAATTTTATGTATATTTTGTGTAAATTAATTTGTAAATACAAGTAACATTCCCCCTTATTTTTCATTTTCAACAAAGGCAGCTTATAATCTACTTCTCTACATTCTCAAAACACTTATTTTAACAGCCCTTTGCTTAAAATTTTCATTAGTTACTATTGAAACATATGGCCTATGAGTAAAAATTTGGAGTTTGATAATTACTTTTTATCTGGTTTTGGAGCTGGTGAATGACACAAATGAAAGTAATATATCTGAATATAGTTTTTGGAGCATTTTCATATTCAAGGAGTGGTTTCATTAGATATAATTACACACTGAATTCTTTTTTGCACTGAATTTTCTACACACCCCTGCTGCATGAGATTTCTCAAAGAGAATTCAGTAGCAACCAATAGTCATATTGCACCCAACACCTACTCAGTGCTTTGATCAACTGGGACATAACAATGAGACTTAATAATCTGGCAGTTGTAATGTTGTTATTTAATGTGACATAACTCTGTGAGCTAATGTGGAGTTGACTGATGACTATGATCATGGAGTGAGACAAATGTGTTCAGCCTTTATTGTTTGGAGAGAACTCCCGGAGTTGTTGCCAGGTAGTATCCTGCAAAAGGCCAAGTTTATGTCTTTTTTTACATCTGTGCTCTGCTGGCCGATGTCCATCCCCTGACACTCCTGCTCTCATGAGACTCTTCCATGTACTGAATAGAGCAAACTTAAGAGAGCTAGATTCTTGAGCTTACAGGAAACTTTTGGGTCACTGCAGATAGAATGGGATCAGACTAAAGGCTACAAGTTAATAGCTCAGTTGTGTCACACTCTCTCTGATGAGCAGAGTCTCTAATGAAGTAGCATTGGGGTTTTAAAACAATCTGGCAACTCTATTTCATTCTTGACAGTTCAGCCTGTGCAGTTTTCATAAATAATACAACAATTGGCTCTGTACATAAAGGAGGTGAAGGGACATTAAGCGATGGCCACTCATTTTCAGTCTTCATTCCTTTTCAGTTTCATGTCTAACTAGTATATTCAGAGTTGCACCCGGCTACATGCCCTGCATTTATTAGCATCATTTGCCTAAATAGAAACAGGTGTTGAAGTCTTTTGCTTTTGCTGAGAAAAGCGCCATCACTCTTTGCCTCTTGGTGACCTCAACCCACATTCATGGGGCTGCTGCCTTTGTGGGTTGTTCCATGTCATTTTCCACTGCTTATCTCTCTGATGTTGAGAAGACTGTAGCTTTCCACACATTTCCTTAGTCATAAACGGATAGGCTAGTATATTCAGTCAAACAAATATCTGCAATTAAATAGAAGAGGTCTGGTGTGGCCAAGCCATTGGCTCTTACGTTTAGCCAGCCCACATACGTTAACAGTCCTGCCTCAGAGTGCACACTTTTCCCACCTGGGGCACTTTCCCAAAGAGTAGATATGGGGAAGACGATTCTTTATTTCTCCTCTTTGCTCAGGATCATCAATCTCTGCATCTGTCATATAAAGTCTTGATTGCCATGTCTGCCAGGAGGCATAACAGGTGTTCATGCAAATTGAATGACTGAAACTCTATCAGTCTCTCTTGGAGACCAGGCGCTCTACCTCAGATCTTTGTCAAGTTATAATACAAGGGAGAATGTGCTATATATCATCATAAAGGTTATTACTGTTTTGGAAGATGAGAGGTTACTTTTAACTGGGAGAACAAGAGAAAGTTTTATAGAGCAACATTTAATTTGTACCTTGAGTGATCAGTAGGATTTTGACATTATGAGTTGCAGCAAAAATAATTTTAGAGAGAGGGAAAAATAGTAGCCAAAATGAGGGATGGAGAAAGTGTGGGATTGGAGAGTAAAAGTAACCTGTTTTGTTTAGCTCAAGTAGGTTGAGTTCAGAATGCTGAAAAATTAGAATTTACTAGTAATTATGAGGAGTAATTATTTCTTCTTGAACTTCAAATTCCTTACAGATTCCTTCCTTCCTATATTGTTTGGGCGATTGTGGAAGACTGAAAAATGTCCTGGAGCTTGGGTCTGTCAGTCCTTGTCTGATGACTGGGTTGTCACTTTCAGATGCCCCAATTTTCCTGAGTTATTTAGGGGGAAATTTATCTTACATCACCTATTGCCACCCAATATTTTATTTATCCACACCTCCAACCATTAACTCTTAAAATTTTTTTCTTTGCCTCTGAACAAGGGCAAACTTTAAGTGTGATTTATAAATCAAATTATATGTTTGAGATGATATTTTCATTGACACTTTAAAAAAGCAGTTCACCGTATGTTTCCATCAAAGTAGGTGGCAATTATGAAAATAATCTTCAACTACTCACCTTCACATTAATAAAACTGGCTACTCGGGATTACACCGGTAGGAGGGCAGCACTTGTTATACTAATATTATTAATTTCTTAAAGATGAGTGGCAGCAAGGTACAGCCATGCTGGCATCAATGCCAAGTAAACAGGAAATTCTTGGTTTTAGGAGCAGGTGGAACAAAGCAAGATTTTGCTTTTGGTATTGTCTTTGTACTCCCAGCACTGCAGGCTGGTTGGCACAGAGTTAAAAGTATGCACTGATTTAATAAGTTTTGAGGACAGATAGGCTTTTAAAATTTAAAAATAAAGCCATTGTTACAACAAATTTTATATATTTAATTTAAAATGTTCAACTCTCTAAATGTGAAAATTGAAAAGACACTGAATTTGGTAACTATGTTTTAGCCCAGTGTTATGGTTTTGAAACGTGGGGCTCGGAAAGTGGATCTCTCCCTCGCAGGTTCTTGCCTCATGAAGTTTGAAGAATAAACTTCATGGACTAAAAGGACTTCTTCGTAAAACGGTGGACATTTATTGGAAGCAAAGACAAACTCCCAGGTGGGGAGGTGTTTCCAAGGGGGTAACCAGCTAAGCCCCTTTTTTCTAAGGGTATAAAGGCTATAGTTCTTTGTCTCTTCATGCTCCCTTCTAATTGGCCCCCTTCCCCATGATATGACCCTGTGCTTTTCTAATTGGTCACTCTTTTGCAGAATATCAGCTTCAAAGTCCAAAACCCACGTGGTACCCTCCTCTTTCTCTTCCTCTTATCTTGCAACATTCCTCTATCTCCTGTGAAAATGTGGTTCCCTCTTTCCAGCATCTGTGGACACTTCTCTATCCTCTGTGAAAGTATGTTTCCTTTTCCCAATACTCTGTGACTTTTCTTTATCCTCTGTGAAGGTATGCCTTCCTCTCCCCTTATCCTGTGGCACTTTTCTATCCTCTGTGAAGGTATGCCTTCTGGCGGCTCTAAGCCCTCACCTATGCCTTCCTCCCCATGGACCCTCTTTATTCCTAAGACTACGTAAACCTGCCTGTTTTATCTCTAAAACTCCTTTCAGTTTCATTCCATATTTCATGAAAGAACCATGGGCCATAGACGTTTGCTTATTTTTTCAGATCTATCATAGTTAATGACCTTTAGCAAATAACCAGGAGAGTCTTCACATTCCCCTCAGCTTGGCTAAACTCTGGACAGATTTCTTTGTGACTCTGGGCCCAGTCATCTCTTTTCTTAGAACATTCACATTGAAAAACTTGTAATTGCAATTTTTTTCTCTGCTCCTTTGAGACATAACTTAAAAAAAAAAAGGCTTTTTTCCAGTTTTATAACCCAGGACAGGTCGATATAATCAAATCATCCAAGAGGTAGTGTTCCATGGTCCTATAGCTTGGTTTCAAGCCATGTTGACAACTTTATTTTCTAAGTATCTCATAGATTTTCTGAATGTAGACTTCTCCACCTATTTCTTTGCTACACTTATGTATTGTACTTACTTCTTCCCTCCACTTGAACTTCCTTTTTCCTATGTTTACCTATAAAAATTCTAACCATACTTAAGGCCCAGATACATGCCTAAGTGACCTTTCTAAACATCCACAGAGGGAGTGATTTTTCTGTCCATTGTATCTTTTAGTATGCTCATTGTATTTATCATAATACTAGTGACCCAATGCATGGATTAGTGCACATTGAAAAGGAAATTAATTAGAAGGTGGCCGGTGGGGTGGGACTGGGTGAGTTGGGCCGGACACGCTCTGGAGCCAACATCCCTCGGTTTGGCCGCACCTGGGGCAGTGCTGCTTTAAGGGCTTCTGCCAAGTCAGCGGGGTCCCTCCGACAGGTGGGGTCCCTCAGCCTGGCCTGCGGGGATTGGGCTGAAACCAGCTCTCTGACATCCCCCGAGGGGTCCCAGGGTTCGAGAGGGCACTCTGCAAAGTTGTTGTCATACAGGGTGTGGAACGCAAATGCAAGTGTGCAGTAAACCAGATTTGGGGCCAACAGTGCCCCAGCAACAACATAACCTATGGCCAAAGGTGGAATCGTGCAGCCCCATGAGGAATTGGGCTCCCTACTCTCTGGTTTTGGGGTGCATCACCCCAGAACCGCTGCTGCCAAGTCACTGCATCTTGAAAGCTCCTGCATTGAGTGTCTGCCCTCTGGTGGTCAGTGCATGTCATAGTGACTGGTTGGACAGACACTTAGCATATTAGCCTTTTATATATATAGATAATTGTGCTTACCATAATCTAATTTGTATTGTGGTTATATTGGTACATGTCATATGCTATTTACTAACTTGTAAAACCTTTAAAGGTGATCTTCTGCCTAACAAATATATCTTTGTATTATCCCAATTACCTAATATTAATTTTACACATAATAAAAACATTTTAAAAAATATGTGTTAGATAAATGAACTAAAACACATCAATGATTGCAAAGTGGTGCTCTCGGCCCCTCCAATGTCGCAGGCAAAGTTGCAATTACCTAATATTAATTTTACACATAATAAAAACATTTAAAAAATATGTTAGATAAATGAACTAAAACACATTAATGATTGCAAAGTGATGCCCTCGGTCCCTCTAATGTCCCAGGCAAAGTTGCCTGTCAGTAGTGCCTTAAACTGCATGCCCCAGAGGCCTCTCTTCAATTTTATGTGTGAGTTCTCAGGAGATCAGAACTGCTGATTTTTGTTTTTGCTAACCAGAGTTGTAGACACAATCAATGGAATCACATTTAAAGTTCAGGGAAACATGAATAAAGTTAGAGCACAGCAGAAAGTGTCTTGGTTGAAAATAACTCTGGAACCACACCTTATGTTATTCTAAATCAAACTCTTGTCTGACTCAAACAGGAAATTAGAGTTAAAATTTGTGTGAGGAAGCAAATCTGAAATCTCCAACTTCTTCAGCACATGAACATTAAAGAAAAAGAAAATGTTTATTTCAATTGGTTGGACTCCAGAGGTAAAGGCCCTCAAGGAGGCAGAGAAAAGAATCAGTGCACTAGAGCTCTCCGCTACAGCTCTGGAGGCCTGGCACTCTAGGTGGGGTACACTCGCAGTTGCCTACACTGTCTGTCCTCCCTTTTTCCTTAGTGAGAGAAGCCCACTATTATTCAGTATGGCTGTGTACCTTATTAAATACTCATTACATCAATCTCTATTGCTATAAAATGCAGTTCTGGACAATGAAAAATAAACAATGTCTACTGGATGAGGTTTCCAGGAAAGCTATCCTATAGGTGGCACATGCCTTTAGCTCTTTCTCTTTCTTCCTGTCTGGAACTTAGCATAATATTCTAATCCTTAGAAGGGTGACACCCTTTTGGAAGCATGAAGAGGAAAGTTACATGCTAAGAATGGTAGAGCGGGAAGACAGAAGGATCCTGGGTCCTTGGTGGCATTGTGGTATAGTTGTATTATTGCTAAACTGTCTTCTTTGAATTTTTTTTTTTTGGTGTGAAAAAATAAACCCAATTTGTTAGTGCTAGTGTACTTGGTGTGTGTGGATGATCCATCCATTTAGGCAGATCTGGCCCCTAAATGTCTTCTTCCATTTCCCATATTCTCAGTTCCCTTGTCAATGTGTTGAATGCACAGGAGTCAACTGTTGACTTTAAGGAAGAAGCAAAGGAAACTGGAAACATAAGACAGAAGAAGAAAGAATCCCTGAATCACACAGAAAAGGTCATCTGCTAAGTATCTGATCATGAGCTAACCATGGACTTTTTACTGTATAAAACCACTGATAGATATTTTGGGGTTGTTTGTTAAGATAACTGTCATTAATAACTCCAACTAAAACACCACTCACCAGGAAGACATCTGACATACTTCCTATATAAATTAAAATGTTTTTGGCTACAAACAACAGAATAATCCAAATCTAATCTACTTAAACAGAATATATAGTATCAAACAAACCAAAGATAGGGCAGTGCCAGCTTTGGCTAATTTAATTTAATAAATTACATCTTTAGACTCTATGTTCTTTCTGTCTTTCTGCTCCACCAGCCTCACCATGTTGGATTTGTCCTCAGGCATGCTCCCCTCCTTATTGTGAGAGGGCTGTAGCAGTTCTAAGGGTCATAGCCAGATATGGCCACATCTAGAAGATATCATCTCTCCTCATGTGTGTCTTCTTAAGAGAGAAGAAGCCTTTTTCAGAAGCCTGACAGCAGACTTCATGTTTCATTAAACAAATACCTCATATGCCCACGTCTAAACCAATCACCAGCAAGGGGAATGGGTCCTCTGAAAATCCTCATTTCTCTAATTGGTCATGACACCATAGTTGACATCATTTTCTTCTTCCATGTTCTCTTACACTCAGGCACACCTTATCTGGGTTCTTTTGTTGGTGGAGTAATCTGACTCTTTCTTCCTGAAGCTGAGGAGTTTTTAGTAGCCCTGCCTTGATTAGGTTGCTGTAATCTTCCACTGACTTTTACTACTGGCCATGGAAGTATGACAAAGTACCTTGGTACCCTTCTGGGTTCTGGCATAGTCTTCTCTGTTCTTATTGTGTAACAGCAGTACAATTTCCCTTTGATAGACTTGGATACAGCATCATAGCTAGTACAGTAACTCCTCCTCTGCCTGCTGAACCAACTGCAAAAGGAGCTCAGAATGACCAGGTGATAGCTTTAACTTATAATTTAATGGGGGCAATTGTGAAAACTTCCTCTCTTGGGAACTAAGATCTACCAACCATTAGAACCCAAGGCCTCAAGGCTGTGATGATGGAATATCATATGTAATGGTTAAAAGGGCTGCCTCTACTTCCATCTTTTAATTTCAGGCCTAGGTGTATTGGCAATGGGAGAAATAGCAACTTATTTTGGTCTCCAGTTCAAAACATACTCTACATCTTGGACAATAGTACACTGACCGCAATGAGTCTTTTTTAAAAATATTTTTTATTGAATTCAGGGAGAAAGAAAGAGGGATAGAGAGATAGAAACATCAATGATGAAAGAGAATCATTGATTGGCTGCCTCCTGCACATCCCTTACTGGGGATCGAGCCCGAAAGCCGGGAATGTGCCCTTGACCAGAATCGAATCTGGGACCCTTCAGTCCACAGGCCGACACTCTATCCACTGAACCAAACTGGCTAGGGCTGAGTGAGTCTTTAGTAAACCATTCTCCTAGTCCTGTGGTTGGCAAACTGTGGCTCGCAGAGGTTGCACTCTAGGTGGGGTACACTCGCAGTTGCCTACACTGTCTGTCCTCCCTTTTTCCTTAGTGAGAGAAGCCCACTATTATTCAGTATGGCTGTGTACCTTATTAAATACTCATTGCATCAAAAAATTCTAGTACCCAAATTTTTTAAACTTAAACTATATAGGTAGGTACATTGTTATTAACTTAATTAGGGTACTCCTAAGGCTTAGGAAGAGCCACACTCAAGGGGCCAAAGAGCCACATGTGGCTCGTGAGCCGCAGTTTGTTGACCATGGTCCTAGTCTATTAGATCAGCTGCTTCTTGGTCATGGGCTACACAAAATGAGGGAATAATATGGGTACAAGCCCATTGCTGAAACCCTCTTCCTTTTTTACTCTGAAATGGCAAAGGAGGCCCAAGAGGTTTTGGTGGTTCAAGAGTTTTCAGTTTTATCAGAGACACATAAATATCCCCATCCCAAATCTCACAGCCCCACTCTATGAATAGTGTGCTAATTGCTGAAACCCTCTTCCTTTTTTACTCTGAAATGGCAAGGGAGGCCCAAGAGGTTTTGGTGGTTCAAAGTTTTCAGTTTTATCGGAGACACATAAATATTCCCATCCCAAATCTCACAGCCCAACTCTATGAATAGTGTGCTAACCTTAACATAAGAGACTTGAGTGTTCTTGTGTTGGACAATCTCAGTAGGTCAATGACAGGAACTGGAGCCGTGGAGGAGATACGGGTCCTGCTGGGGCCCACACTGAAGGGAGATGAGAGAAGAAATACCCTGGCTTCTCCCCATCATTTACTATGTTAAACTGAGTTCTCCCAGGGCAAGAATTTGTGTACAAGAAATTATTGCAGAAGTGCTCCTAGGGAAACTCCTAGTGCAGTTGGAAAAGTAGGATAAGAGAGGGGTGAAAGCAAGACAATGTTTCTCAGAGGGTGGCCGGATCCTGCAGGGAACATCTGGAGGGTAAGCTGTGCCTCAACTCTCTGACCCCGAAGCAAAGGAGCTGGGTGTTTTTACTCCCATGCACCTCAGACATTGCTTAAGGGTAATGCCTTCCCCCCAAATAAATACCCAGGCATTTTCACCTTTTTCTTAGGAAAAGTGGTTCCAGGAGCCTAAAAATGCAATCACATGCAAGTTGGTGGAAGTCGGGTAAGGTTTACACAGAAACCACAAAAAAAGGGGATTCCAGGTGATCGGACTGCAGTACTGACATTGTTGGCTACACCACACCTCAGTGCTATGCTGGTGCCCTTCATTGTCTGAAACTACTGGGTGCCTTAGGACAAGGAGGAATAGTTTCCCTTGAGTTAGTAAAACAGAGCCAAGAATGATGAGAAATGATCTGATAACAAACAGGCAACTGACCCTATAATATAAAAATTCCCCTGATGAAATATTTTTTTAGAGACAGTTTAATAAGTATATAATATACCACTATTCAGATGTACATGTTCCTTTAAGTAGCCTTCTTTTTGTTAGAAATTTACTCTTTTCTATTATAAATATTATTATGGAGCAACCCTGTAACTAGAGTTTAGTTTATCTCCTTAATTTTTTTGTTAGGGCAAATAGTGTTGGTACTTTAAGAGGGCTTTTGTGAAGATGAGGATAGGTATAACATTACTCAAATACTCTAAAAATGGATGTAGTATAGCCATTATGGGAAACAGTATGGAGTTTCCTCAAAAAATTAAATATGAACTGCCATTTTACCCAGTGATTCCGTGTCTAGGAATATAGCCTAAGAAACCTGAAATGCCAGTCAGAAAGAATGGATGCACCTCTATGTTCATAGCAGCACAATTTACAATAACTAAGATCTGAAGAAAGTCCAAGTGCCCATCCGTAGATGAGTGGATAAAAAGGCTGTGGTACATTTACACCATGGAATACTATGCAGCAGTAAAACAGAAGGACCTCTTACCCTTTGAGTCAGTAAGGAGGAACCTGGAGAGTATTTTGCTAAGTGAAATAAGTCAGAGAAAGACAAGTATCACATGATTTCACTCATATGTGGAATCTAATGAACAAAATAAACTGTTGAACAAAATAGATCCAGAGACAGAAGCATGGAACAGACTGTTGAATCTCAGAGGGAAGGTGGGGGTGAGAGAGTGGGTGGGAAACAAATAACTTGTATGCATATATGCATAACCCATGGACATAGACAGTAGGGTGGTAGAGGCCTGGGCAGGCTATAAGGGGTCAATGGGAGTAAAAGGGGGACATAAAAAATAGGTGTAAAATTCCTGGTATGAATGTATACCAGTAGGCAGCATTTTACATATGAGCTAGACCCCAAAATCAGTTGTTTATAATTAAGTGTTTGAAAAGAAGTACATATTTTTGTACTGCAATAACTTTATAATTAGTATTTAGGTCCTAATATATCTCATGAGTCTTCATTTAGCTCATGAGACATATTGGGAACTTAAATACCAATTATAACATTACTTCATAATACATGAAATATATATAAATACAAATATAGCTGAATTGATAAGTTATAGTATGACTAGTACAGTCCTATCCTCTCTTTTTTTCTCTTTCTTTCTCTCTCATTTCAATCCATGTCTTTGTGAAAGACCATTGCCAAGCTATGGAAGCAAAACAACCCTTCCAGTCATTTAGACTTGAGTAGAAGTTTAGGTTTATTATTAATTCAAACAATTTGCAATTAAGTCTCTGTAATTGTGAGATTAAAGAATTTTCAGTCACCATGTATAGAAGGATTTATTATTTTAAAGAGAAGGTAACTTTTAGTCCTGAATCTATACCTTATTTGTCTTGCATACTTTATTTTTGCTGTTAGCTAAGGCCAATGCTTTATATTTACCAGGACAAGATAGTGGCTTCCATTTGAAAGGATTTGCTAAAAAAAACAGGCACTCAGACACTGCTATTTAGATTCAACATGAAAGATTTTGTAAACATAGGTGCATTCTTATTCTTTGGTTTGTCTGCTAGTATATAATTTCCTGTCTTGCTTTTAGATGCTATTTAGTTTGTTGAAATATAACTACTTTATAATTAACTTACTTGGATATAATCAAGTAATCACTACTGGCTTATCATGGTGTGGCTTCAGATATTTGTAGCACTAATTTTTTTTTTTTTTACAAAATAAGTAGTTTATTAATGCATTAAAACACTTTTAAAATAAATGTATTTTAGAATAGATTTAGATTTACAGAAAAATTGTGATGTTAGTACAGAGAGTTACCATCTAGCCTACTCCCTATTTGCCTATTTATTGACATCTCATAGTATATGTGTTTGTTATATATAATCTACACTAATAATAGACAAATGTGTAAATTGACCATACCTCTGTGACACCCCACAGCCAATTAGGAGGGAATATGCAAATTAGTGGGACATATATGGCAGCTGCCACAGAGCCAGCCAGAGCGGGTGGGAGGCTTGGGTCATCCCGGTGATGGAGGAAGCCAAGATTCCTGCCTGCCTGAGCCGGCTGTCAAAGGAGAGGCCTGTGGGTGGTGGCCACTGAGCTGGCCTGAGTGTGCAGGAGGTTTGGGTCGCCAGGGCCGGCTGCTGAGGGAGGGGACTGCAAACAGCCCTCAGTTCCTCACCCAGGCTGGCCACACCATGATTGGGGTGAGGGTCCCCACTGGGGGGCGTGGCCAGCCTGCAAACAGCCATCAGCCCCTCACCCAGGTTGGCCACACCCCCCAGCAGGGACCCTTACCCCATGGGGGCATGGCTGGCCTGCAAACTGCCCCAG
>NW_005365553.1:2852102-2857122 GCF_000412655.1 Myotis brandtii | reverse complement strand
GTAATATGCTAATTAGACTGGGAGACCTTCCAGGAGACCTTCCAGACATTCTTCTGGACAAAGCCATGGTGGTGGGGCCGAGGTAGAGGCGGTTAGGGGCCAAGAGGGGAGGGCTGTTGTGGGTGATCAGGCTGGTAGGGGGGACATTGAGGGTGATCAGCCTGGTGGGGGGGCAGTTAGGGGTGAGCAGGACAGCAGGGGGTCCAGTTGGGGGCAAACAGGCTGTCAGTGGGGGTCAGTTGAAGGCAATCAGGCCGGCAGGGCGTGGCAGTTGAGAGTGAGCAGGCTGGAAGAGGGGCAGTTGTGGGTGATCAGGCTGCCATGGGGGGGCAGTTGGGGGTAAGCAGGCTGGCAGGCAAAGTGGTTAGGGGCAATCAGGCAGGCAGGCAGGTGAGCGGTTAGGAGCCAGCAGTCCTGTTTTGTGAGAGGGATTCAAATGGAAATGAAATGTGAGAGTCTTGGACCCCTGAGGGGTCCCAGATTGGAGAGGGTTCAGGCAGGGCTGAGGGACAGCCCCCCCATGCATGAATTTCATGCACCAGGCCACTAGTGAACTAATATTGATACATTATTATGAATTAAAGTCTATAACTTATTCATGTATATTGGTATTCACATAATGTTATTTTTTCTCTTCCAGGATCCCATATAGGGTACTGTATTACATTTAGTCCTTATGATGCTTCATTAAATTCATTTTGGCTATGACAGTTTCTAAGACCCCCCTCCCTCCCCCCATTTTTGTCTTTCAGGAGCATAGTTTAATTTCCCCATTCACATGCAAATCAAAGCACCTTTAATGATCATTCTTTGAATACTATATGATAAGAGCTTTTATCCACTAGACTATATAACTATTTTGCTTTCAATTTTAACATACAGGGTAAGAAAAATGGGAAATTTAAAAAAAATTATCTTTTTTTATAAGAACACAAGTTTTATTCTCTCAGCAAATTCTAATTATACAGTACAATATTGTCAACCATAGTCACCATGGTATACATTAGACCTCAGACTTTATTCATCTTATAACTGAAAGTTTGTACCCTTTTACCAGCCTCTAGAATTTTCTTGTTTTTGATGATTCACAGTTCTGAGGAGTTCTGGTCAGGTATTTTATAGCTGTCCCTCAGTTGAGATTTATCTGATGTTTTCTTCATGAGTAGACTGGGGTTGTGGAATTTGGGGAGGAGGACCACAAGATAAATGTATCATTCTCACTGTATCATGGCAAAAGAACATGACTTATTTCTGACATTGTAAACCTTGATCACTTGGCTAAGGTAGTATTTGTCAGGTTTCTCTGCTTTAATCCTCCCTTTCCCTTTCCCCCTTGTCTGCTTCCCACACTATAGTCTTTGGTAGGAAGTCACTCTGTACATCCCATACTTCAGAAGTGAGGAGTTATGCCTCACTCCCTTGAGGACAGAATATCAATATAAATAATTTGGGCTTTAACTGGTTTTTATTTCAAATAAAAATGAAGATTAAAAATATATGTATTTTTAAAAATGATAGGTTTGGCTTTGTAAATAAAGGTTCAAAATGAGAAAAAGAATAATTTCCCACCATTTTTAAAAGTTGAATTGAAACTTTTTGTCATTGCACCAAACCTTAGGTCACTTTCAAAGATACATGTTAAGAGAGAGAAGTTGGCGCAGATTAAGTGGAAACTACATTGACATTCTCCCAGGACCAAACTGAAATTACAACTAAAATATAAAAAAAATATCATCCTGAATAACCAACTGAAGACTAGCTGGAGAGAACCTTTATAACCAGGTATGTAAAGAGGAGACCACATCAAGACTGGTAGGATGGGCAGAGACAGAAGAGGGCTGGCCAGGCTCCCTTAGGCAGCAGCTGAAGTTCTGGAGGGATATCTTAGCTGCGGGGCGTTCCCTCTGAGAAGTCTGGGGTCTGAACCCCAAACTGGGCTCCACAGCCCACAGCACAAGAACTGGGAAATGTGCCTACATAACATCTGGCTGTGAAAAGTACTGGGGGTTCTGTCCAGCAGGGAGAGACAGTTAGATACACTGACATCGCCTTAAGGGACAACATACTAAATTTCATTTGTAGCCACTTACCTTAGGCTCTGGCAGTGGGAGGGCAGAGTGGACTAGAGCTACATGAGTAGAGTCTGGGGTAATAGCAGAGAGGACAACCTTCAGTATCCCTATGCTGAGTCATTCCCCCATCTTCCAGAAACCATCTTTCTCAAACAGAGCTTTGCCATCAAGGCAGCTTTTGCCTGGGGGAGAAGAAATTGCTCCACCCTTTGGAAACTCAGTTGCCTCACCCTGTGGAGTTCACTCTCAGCTGAACTCTACATTCTGAGGCTCATTGAGTGACTGAGACTAACAATCAGCCTGCAGACAGAGGCAGATCTCTGGGTGCTTCAAGTCTTTGCCTGATCTGCCTCCGGGCCCTGGGACAGGAAAAGCATACCATGGTGCACAGTCTAGTCCTTTCCACATGCATCCAGCCCCAACAGATGGAGCCACAAGCTGTGGATCTCTGATAGCTCTAAACGGGGTACCCACCACCAGTCACAAACAGAGTCTGACTTTGGCCTGCACCAGAGACCCTCTGAAGAGGCTCAGTAAAGTCAGTGGCTAGCTTCAGACAACAACAGAGAAGATCCAGTAAGCTCCACAAGAAGCATATCCACAAGGAGATTTTGTCAGACTCCAAACCCTGCTGAGGAGAATTCCATTTCATGTGATGAGCAACTGCACAAAAGAGTGCACACTGTGTTGGGGACTGAGCCTCACTGTTAGCCAGCCTGAGGATTGAGCCCATGCATGAATGAGCCCATAGCAATAATACTCAATTACAACAGGATGGCCTACACAACGTGCACAAGGGAGACTCTGGCACTGGGTATCACAGGTCAACCAATACATAAGACCACCCTACCAAGACTGGGAGTAATAGCAGATCTACCTAATACATAGAAATAAACCCAAACAGGCAGCCAAAACAGGGAGACAAAGAAACAAGCCCCAAATGAGAGAATAAGAACATTCTCCAGAAGAAGAACTAAATGAAATGTAGATAAATAAATGATCACATTTACAGTTTAAAAAAGCGGTTCTCAACCTGTGGGTCGTGACCCCTTTGGGGGTCGAACGACCCTTTCACAGGGGTTGCCTAAGACCATCGGAAAACACATATATAATTACATATTGTTTTTGTGATTAATCACTATGCTTTAATTATGTTCAATTTGTAACAATGAAATTGAGGGTCACCACAACATGAGGAACTGTATTAAAGGGTCGCGGTATTAGGAAGGTTGAGAACCACTGGTTTAGAGTCATGATTATAAGGATACTCAACAGCATGAGACAAGATACAGAAACTATGGAAAACAATCAGTCAGAAATGAAGAATGACATAGCAAAAATAATGAATATTCTGGAAGGAATAAGCAGCAGATTAGAGCAAACTGACAACTGGATCAGTGAATTAGAAGACGGTAGGAAAAAAAATTACTCAGAGAACCAAAAAAAATTTTTTTTAAATCAGGAGGACAGTTTAAGGAAGCTATGGGACAATGTGAAATGTACCAATAGCCACATAATAGGAGGCCAGAAGGAGACAGAGAACCTGTTTAAAGAAATCATGGCAGCCCTACCGGTTTGGCTCAGTGGATAGAGCGTTGGCCTGTAGACTGAAAGGTCCCAGGTTCGATTCCGGTCAAGGGCATGTATCTTGGTTGCGGGCACATTCCCAGTAGGGAGTGTGCAGGAGGCAGATGATCGATGTTTCTCTATCGTCATTGTTTCTAACTCTATCCCTTTCCTCTCCTCTCTGTAAAAAATCAATAAAATAAAATTTAAAAAAAGAAATCATGGCAGAAAACTTCCCTAACAAAGGAAAAAATCATACAAGTTCAGGAGGCACAAAAATGTCCCAAGCAAGAAGAACTCAAATAGGTCCACACCCAGATACATCATAATTAAAATGCCAAAAATTAAAGACAAAGAGAGAACCTTAAAGGTGGCAAGATAAAAGCAATTTGTTACCTACAAAGGAGCTCCCATAAGGTTTTCAGCTGATTTCTCATCAGAAACTCTATAGGCCAGAAGGGAATGGCATGAATTATTCAAGGTAATGAAAAGCAAGGATCTGAAACCAAGACTACTCTATCCAGCAAGGCTATCATTCAAAATAGATGGTGAAATAGAGAGTTTCCCAGACAAAAAGATAAAGGCTAAAGAAGTCTATCACCACCAAACCAGCATTGCACAAAACGTTAAAGGGACTGTAGTAACAAGAAGAAAGAGAAAGACAAACATAATCATAAAAAATTAAAATGGCAATAAATAAATATATAAAGAATAACCTTAAATGTAAATAGATTAAATGCTCCAATCAAAAGACATAAGGCAGTTGAATGGATAAGAAAACAAGACCCATATATACGCTATCTATAAGAGAACCACCTCAAAACAAAAGACTCACAGATTGAGAGTTGAAAGGATGGGAAAATTTTTCCATTTAAATGGAAATGAAAAAAAAAATCTGAGTAACAATTCTCATATCTGACAATATAGACTTCAAAATAAAGACCATTACAAGAGAAAATAAAGGTCACTACATAATACTGAAGGGATTGATCCCACAAGAGGATATACCCTGGTAAACATATATGCATCCAACATAGGAGCACCTAAATATATTTTTAAAAAACCAAACACTTCAGGAGGACTGTAAGGTAGAGATTGACAGCAATACACTTGTAGCAGGGGATTTTAGCACCCCACTGACTTCACTTGATAGATCTTCCAGACAAAAAATCAACAAGGAAACAGTGAATCTAAAGGACACACTAGACCAGCGGTTCTCAACCTTTGGGGTCGAACAACCCTTTCACAGGAGTCGCCTAAGACCATCGGAAAACACATATATAATTACATATTGTTTTTGTGATTAATCACTATGCTTAATTATGTTCCAATTTGTAACAATGAAATTGGGGTTCACCACAACATGAGGAACTGTATTAAAG
>NW_005365553.1:2845242-2851901 GCF_000412655.1 Myotis brandtii | reverse complement strand
GTCGCCTAAGACCATCGGAAAACACATATATAATTACATATTGTTTTTGTGATTAATCACTATGCTTTAATTATGTTCAATTTGTAACAATGAAATTGGGGTTCACCACAACATGAGGAACTGTATTAAAGGGTCGCGGCATTCGGAAGGTTGAGAACCACTGCACTAGACCATATGGATTTAACTGACATTTACAGAACATTTCACCCCAAAGCTGCAGCATATGCATTCTTCTCTGGTGCTCATGGCTCATTCTCAAGGATAGACCACAAGTTAGGATACAAAACAAATCTCTATAAGTTCAAGAAGACTGAAATCATATCAAGTATCTTCTTGGATCACAATGGCATGAAACTAGAAATCAACTACAATAAAAACATCCCAAAATATTCAAACACATGAAGGCTAAATAGCATGTTTTTAACAATGAATGGATTACCAATGAAATAAAGGTTAGCTGATTTCTCATCAGAAACTCTATAGGCCAGAAGGGAATGGCATGAATTATTCAAGGTAATGAAAAGCAAGGATCTGAAACCAAGACTACTCTATCCAGCAAGGCTATCATTCAAAATAGATGGTGAAATAGAGAGTTTCCCAGACAAAAAGATAAAGGCTAAAGAAGTCTATCACCACCAAACCAGCATTGCACAAAACGTTAAAGGGACTGTAGTAACAAGAAGAAAGAGAAAGAAAGAGAAAGAGTTGGTTCTTTGAAAAGATAAACAAGATTTATGAACCTTTAGTCATACTCATAGATAGAATCAGAAACAAAAGAGGTGAAGTAATAGCTGACATAACAGAAATACAAAGAATTATAAGAATCTAGTATAAAAAACTATATGCCAGCAGGTTGGACAAACTGGATGAAATGGACAAATTTGTAGAAAATACAGTCTTCCAAAACTAAAGAATAAGAAAACCTGAATAGGCCAGTAATTACTGATGAAATTGAAGAAGTAATAAAAAAAAAAACCTCCCAGCAAAGCAAAGGCCTGGTCTGGATGGCTTCATGGGGAAGTTTTACATTCAAAGAAGAACTAACACCTATCCTCCTCAAACAATTCCAAAAATTCTAAGAGGAAGGAACACTTCCAAGCTGTTTTTACAAGGCAAGCATTAGATAAAGACACTGTAAAGGAAGAGAATTACAGACCAATATCCCTGATGAACATAGATGCTAAAATCCTCAACAAAATATTAGCAAATCAGATCCAACAATACATTGAAGAGATCATACACCATGACCAGCTGGGATTTATTTCAAGGTGGCAAGGCTGGTACAATATTTGTAAGCCAATAAATGTGATACATCAAATAAACAAATTAAAAGACAAAAATCATTTGATTGTATCAATGGATGCAGAAAAAGCATTTGACAAAATCCAACACCTAATTTTGATTTAAAAAAAAAAGTCTCAGCAAAGTGGGAATAGAAGGATCAGATCCCATCATAATATATGGCAAACATACAGCCAGCATCATACTCAATGGGCAAAAAAACAAACAAACAAACAAAAAAACACACAACTAAAGCCATTTCCCCTAAGAACAAGACAGGGATGTCTGCTTACACCACTTTTAAAAAATATGTTTTTATTGATTTCAGAGAGGAAGGAAGAGGGAGTTAGAAACATCAATGATGAGAGAGAATCATAGATCAGCTGCCTCCTGCATGCCCACTCCTGGGAATGGATCCCACAACCGGGCATGTGCTCTTGACTGGAATCAAATCCAGGACCCTTCAGTTCCCAGGCTGATACTCTATCCACTGAGCCAAACCAGTTAGGATTCCGCTTTCATCACTTTTATTCAACATAGTACTGGAAGTCCTATCCACAGTGATCAAACAAGAAGAAAAAAATAAAAGGTATCTAAATTGGAAAGGAGGAAATAAAACTATCATTATTTGCACATGACATGATATTGTACATAGAAAATTCTAAAGACCACCAACAACTATTAGATTTAATAAATCAATTTGGCATTGTAGCAGGATACAAAATTAGCACATGGAAGACATTTTTATACACCAATAATGAACTCTCAGAAAGAGAAAGTAAAAACACAATCCCATTTACCATTGCAATAACAAAAAATTAAGATACTTAGGGATAAACTTAACCAAAGAGGTAAAAGACCTGTACTCAGAAAACTACAGGACATTGAAAAAAGAGATAGAAGAAGATATAAACAAGTGGAAGAATATACCGTGTTCATGGATTGGAAGAATTAACATCATTAAAATGTCTATACTACCCAAAACAATCTGCATATTCAATGCAATCTCTATTAAAATACCAACAGCATATATCACAGATGTAGAACATATACTCCAAAAATGTATATGGGACCATAAAATACCGAGAATAACAGCAGCATTCTTGAGAAAGAAGAACAAAGTAGGAGGGATCACAATACCAAATATCAAATTATCCTACAAAGCCATTGTAATCAAAACAGCCTTGTACTGGTATAAGAACAGGCATATAGATCAATGGAACAGAACAGAGACCCCAGAAATTGACCCAAGCCAGTATGGTCAATTAATATTTGATAAAAGAGGCAAGAACATACAAAGGAGTAAAGGCAATCTCTTCAATAAATGGTTTTAGGAAAGTTGGACAGGTACATGCAAAAAAAAAAATGAAATTACACCAAATTACACCATGCACAAGAATAAAATCAAAATGAATAAAATACTTAAATGTAAGTCATGAAAGCTTAAAAATCCTATACGAAACCATAGGCCGCAAAATCTCAGACATCTCTTGTAGTAACACATTTGCCAATACATCTCCTAGGGCACGGGCAACAAAGGAGAAAAACAAATCAAACTACCTCAGAATAAAAAGCTTCTGCACAGCAAAAGAAACCATCAACAAAATGATAAGAAAGTCCAAATATGGGAGAACATATTTGCCAATGATACATCTGATAAGGGGTTAATTTCCAAAATATATAGGGAACTCACACAACTTAACCAAAGGAAGACAAACAATCCAACTAAAAAATGGTCAAAGGACCTAATTAGATACTTTTCCTAAGAAGACAGGCAGATGGCCAAGAAACATATATATATCCTAAGAAAACAGAAACACTAATCAGAAAGGATGTATGCACCCCTATGTTCACAGCAGCATAATTTACAATAGCTAAGATTTAGAAACAGCCCATCAGCAGATGAGTGTATTAGAAAACTGTGGTGCATCCACACAATGGAATACTACGTGACGGTAAAAAAGAAGGAACTCCTACCATTTGCAACAGCATGGATGGAGCTGGAGAGAATTATGCTAAGTGAAATAAGTCAGTCAGAGAAAGATAAATGTCACATGATCTTACTGATTTGTGAATTATAATGAAAAACATAAACTGATGAACAAAAACAGAACCAGAGTCATAGAAACATCAAATAGACTGCCCAACCTATGAGGGAAGGCAGGAGGAGAGGGGGTAAGAGATCAACCAAAGGACTTGTATGCATGCATCTGAGCAAAACCAATAGACACAGACTGGGGGTGGTGGTGGTGAGGGCATGTGCTGGAGGTTGGAGGCCGCTGGGGAGAGGTCAATGGGGGAAATAGAAGACTTATGTAATACATTAAACAATAAAGAACTTAAATTAAATAAAAAATGCTGAAAGTCACCAATCATTAGAAAGATGTAAATGAAAACAACAATGAGGTGTCACCTCACACCTGTCAGAATGGCTATCATCAATAAATCAACAAACAACTGCTGGCAGGCATGTGGAAAAAAAGGGAACCCTAGTCCACTGCTGGTGGGAATGCAGACTGGTGCAACCACTATGGCAAACAGTATGGAGTTTTCTCAAAAAATTTAAAATGGATCTGCCATTTGACCTAGCGATCTAGGACATCTAGGACTATAGCCTAAGAAACCCAAAACACCAATCAGAAAGGATGTATGTACCCCTATGTTCATAGCAGAACAATTTACATTAGCTAAGATCTGGAAAAAGCCCAAGTGCCTATTAGTAGATGAGTGGATAAAAAAGCTGTGAAACATTTACATTATGGAATACTATGCAGCAGTAAAAAAAGAAGGATCTCTTATCCTTTGAGACAGCATGGAGGGACCTGAAGAGTATTATGCTAAGCGAAATAAGCTAGTCAGAGAAAGACAAGTATCATATGATCTCACTTATATGTGGAATCAAATAAACTGATAAAATATATCCAGAGACATGGAAGTTTGGAACAGACTGACAAATCTCAGAGGGAAGGTAGGGGTGGTGATGGGGGAGAAGAGATTAACCAAAGAACTTGCATGCATATATGGATAACCCATGGTGAAGGCCTGGGAGTGGGGTTGGTGTGGGGTTCAGAGGGTCAATGAGGAGAAAAGGGGGTATTTGTAATACTCTCAACAATAAAAATAAATTTAAAAACAAAATGACACATCTTAATATATGCATGGCATTGGTTTGACAAGGAAAAGTTTCACCAATAGACTTATGTATATTGTAAAAGCTGATCAATATTTTTCCATGTTAATCTGGTGGATATTTAATAATATGATGAATGATTTACAAATACAAATCATGCACAAATTTCAATTAGATTGAGTGAGAAGAAAACCGTCATGAAAAAAAAAGATTCTTCTCCTTTACCTTTTCTGATTGTGCTGTATACTTTTATTACTTCCACTTGGAAGAGATTAACTTTTCACTTTTGATATATTCTGAGTTTCGTATAGAACAGAACTCTCAGGTAGAAAAGTGATTTTACACTTCAACTTGCAGAACTTTCGATATCCATCATAATTCCTGTCATATCCTGTGGATATTACTTTGACCATTGCAGCTGGAAATCCTGATATAATCAGTTCAGTGTTCGGGGAGTTCTTATATCAAAACCATTAGGAAGATTCTAAATGAGCCCCTCTAGTTGCTCTTGCTGGGTTGTGCTCACAGGTGAGTTTCCATCAGTAATTAGATCTTTCATTCTTTGCATTTGGGCAAGCAGCACTTTTCATATAGGTTACTGCAAGATTTGGAGCTTATTGGTGAAATAAAAGGAAGTAGAAAATGCAGACCTTACTGTGGCATTTAAAAATACTAAATATTGGTGTGTTTTTTAAAATTTGTTGCAGATGTCATTTAACTTTGCATATGTAAATTTAAGCAGGTGACTATCAATTTATTTTTCTGATAAAGCAAAAATTTATAAATTCTTTATTATCTGCCTTATATACTTGCCTTATTCCAAATGAAGAGGTTTTAATATATGTATTTATCCTGTTTGCATATATGCTGTTCCTATTTTTATATCTAACACTACCTATCTAGTGTATAAAATGGTGATATATAGAATTAAAGGAAATAGGTGTGATTATTGCAAACAGAGAGGGTGGAATGGGAGTAAAGTTGTGGCATAGGTACAACCCTTTTTAACAATTTAGGGGTTCTGATCCTGATATTGAGCAGGCATTACAGTATATGCTTTGTATTTAGGCCTAACATGACACAAGGCCATCTAATATATATATATATATATAATACTAGAGGCCTGGTGCATGAATTTGTGCACGGGTGGGGTCGCTCAGCCTGGCCAGCGATCAGGGCTGATTTGGGCCATCTTGCCCAGTCCCAATCAGGGCTGATAGGGGCTGGCTGACCCGGGGCAGGGACCACCGGTGGTTGGCTGGCCTGCACGATCGGGCTGATTGGGGCCAGCTGGTCGGGAGGCCATGAGAGGTTGGCTGTGGAAGCACACTGACCACCAGAGGGCAGCTCCTGCATTGAACACATGCCCCTGGTGGTCAGTGCGCATCATAGCCACCAGTCGACTGGTCGTTCTGTCAACCGATCAGAATGGTCGCTTAGGCTTTTATTATATACTAGAGGCCCGGTGCACAAAAATTTGTGCACTCGGGCAGGAGGGGGTGGGGTCCCTCAGCCCGGCCTGTGCCCTCTCGCAGTCTGGGACTCCTCGGGAGATAATGACCTGCTGGCTTAGGCTGCTCCCGGGTGGCAGAGGGCAGGCCCAATCCCTAGGTGCAGCCCCTGGTCGGGCTCAGAGCAGGGCCGATTGGGGAATTGGGGCGCCGCCCCCTGTCATGCACAGAGCAGGGCAGATCTGGAGGTTGCGATGCCACCCCTAGTCAAGCTCAGGGTAGGGCCGATTGGGGGGTTGGGCACTGCCCCCTGTCACATTCAAGGCAGGGTGGATGGGGAGGCTGCGGCACCACCCCCTGTCACACACAGAGCAGCGCCGATCAGGGGGTTGGGGCGCTGCCCCCTGTCATTCACAGAGCAGGGCCCATCAGGGGGGTTGGGGCCCCATACGCTGTCACGCACAAAGCAGGGTCAATCAGGGGGTTGGGGAGCTCCCCCCTGTCATGCACAGAGCAGGGCCGATCAGGGGGTCGAGGAGCTCCCCCCTGTCACTCACAGAGTAGGGCCAATAGGGGAGTTGGGGCACCGCCCCCTGTCACACACAGAGCAGGGAAGATCAGGGGGTTGGGGCGCCGCACCCTGTCACACTCAGGGCAGGGCCGATGGGGAGGTTATGGCTCTACCCCATCACACACAGAGCAGGGCCCGTGGGGGGGTTGGGGCACCGCACCCTGTCACACACAGAGCTGCAGGGCAATCAGGGGGTTGGGGAGCTCCCCCCTATCAGGCAGAGCAG
>NW_005365553.1:2834166-2844914 GCF_000412655.1 Myotis brandtii | reverse complement strand
CCGCTTGGGTGCCTGGCCAGCCTGGGTGAGGGGCTGAGGGCTGTTTTCAGGCTGGCGGGTGACTGAAGCTCCCAACCGCTCCTTTTTTACTTTTTTTAAAATTCTGGGCCAGCTTTAGCTCTGAGGCTTGGCTCCAGCTCTGAGGCCTCGGCTGCTGAAAGCAGGTATCTGGTTTGTTTGGGTTCTATAATCGAAACACTGTTTCAACTCCAGCTCTGAGATCCCGGCTGGCTGAAAGCAGGTTACTGGGGTTTTGTTTAGCTTCTATATTTGTAACAATGTTTCAAACTGCAAGCTCAGAGGCTGGCAGCAGGTGGGAACGTTGGCTTCCTCTGTCACTGAAGCAAGCAAGCCTCCTGTTAGCTTCAAGCTGCCTGGCTGCTGGCCACCATCTTGTCTGGCAGTTAATTTGCATATCGCCCTGATTAGCCAATGGAAAGGGTAGCGGAGGTACGGCTAATTACCATGTTTCTCTTTTATTAGATAGGATATAAAAGTCCCTCTCTCGATTGGGACTGACGGGGCATGAGCGCGGCAAATGTAGCGGGGCTGGGATGAACAGAATCAGCAGGCAGGAGCTGTTGGACTGCAGGTTTTGGCCCAATCCACACAGGCCATGCTGAGGGACCCCACTGGTGCCCAAATCCCTGCACCGGGCATCTAGTATAGCTATAATGCCTCAGGGAAGATGCATGCTCTTGGTTTTGAGGATGTATGGAAAAAAATATCAATTGGTTTGGGCAAACTTGCTTTGCCACCTAGAAAAATAACTTTATAAGTATAGTTATGATATAAGAGGTTGGGATAGGGATATTTTTCATTTTGAACACAGGTATTTCTGTTACTAGTGCTCCAAGGATCACATTTTTATTAACACTATTTTATGACATATTTTATGATATTATGAGATCTAAGACTCAGATTTTCTATTTTTTTATTTTTTTATTGATTTCAGGGAGGAAGGAAGAGAGAGGTAGAAATAGAAACATCAATGATGAGAGAGAATCATTGATTGGCTGTCTCCCAGAATATAATCTGTGCCTACTGGGGATGGATCCTGTAACCCGGGCTTGTGCCCTGATGAGGAATCAAACTGTGACATTCTGATTCATAGGTCAGCACTCTTTTATTTTGATTTACCCCAAAATTACCTTTTGAGTAGGGTCTCCAACTCACAAGCAATAAAATATTGCCTTTATAAAGTTATCAATTTTCACAAGAGGATCTCAGCCTCCACCCCAGTCCTGACAGCTCTGCCAATTGTTAAAGTACATGATGTAAAGAATTGTGAAGAGTCTGAGATTTTATGCTATTTTCATGTTGAGAAATTAGCCCTCCATTGTTTCATAGATGCTGGCAGAAAACATGAGACTCTTGGATCAGAGACAAAACTTTATTCCTCTTGGCATCATGAGCTTCATGATTATATTGGTTCCCTTTGCCCAAAGTTCCATAGAGGAAGCTAATGTTTATTGATCACTTACCGTTTTAGGGATCAAAAAGATTAATGGGATGTAGAAGTAATTATTTCCACTTAAGACAGGAAGAAATTGAGACTCAAGAAGGTAATTACTTGTCCTGTATTGCACAGCTATTAAATGGTAGAGTTAGAATTCAAACCCAGATCTTATTATTCCAAAGTCCATGCACTTTGTTTGATGGTATTTGAGGATATTGGATGTTGTCTTAATTATATTCTCCTATATCTATCCCCCTTTTCCCGATTTGTGTCTAATTCTTGTTCTCAGCTCTCAGGTTGTTAAACATTCTCTGTCTAGTATAAGATGATAATTAGTATGATGAAAGTGATAGCTAATGTGATGACCAGATATATATGAAATTTAGAAAGAACTCTTTCTTATTTCTATTGATAAAGAGAGGCTTGCTGCTTGGATAATGGGGACAGAAAATGGAAAAGACTAGACAATTGATACTCTTCTAGTTTCTGGAGAAAGGCCTGAGTTCTGGGCAGACCCTTAGGAGGAGAATGGGTAACTTTGGGTCTAAAAAAAAAAAAAAAAGAAAAGAAAAAAAGAAAGAAATGTGTTTCTCATTCCTGAAAAGTGGCTATTATGAACTAGAGTTTTACTCTTTTGATTCTTGTGGGGGGCCGTCCTGTGCACTGTGTGATGGTTAGCAGCATCCTCGTACTCTAATCATTAGACGCCAGTAGGGGATCCCCAGTTATGATAATGAAAAATGTCTCCTTGGAGATAAAATTGCTTCTGATTTAAAGCTACTAAGTTTTTCTATTGACCAGTTTTACAAACTCTACTTTATTTTAAAAAAAATTGTTAAGCAGATTGTTCTGTATGAAGTGAAAATAACTAAACTACATAAATCTTTTTGTGTCCCGGTAATTAGCACGGGTCTACTTTCTTGATTGGAGGAAACATTTAAAATGAACATTCTCTTTGTAAGAGATAAACAAAGAAGCTGAAAATACAGATAGGTAGAAAAAATAGTTCTTTAGTAAAAATTCAGCTGCCAAGAAGGAATCAATAAATGATTCCTTTTGGAGTTATTCTTCAGTTCCTTTGGATGGTATGCATAATATTTGTAAGGTATATTATTGGCTGAATTTTCACCTAGCAATTTTGTTACAGTCCAGATATAAATTACACTTTATTTCGTTCCTGCTTTCGTATTAGAAATTTTATTCTGAGGAGCTACAATTACTAACCAGCACAGTCTGGACCTGCTGGCCACAGACCACAGAGCAGCTTCCTTTAATTAACGGTCAGCTGCTGTATTCTTTCACTCCCCCCTCCAGCTGGGTAGTGTGCGGATGGCTCAGAATTGTTTTGGTCATGTCTCCTAGACATTAACCCTGGAAGTAGCCTAAAGAGAGGACCAATTCCTTATAGCAGTGCAGCACCTAATCAAGTCCAGCGGCCCTCCTCAGAGTTGTGACAGCAGTTTTAAATTTAGGAATTCTCTTTTGTATTAATGTTTCTTTCAGAAAGCTTAGGTTTCAGAAAATTGAATATTGTGCCTCTATTATAGAAGAATTTCATCCTCATTGTGGGAAATGTAGAAAATGTGTTATGAAAAAAATAATAGTTGTCCGTAACCACATCAATTGAGAGACAGTCACCATTAAAATTTTAGACCATTTTCTTACAGAATTTTATTAGGTGTTTTACATTGATGGTACCACAGCTATAACTTAGTATTCTGCCAGTTAAAACTTTAAAACTTAGCTTGAGATCATAGGCTTATTTTTTCTGACATTTATAATCCCTGAAACTTAGTTTTTAGAAAGCAGCGTTGAATTAATCATCACAGGAATCCTTCTGCTATAGGTAAAAAAAAAAATTCAGAATAATTCCTTTGTGCAGAATGAAAGTTAAAGCACAGAGGTGAAGTGATTTTCTTGTATCATCTATCCATGTTAATTATCGGTGCTAAGGGGAGAATTTGAATCAGAGATATTTGCATGATTAGGTTTGTGTTTCAGAAAGGTCACTTTGGCAGGGATGTAGAGCAATGCCGCATTGGACAGGGAGATCAGTTAGGAAACTGGTACAAGAAAATAGGTGGACAATGATGGAGAACTGGAAAAAATCATTGACTAGGGGAAAAGGTTTATGATGGGTAAAGAGAAATCACTGGTATGCAGGTATTAGCATTTAGTTAGGGGTTTATGTGAAAAGTATGGAAAAGGGAGGAAACCAGGCTCTTGCAGGTGTGAGTGTAGACACTGTTCGCCAAGAGACAGAAAGTAAAAGAGGGAACAGTTTGGAAGGAAGGTGGTTGGTTTTATCTTAGATGCAGTGAAATGGAAATTCCTGTAGACATGCAAGTGGAAATGCCTGGCAGGCTGTTGGAATAATAACCTGACGCTGGTGGAGGACGAAGGAGGGAGGGGAGAGGAAGGGGTGTCTGGGAGGGAGCAATAGCCTTGGGGCAGATCATTATTTGGAAGGTCATTGATACCACAGAAATGCATGAGCTTACCTAGGGAGAGCATGCAGGGGAGAGCAGCGAGCCTTGGAAGGAGCCCCCCTCTCTCAGAGGGGTCTCTTTTAAGTTGGTCTCTGGGTTCATCTGTACTGTCACTCAAGGTCTCATTTCTTCACGGAGATGACTCTTTGCTGCCAAATGGAAAGGTTTCTTCTGATCTCACTGGACCTCACTGCAGCATTTGACATTAACAGTCACTTTCTCTGCTTTTCTGAAGCTCCCTCCTCTTTGACATAAGGCTGTTCCCTCTTTCTTGCTGCTTTTGCAAAAGTTCCTTTGTTGTCCCCTCCCGTAGATGAAGGTCAGCAATCTCACACTAACCCCAGCAGATAAAGGAATCCTCAACTTCCTCAGCTCTCCTCTCTCCTGACACTTGTCTGACCTCTGAACCTCTCTCTGTGTCTTCTTGATCTGATTTCTCTTATTCCCCAAATACCAGCTGAATTGAGGAAACAAGCTGGCACCCCAGGGAGTGTGATACCCCTTCAAACATATATTTAAGTATTTGTTCAACATCTAGTAGTGAAGGATGGAGTGAAACAACTTTCCCATTAATACAAATGTAGTATGCCTCTATGTTTATAATTTCTTATTTGAGCTCTCTTTTTCCTCTAAAGCAACAATGCACGTGTCTAAGAGCATTTATAGGCAATGTAGAATTTAATAAAAAATGCATAGGAGAATGTAACATCTGGGGGTGTGTAGCACTTCCAGAAATCCCCATTGGCTATCTCAGTTCTTACCAATCTCTTCTTGACCTCACAGCCTTATGTTTTCTTTCTCCTTCTCTCCCTCTCCAACCATGGGCATTTCTGATTTACTTTTCCTGAATCCTCCCCTATTCTTTCTTTGATACTCTTTTTATTCAGAACATTTTTTTTCTTTCTGGCTTCTATCACCAAGTTGTTATGCCACCAACCGCTACTTAATACTGCTTTCAAGTAGTTGATAGCCATTAAAAGAAGGATGAAGATTTTTTCCTTGGTCTCAGGAAAAAAAAAAAAGATCCTCCTGCTACCAAAATCTATCCTCCCACGAAAGCCCCAAGAGATTACATACCACAAACACTGTTAATTTTCAAATTCAAAATATATTCCTTGAAGGAGAGACATTTACATTTTGCCAGTTGAGTATGGAATAATGTCCCATTTTTCCTAGAGACATTTTAGCCTTTAGAGTTCATCATCCAGTATAGCTGAGCAGATGGTTTGCTCATTGACCTGGCTCTACTGCAACCCCTCCTTCTTCCAGTGGGAGGAGAAAGTGTGGCCATTGCTGGGCTGAGGGTGTGGGATGGGGAGCATTAAAGGGACACACACCTTTGCTAAGCACCTTCCACACAGCTGGCACCTGCATTGCTTCATTTAACATTATTTCATTCACAACTACACTGTGAGTTAAGTATGACTAAACCCATTTTATAGATAGGCAAGTGAAGATCAGAGAGGTGAACTACCTTAATCCATAAAGGAGGAGCTGAGGTCGCCATTACGTGTTGCTGCTACCGCGCCCCACAGCGTAGAACACAGGCACGGGGCCATTTGCTGTTTTTCAGCCTCAGGAAAAGAAAGCTCGGTCTTTTTGTGCTTCTTATTTTAGGCTCCCTTTCCAGGGTAGGAGAACTAAACTTTCCATGTTTAGAGGCTAAAGATCCCATAGCAGAAAAGGGGACAGGGTTGTTCTGTAGGTGAGCAGAGGGACTTCCCAAACATGCCAATTTGGGAATTTGCAAAATAATGCTTGTGCCATTTGGGGAAAGCCTATCTTACTTTTAACCTCATGATTTAGCAACTGACATGTTATTTTATTATTTTTAATTTGAATCATTTTTTATTTTTCAATTACAATTGACATACAATATCATATATATGTAACCGTTTCAGGTATACATCCCAGTGATTAGACATTACACAACTTCCTCAGTGATTATCCTGGGAAATCTAATACCCACCTGGCATCATACGTAGTTATTAGTATATTACTGACTCTTTTTCCGATGCTGCATTTTACATCTCTGTGACTATGCTGCAACAACCAATTTGTACCTATTCATCCCTTCACCTTTTTCACCCATCCTCCCTACCCTTCCCCCATCTAGTAGCAGAAGTATTTTAAGTTAGGCCTCAGACCATTTGGAATGAGGGCATATCCGTAGTTTGGGAGGTCTCAAAGCAGCCACCGTGCAAGGGTAGGACCACTGGGAGGCAGGGTGTGCCACATTCTGTCCAAGATGCTACAATCTCTGTTGTCCTCAGGTGAAGCTGCCATGGAATTCCAAGAGCACATAAAGCTGCTTCACGTTGTCAGAGGCTTATTTCCATTTCATTTGATTTTGTCTTGTCTCTGAGCTGGACCTCTTCGTCTACTTCCTGGTACTTTCTGATTCATACTGTTGATATCCATGAAACACCTCATGGGGCAAAACATTATCACAAAAGTGTAGAAATAGTATCAAGACTAGCAAGATGCTAACAAACAGAAATATTTTCCTGTTAAATAAGAATCATGTATAATGTCTCCAAATTAAGGTGCTCAAGGCGGTGCTGGAAAATTAGTATTTATTACTGTCAGATTTCACCCCCCCTCCCCCTCAGTCTTTCTGGTACTTGGAAGTAGGAATGTGCTTCTGGTGGTTAAGTAGTATTTGAGAAATCAGGACTGGCACACAAAGGGGCAAACTTTTGGGGAGAATGCAGTCAGAGGAACCTTGTGCAGCTCCTGGGTGCTGAGGTTTGCGCTCCTGGTGGTTAGCCCTGGGGGTTTCAGCCTTCAAGTAGTTCAATGATGATGATTCTCTTTTCACTTCAACCTCAATTCCTTTAATAGTTTTAAAAATACTCTGCTGGAAGATGTAAAGGCTGCAGTTTAAATAGGAAAATTCTCTTAATTTTTACAGTTTTATAATCCAGGGAGAGTGATAATGCAGGTAACTATGACAAAGTAGACTGGAATAAAGAAAGGTCCATTAATACCACAGACGTATCCCTTTTGGAAAATGAAGGAAAGAAATATTGATTTCCACTGCAGAAAATCAGGGGTGGAGAAGATGAAATCTGAGCAAGTCTTTTAAGTACATATAAGACTTCTCTGTGTAGTGCAGAGGAGGGAGAGGGGAACATTTAGGGAAGATACAATCACATGATCAAAGGCAGGGGAGTGAGAATTGTATAGTTTGCAGTTGCATAATTGGAGATGAATTGGGATGAAAATCTTTAAAAATTTTATTGATATAGCCCTATCTAAGAGTGATAATGCAGGTAACTATGACAAAGTAGACTGGAATAAAGAAAGGTCCATTAATACCACAGATGTATCCCTTTTGGAAAATGAAGGAAAGAAATATTGATTTCCACTGCAGAAAATCGGGGGTGGAGAAGATGAAATCTGACATCATTGATGTTTCTATCAATTTGTTCCTCTCCCTTCTTCTCTGAAATCAATAAAATATATTTTTTAAAACTTTATTCATATAGAAAATACACACAGTAAGTGCAGAAATCATAAGTGCACAGCTTAGTGAATCCTATATAATAAAAGCCTAATATGCAAATCAATGGAATGGCAGAATGACTGGTGAAAAGACCAGTCGCTATGACACACACTGACCACCAGGGGGCAGGCGCTCAATGCAGGAGCTTCCCCCAGCCCGCAGACCCCAGGCCAGTCAAGGCGGGTGCCAGTGGGGGACCCCCGATCACCCTGCTGGTCACTCCACAGAGGGAGGCAACTGGCAGCGGTGGCAGGGGGTGGGGCCAGCAAACGGGCAGTGCCAGGCCGGCCAAGCTAGATGCCAACAGGGGCCCCCCTGATTGCTCTGCCAGTAGCCCCACAGATCAGCCCTGATCACCAGCCAGGCCTAGGGATTCTACCTGTATTTCTTTGCAGGCTGGTTTCTCCTTCAAGTCACAACTCAATGTCAGCTCCTCAGAGCCCTCCTCAAAGTGGCCTTTCTCAGTTATTCTCTTTGTCATTACTCTTATACTTCTTTTACAGAACTTTTCACAGTCTACAGATATTTCAATATTTCTTTCTTTCTTTCTTTCTTTCTTTCTTTCTTTCTTTCTTTCTTCCTTCCTTCCTTCCTTCCTTCCTTCCTTCCTTCCTCCCTTCCTTCCTTCCTTCCTTCCTTCCTTTCTTTCTTTCTTTCTTTCTTTCTTTCTTTCTTTCTTTCTTTCTTTCTTTCTTTCTTTCTTTCTTTTGTTTCTGACTACATATTTTCTAAAAAAGTTATGTTTATTGTTCAAAGTATTATATATGTCCCCTTTGACCCCCTCCATCCCCCCACCTCCAGGCGTATGGCACTATGTCTTGTGTCCATGGGTTATGCATATATGCATATAAGTTCTTTGGTTAATCTCTTTCTGCCTCCTGCCCCTTCCCTCTGAGATTCCTCAGTCTGTTCCATGCTTCCATTTTTGTGGATCTATTTTGTTTGTGAGGTGATTTTTGTTGTTGTACCTGTGCACGAATTTTGTGCACCAGGCCTCTAGTTTTTATATAAACACACATGTGTTTAACTACCACCAGATCAACATTTAAAAGATTTCTAGCATTCATAATGCTCCCTCACCATCCACCCTTTACCTCCCTTGCACGGAACTCTTCCTTTATATAGCATAAATTCTATTCCACATATAAGTGAGATCATGTGATGCTTGTCTTGCTCTGACTGGTTTATTTTGCTTAGCATAACACCCTCCAGACTGCCTCTTTATCATTGCAAATGTCGGCTCTCTGAAGTCAGGAACCTTCCTTGCCTGATTCATCACCACTATATCCTTGGGGAATAGTGGAGTAGTTGCTCAACTAATGTGTTAAATAAATTAATTTCTGTGGGAAGTTTTTAACTCCAAAGAGCATGCATGTTACACATGCCTGATTATGAGAAAGACTTTAAAAGTCCTCCATTTTCACTCTGTGAACCAGATTCATCCGCTGCACAAATCACTGCTCACTAGTTGAGTTAGGCACTCTCTAGAATCTGGGCTAGTTCTTGATAGTTAATGATAGACCATCTATACCAGCGCTTCTCAACCTGTGGGTTGCGACCTACGACCCTTTCACAGGGGTCGCCTAAGACCATCCTGCATATCAGATATTTACATTATGATTCATAACAGTAGCAACATTACAGTTATGAAGTAGCAACGAAAATAATTTTATGGTTGGGTCACAACATGAGGAACTGTATTTAAAGGGCCAGAAGGTTGAGAACCACTGATCTATACATTAACAAAGAAATTTACTAAATGGCATCTCAAGAACTCAGACTGGCAATATGTCTGTGGTGTTATATGAAATCTAAGCCCCATTGATACAGGATCCAAATAACCCTTCTCCCTTTCTTAACTCATCCTCTACCTGCCCTTTCTCAGTCTAGTTTTAAAACTAAGCTCAAATTTCCCCTTATTTCTCTTTTCCTCATATAAGCAACAAAGCCCACTCCATGATACCAAGCTTTTAAAACTATTTCTGCATTTGAAACAGAGCCCTGAAAATTTCTTCTGTAAACTAGAAGGATAATCAGTCATTTGCCAGGCATCTGATTTAAGAGAATCCTATCTAATAAAGAAGGAATATGCTAATTGACTGCCCTACCCTCAAAGATGGCGGTGCCCACAGCCACAAGACGACCAGCAGGCAAGGGCAGTTGTGGGAGATCAGGCCATCAGGGGAGGGCAGTTAGGGGCGAACAGACCAGCAAGGGATGGCAGCTGGGGGAGACCAGGCCTGCAGGGGAGGGCAGTTAGGGGTGACCAGCCGGGCAGGGGAGGGCAGTTAGGGGTGACCAAGAGCCTGCAGGGGAGCAGTTAGTCATCAATCAGGCTGGCAGGAGAGTGGTTAGGGGGTGATCAGGCTGGAAGGCAGAAGCGGTTAGGGGAAATCAGGAAGGCAGGCAGGTGAGCAGTTGGGAGCCAGCAGTCCCAGATTGTGAGAGGGATGTCCGATTGCCAGTTTAGGCCTGTCGGTTTAGGCCCATCCCCCAAGGGGTCCCAGATTGGAGAGGGTGCAGGCTGGGCTGAGGGACCCGCAACCGCAGTGCATGAATTTCATGCACTGGGCCTCTAGTAGGATACATAATTGTGTCAGACCCTTAGACAGCTCATTATATGTTTAAGTTTATAGTTTATTTCTTCAGAAAAACTGTATAAAAACAAAATCACACATTCCAATAGCATACCTAATTGACTACATTGAGTGTAGATATTTTCACGGTTTCATCTTTCACTGTGGCAAAGCTATTTGTGAAAGCAAAGATAGCATAGAAGGTTCTTAATAAATGTATGTCCAGTGAACAGATGAATAACAATTATGATATTTTAACTCAGGTGATTTATTTCCTTCCTTTTCCCCCTGTTCTCTCATATCTCTCTAGTGGAATTAATGATTAGTTAATTGATTAACTCTGTGCTTAGCACTGGGATAGTTCTATTATGAGTAAAAAGAAGGTAGTGGAGTTAGTTAAAAGGTGAAGACAAAACTTTAAGACACTATTCATTTGATTTTCAGTCAAGGAACATACAAGAAGCAACCAATGAGTGCATAAATAAGTGGAACAACAAATCTCTTTCTCCTCTCTCTCTCCCTCTCCAAAGTCAATAAAAAATACACCATTCATACATGAAGACTAGAGAACAAAATATTAATATTCAACAAATATTTGGTAAGTACATATTATACATCAGTTACTGTGTTAGATACTGGCTATAAATATTTACAAATTTTACATTATACAGGAGGGAACTAAACATTAAACAAAACACAATGACAAATTAGATGAT
>NW_005365553.1:2787222-2833705 GCF_000412655.1 Myotis brandtii | reverse complement strand
TTTTAAATTAAATCTTTATTTTGAAAGTATTTCTCCTCCCACCATTGACTCCTCTAGCCTGCTCCCCTCACCCACCCCAGGTTTTCACCACTCTATTGTCTGTGTCTATGGGTTATGCATATATCCATACAAGTTCTTAGATGTATATTATATGATAATAAGTATTATGGAATAAAATAAAGGAGGGACAATATACAGCATGTTCAAGGGGTAGGAGCCTACAATTTTAAATAGGGCAGTCTGAGAAAGCTATAGTAAATTCATATTTTATCAAAGACTTGAGGGAGGGTGAAACTATTGGGTATATCACAAGTTTATGATTTATAAAATATTTAAGATTGAGAAGAATATTTATATTATTTTCTGAACTCTAAATTAATTTCAAGATGAACATGCATCATCTCAATAAGTGAAACTACTATCAATACTCTAAAATCAGCCTACTTAAGAGTGTATGGGTCCATTCTGCTAAGCCTTTCCCATCCTGTTTTCTCATCCAGTTGAGGTGAATGTCTGGCTGAGCAGATGGGCTATTAATAAGCTCGAATCCTATTGTGCCACTGGAACTTCATCAACGAGGCAGAGTTAGATGTGTCACAAGGTGAGTCATGGAGCTGGATGAGGCAGATGGCACCTGTCTCTCGCTTTGGTTGTACTAGACAGCATTTTATGCATGCATATGGAAGAGCAGACAGTGCAGGTGGGTGGGAGGAAACTAACTATCTGGAAAACTTCCAGTGGGACTCTTCTCTCATGCAGAAAACTGGAAGGTTGATCACTTATATTTCTTTCTTCATTCTAATGAGGATTCCAGAGTTTTACTACCCAAGAAACATGCCTTGTGAGGTAACTTTCCAAAAACATTTCTCAAAAGAAGAAAGTTCTTGCTCTCTTTGGTTCTGATGTGACTTTATTATAACTTGCTAAATTTCTACCCTTTCCTTTGCTGAACAGGGAAGGGCAAGCCTTCTTGATTGTGGAATTGGAATATAACTCCCTTGTATGTTACCTGAAGGTACTGACTGTCCCTCAGCATATAGAATATAATGTCACTTTAAACTTGGTCATCTATATGATTGTCTACACACTCTGCTGTACACCTGAAATTAATACAGAATACTGTTGAATGCAAACTATAATTGAAATAAAACAATTTAAAAAGTAGAAACACACACACACACACACACACACACAAACGTGGTCATCTCTGTAGATGGAAATAGGAAAAGGAGTTGATATTCTAAGGAGGAGTTGATATTCTAAGGAGGTGATTTTATTAATGTTATTTATTTCTGCCAAAGGTATATGATTAATAAATGATTATATATTCCAAGTAAGTTGTAGGGTCTACTTAGTCTCATCAAGTTCAAATGGTGTAGCTAGAAGTCAAGTTTTTCTTTTCCATAAAATGTTAGGAATGATAAATATATTTTATTTCATGACATATAAGCAGAAACACTTTAACTAGAAGAAAATATGACTATTATGCAATCACTTATGATCAAAATTGCAATAAGCTAACAAAAGGATGGGGAAGAAATCAACATTTGTTGAATACTTCCTATGCACTGAGTGCTTCACATATGTAATTACTTATTTAAATTTTCTAAAAGCCCCGTGAGGAAACCATTGTTCCCAAGTGAAATTTAAGAGATTTTAAAAAACCTTTTCAAGGTTGCTCACCAAGAAAGTGGTGGAGCATGAGTTGAATCCAGGTCTGTTTGACTGCAAACCTTGTTTCATCATGTTATTCCCATTTCCATGGGTGATTGTTTCTGACTTTTGTATTAATATTTTTAGTTACTTGTTTATATATTTTGTTGTCTTCTTGGCAGACAATAGGTACTAGGTGCAATTGATGAAAACAATCCTATTTAATAAAGAGGTAAGATGCAAATTGACCATCACTCCAAACACAAGATGACCGCCCCCATGTGGTCAAAGATGGCCACCACAAGATGGCTGGCAGGGGAGGGCAGTTGTGGCTGATCAGGCCTGCAGGGGAGGGCATTTAGGGGCTACCAGGCCAGCAGGGGAGGGCAGTTGGAGGCAATCGGGCTGGCAAAGGAGCAGTTAGGCATCGATCAGGCTGGCAAGGGAGTGGTTAGGGGCAATCAGGCAGGCAGACAGGAGAGCAGTTGGGAGCCAGCAGTGAGTGGTTAGGGGCAATCAGGCAGGCAGGCAGGAAGGAGAGCAGTTGGGAGCCAGCAGTCCTGGATTGTGCGAGAGATGTCTGACAGCCCATTTAGGCCCGATCCCTCAAGGGGTCCCAGATTAGAGAGGGTGCAGACTAGGCTGAGGGACACCTCCTACCCCCAGTGCACGAATTTCATGCACTGAGCCTCTAGTGTAATATAAAAAACAGTATTTGCTTGCTGTATTAGCTCCCTATTGCTATGTAAAATAACCCCAAAACTCAATTGCCCCAAAAGTTGGCAGGTGAAAACAACAAATATTTATCTCCCAGTTTCTGAGAGTCAGAAAACCGAGTGAGACGTAGTTGAGTGATTATGGCTCAGGATTTGTCATGAAGTTGCATTCAAGTTGTTGACAGAGGCTGCAATCATCTGAGGACTTGTTGGGGCAGGAGAATCTTCCTCCAAGATGGGTGTTAGCTAGAGGTGCCAGTTCCTTGCCAAGGGAGCCTCTCCCTAGGGTTTCTCATGACATGGCATCTGGCTTTCTCCAGGCTGTGATACAAGAAAGAAAGAGAGTGACAAAGCTGGAAGCTGTGGTGTCTTTTGCAACCTGATTTTGGAAGGTATGTACAATAATCTCTGCTGTATTTTTTTTGTCAGTGTGGGAATGAACTATATAGCAGTGTGAATACCAGTAGACTGTTGGCCATTCACTTTCTACAATTTTAATTTTTTTTGGCTGAGAATTGGGAAATATCTTCGAGGAACTGATTTTGTTGGCACTGTTTGCTTGCTTCTTTTATGATAATATTTAAATATGGTATAATTTGACCATTCCCTCTCATTAATTTGCATCAAGCACATGTGGTGGGAAGAAATGTGATCATTACTTTTGTAGTTGCCCAGGCCTTACACCCTTACAATCTTTATAGAGTGGGAAGAGCAGAGTTCTGCATTCTATATTTTATGTTTAACCTTAACCCCAACCCCCAAACCTTGGCATTGTATACCTGAGAATTGTCTCAATAATGGTTAAAATAATCCAATAATAGTTGACAAAACCCAGGGCCATCTTTCAATCCTAAAGTAATTTTCTTATAATTCCCTGACTGTGGTAACTTTTGTTTTATCTCTAATTGTCTCAGAGTAGAAGCTGGGAAAGAAGAGTCCATATTCTTTCAAAACACTATTATTTATCCTATATGCATTTGGTTTTACACATAAGTTCTCAGTGAATGAACACTTGAATTGACGTTCTCTGAATTAGAGCTTTACCTTCCTGGGATACCAAGGACCAAAAGGCCATCTGTGTAACTATGGTGGATGCGATAGCTTCTTTCTTTCCATCTACTCAAGTGCAAGTTTGTAAACCTCAGCTCTTTGTCTACTCAGGATGAGCCTTTTCCCCACCCCCAAGTTACATTATCCCTCTAAGACTAAAATACTGCATCTATAGGTTCTATTGTCAGCTTCTTAAAAACACTTCCTAGTCTCTCAATTCAAAGAGGCCTCCAGAATGTTCATAGTAGCATTTGTCACAATTCAGACTTTGTGTGGATATATGTTTTCAATTCTCCTGGGTATTGTTATGGGTTGATTTGTGACTCCCTTGCCACCCAAATTCATATGATAAAGTCTTACAACCTTCCCCTCCCAAGTACTTCAGAATGATGGGACTGTATTTGTAGAACAGTCCTTCAAAGAGGTGATTATGTTAAAATGAGCTGTTAGAGTGGGCCCTAATCCAATCTGACTAGTACCTTTATAAAAAGAATAGATTAGAACACACAGAGGGATACCAGGGGCACACACCCACGGAGGAACAACTATGGAAAGGCAAGTCAAGGAGAGCTATCTCAGGAGAAACCAGCCCTGCCAGCACTTTGGTCTTGGACTTCCAGATTTCAGACTGTGAGAGAATAAATTTCTCTTCTTAAGCCACCCAGTTTGCGGCATTTTGCTATAGCTGCCTTTGCAGAATAATACAGGCATATACTCAGAATGGAACTTATTGGTCATATGGCAACTCTTCATTTAACATTTTGAGGAACCACCACATTTTCCAAAGTGGCTGCACCATTTTACAATCCAATTCTCTACATCCTTGTCAATACTTGTTATTTTCTGTTTTGTTTTTAATTTTAGATATCCTAGTGGATATGAAGTGATATCTCACTGTGGTTTTTACTTGCATTTCCTTAATGATTCAGGCATGATCCTGTGCATTTTTTTCATGCACACCTACATTTTTTAAAATAGGATTTGTGAGTAATTTTTATTCATACTAAAGTTTGAGAAATCTATGGTGTATTATAATTCAAAGTTGTTACCCAGCTTAAAAACACTTGGCCTGGGACCTTAATTAGCCACATTAAATTAGCCTTGAAATTCTGAGAGGAGAAATAAAATTCTGGTTTCTTCCCATGAGCTTTTCAGTCAGCAGGCTATCATCATTCAGAGAAGCTATCCTAAACCCTGACGGTGAAATATGGCTATTGTTGGAAATTTTAAAGAGAAAACACGTTTTGGCAATTTATACATATCTATAGTATTTTGATTAATGTTATTTCTTAGTTCTGCTATTTGAGATGTGCATGGGTAGTAAAAGGGGAGGATATTAAATCTTTGCATTTCAGAATTCCGAACAGAGCTGGTGAAGTTCCATAAAAGCATGGAAGTGAACTGGTTGGGTAGCTTTCAGAAAAATGTGATCTCTTTGTTATGATACATTTTAGTGATTATTTACTGTTTCTCTGTAAGGTAGTCCTTGGTGTTGCCTGAAAATAATTTTACATCCATCTTGCAGCAATGAGGATAAAATAAAGCATAAAAATTTGATACATGTTGGGATAGTTAGATTTCCATTTTCCAGTCTCCTTTTCCATTTGTGGGAATTCTCCATTCTCCCTCTAAAATCTGCAAGGCCAAGCGCTGGCTTTTCCCACCCTCTGGCATCCAAGATAAACTAGGTCCCAGGACTCTGCTCCTACCGCATCTTCTCAGGAGCTGGCCCAAGATTTTGGGGCATGTTAGGTTTGACGGGCTTAGTAGACAACCAAAGGGGAGGATATCTAACAGGCAGTTGGACACATGGACAACACATATATTTTACAAAATTGGACAACAATGTTTCTGTTTCAGTAGAAAAATATTTGTAACCATTATGTCAAAAAATATAAACTAATATAGAATAACCCTCTTAATAATTTTGCATAATGTTCTCGTAATGTCTAAGGAAAAGTGGTAACATCAATCCAAATTACAGAGTTGTCATAATGGTTTAGTTACATAGACACATTCTGTTAATTTTCATTGGTCACTATTGATGATTTCTTTTTATTAGATTTATACTTAACAGTGATTAAGTGCCATGATGTTCCGGCAGCAGATTAGAATAAGGGCTCAGAAATTGTTTCTCCCTAGTGATCTTATAATCTTGCCTTATTCACATGAATTTTCTTTTTTATTTCTTTAGTATGGACTGCAGAACAGTTTGCATTATTATTGCTCATAAATTCTGCCCAGATGAGATTAGTTTTATAGATGTAGGATCAATAACACTCAACACATTTGCAACTATGTACTGCCCAATGTTGCTCATTAATGGCTTTTAAAGAACCAGTGCACTTTGCTAGAAGCAAAGATAATGAGCCATTGATTATCCCTGCACAGCACAATTTACGGCCTATTTTATTTTTAATGCAATGTTAAATTAATTTGTAAAAGATCAGAAGCATTGCTTTATTTCCAAGCTGTGATTAAACACTTATTGAACTTTTCATAGAGAACATTAATCAATTCTCATCTCTTCTGATCTCCCAGAGTGCTTTGGAAATAAAGATGAATAGCTTGTGATCACCTGCACTTCTTGGGAGGCAGCAAACCTGGAGGAGAAAACATTCTTTATGGGCTCAGCTCTAGGAGATGAGATGTATCAGGAAGGATCCGTGTCCATAATATCTTTTCTCAAGGTCAGATTGTGTATATATTCTAGATCAGTGGTCGGCAAACTCATTAGTCAACAGAGCCGAATATCAACAGTACAATGATTGAAATTTCTTTTGAGAGCCAAATTATTAAAACTTAAACTATATAGGTAGGTACATTGTTATTAACTTAATTAGGGTACTCCTAAGGCTTAGGAAGAGCCACACTCAAGGGGCCAAAGACCCGCATGTGGCTCACGAGCCACAGTTTGCCGACCACGGCTTTAGCCTAACCAATGGTGCAGCTTTAAGCCCCAGCTATTTGGCCATGTAAGCAGTAAAAGTAAAATGTGTTTTGTCTTGCAGTGGTCGGCAAACTCATTAGTCAACAGAGCCAAATATCAACAGTACAACGATTGAAATTTCTTTTAAGAGCCAAATTTTTTAAACTTGAACTATATAGGTAGGTACATTGTTATTAACTTAATTAGGGTACTCCTAAAGCTTAGGAAGAGCCACACTCAAGGGGCCAAAGAGCTGCATGTGGCTCTCGAGCTGCAGTTTGCCGACCATGGTTCTAGATCAATGAGTGGAGATTGAAACTTTGCTAGAGTTTTATGTAAAAACACCTTACACAGTACAAAAGATACATAAAATGTAAGGAATATGTGATTTATATGTTTTTGCTTTGGATGGATGGATAATTTATCAATGCTCAATCGGCCCTATACTCTTGAGTAACTTTTTGAATAAACCTTTAAAATCACCTTTAAAACACTAACAAATTTATAGGATTTCCCCCTCTTTATCTCTTCTTAGCAATCTTCTATTTTTGAGCAAGTCTGGTTAAATTAGATATGAATTGTACATAGGACTAATGTCATTGTGGCAAAATGCCAAGGCTACTAGAATAAACTTCAGATTCATTGTTTCAGAAGAAAAGAGCTGATTTATGTTTTTGATCAAGTAATCCATAATAAAACATTCAGGAGAAATCATAGGGAAGTGAGATGAGCAGAGGCAAAGGGTGCTATATAGATGTAGATGTCATAATCTTTAATAAGATGGTAATGGAACCCTGGTAGGGAAGGCTAGATTGTTCTGTCTAGAAACTGTCAGGATGCAGAGCTTCCTTAATGCAGTGAGAGGGGCAGATCTGGAGCGACTAAGAACTACAAGCAGACTTCTCTATGAAGTGAAGGGCAAGGTCTGGAATGGTGAAAATAAGAAAACTATCTGGTAGGGATTAGAACAGGGGTGGGCAACCTCTGGCACGTGTGCCAAACATGGCACGCCAGTAACTTTTGCTGGCACGTGAAACCCTCTCTTATAATCTTCCATTTACAATTTTTTTCTTAATATCAACTTTTTTTATTTTTCAGATAAATTCAGTGTAGGTGCATCTTAGATAAATAAATAATTTTACATAACAAGTTATCTTAAAGACCATAGACATGGCTGACTTTGAAATGCAGTTGATTGAATTTCAGAGTAGCTCAATTTGGAAGCAGAAATTTATTGACCTTAGAGTTGACTTGGAAAACATTGGGAAAAAAAGCGATTAGAGACAGGAGTACCAGAGAGAAGTGTCGAAAACGAACTATTGAGGACTTGGAATGCTATTCCAGAAATTTTTTTTCTGTTTAAAAAACTTTGCAACAGCGTTACTCTCCATGTTTTCATCCACATACGCTTGTGAATCTTTGTTCTCAGAGATGAATTTTGTTAAGTCTCGTAGAAAGAGTAGCCTGACGGGTGAAAGTAGTAGCTCGTGCATATCTCTGAAGGTCACGAAATAGAAACCTGATGTAAAATCTCTGTCATCAGTGATGCAGCAGCAAAAGTCCCACTGATAATATCAAACGAAGTCATAAAGTTTTCTGTCGGACTAACAGTGTACATGTATACATTAAAAAATAAATGTATTTTTCATCATCATATACTGTGTTTTTGTCGCTCAAATGAATTTTATTATTTCTTCAAGGTTCTTCACATACATACACCTTAAGAGATATCAAGCAGGAGTAACATGTTCTCAAAAAATTAGGGTTGGCATGCAGAAGAATTTTGAATCAGAGATTTTGCTGGTTTTGGCACGCACTCACAAAAAGGTTGCCCACCCCTGGATTAGAAGGTACAAACAGAATTTGGCATCCAAAGGGTAGAGTGAATTAGGCAAATGGTTGCATTTGAGGCTCAGAAAGAGGAAATGGGGGTCTAAACAGTTGATCAAAGCCCAGAAATGGAGAATCTAGGAATGTCACTCTCCGAAGTCCAGCAGGGCAGTCTGGGAGAGATAATAAGCTTAGGTTTCTAATCCATTCCCATCAGAAGTACGTAGCAGCTTCAAGTTAGAATGAACTTGGTGGTAACATTTGCCCAAAAACAGGCATTTACCACATGTGCTTCAAAGGGCTGATTTATTGAGTTAGATAACAGGGACATAGAGGGAACTTCATGGATTTAGAGGTCAACTATGGACAGTGAAATGCCTTCAAATGGCACTAACGGGAGCACTGATGGAGTTTACCAAGGCTGGCCCTGTAGGAGGTGGAGTGGCAGTCATCTAAAGATGTCATTTGATGACTGATAGCAAACTTGGCTGCTCCAAAATGATGTCTTGATTGGCCTGCTGTTTCACTTGATATTTTCAAATCTGTTTTTTTTTCTTGTCTTCCCTAAAGGGTTATTTACTGCTTAGTTGATTGCCTATAAAATATAGATATTTTGCTTAGATAAAAGGTCATAATAATTCGATGTTGATATGTTTTAGTGTATCAGAGACCCAGGCACAGAGAGAACAGGACAAAGAACAGATCTGCTTAGAACAGCGTAGAAGGAAGAGAAAGGCAAGAGTCAAGAACTTGGATTGGTATCTGCAGATTGCAGGCCTGGGTGAAAGGGAATGATGATGTTGAACGGCTGAGGGATTATGAAGTCTGTTGGTGCTTTGGGGGAATAGGAAAATTTCAAATGAGGGAAATCAGGAGTTCAGTAAAAGCAAACAGCAGCTATATCAAAATTGTGCTCAAGACCAGTTCTGTACAATAATAATTTATCAGGTTAAGTAAAGTTCATTTATGAAGGAAAGAAAAGTCAGGACTTGTTTGTGTGTGTGCGTGTGTGTGTGTGTGTGTGTGTGTGTGTGTGTGTGTGAGTGTGTGTGTGTGTGTTTGGGCAGGAGGGAGGAAAGGTAAATGCAAATACAAAAATGATGAAATTAGACTGAAATATATAAATGGCAAGGCATAGTGAACAGTGAGATGCTCTAAAGGGAAGAATAAGGACTGTTCAGGAGGGTGAGTTATAGACCTATAGAGTCCTAAAAAAAGAAAAGGCATAAAAAAGAGAGATGAGAGACACTTAAAAGGATTTATATGTTCAAAGGATATAATGAGTTGTTTATCAAAGGGCTTTAATGAGTGACCTAAGGAGAAATTGACAGAAGATTGATTGAGGAAGTGTTTAATAACTACAGATTCAAGATACAGGGTTATAAACTTAATAAAACATTTGTAGCAGCAAAGAGCTTATATGAAAACATTGAGCTTGTTCAGCATTGAACCCACATCGTTGCTGTCATTCTTTCTGTGCCAAGTAGAAGTGTACACTGTCTGAAGAAAACTAATTATGGGATAATATATACTTGTGTATATAAACAGATCAAGGGATGATTGGCAACTTTAGAAAGTGAATCATTTCGGTATTAATCATGCATTCTCGGAGACTCATCTCTTGGAATTGGCAGGAGTGATGGGAGAACTTGATCTGAGCTCTTACCAAGGCAGGAAGCTCATTTCAAGCAAATTAATTATATATTGTCTTAGTGTTATTTTATAACACCTCATTGTGTACACTAAGAAATTGCTTTTTCACATTTATATGTGGGAACTTAAAGTAAGATGTCCAGTCATTTAGCACTCTATGCTCTGATTGCCAGCCCAGGTGTCTACCCATCCAGCTCTCTAATCACTTACCTGCCACAAATATTATCAGATGTCTCCTCTATTAGAGATATTCCTCTAAGTGTTAGATTACGGAGACAACTAGAAGGTGATGTATCTTTGGACTCACACAGATCTGAGTTCAAACATTGGCTGCAAATAATTAAATGTGAGTCAATTTAATTGTTTGTGAAATGGAGTCAGTGTCTACTTCATTGTTGTTTCTTATAAGGTCTAATTGAGATAACGAGTGTTAAGTTACCTAGGAGAGTCCCTGCCACATAATAGGTACTCAGTGAGTGTTAGATGCTTGTTCCACATATACTTCCATTGTCCACTTTACCTGTGAATATGCCACAGAGCTGTCTTAAGGACAGGCTAATTTCTGCAACTATACTAGTATGTCCTTTTTAAAGATATAGTTCTTTCCTTTTTAATATGTGCCAAACATCTATCACTTTTGTAGGCTGTAAAGGATTCATAAAATTCTTAATTTGGCCATATTTCTATCATTTCAAATCAGAAATTATTGTTTGAACTAGTACAGAGCTTTGCATAGGAATTTGATTTATTTGTCTTTTATCTTAACTGAAATAAACTTGGTATTAGACTTCTGCTTAAGTTAGCTGAATTAATTCTGCTTTAATTCAACTTCATCTCTGCAGTGGAAAATGGCAGGCATTATTGAGTTCTGTTACACATCTAATAAGGAATGCACACTTCTCATCCTTGTGGGAGCAATTTAATACACTGCAGAGTCTGTCAAAATTCAATTCAAAGTTGAATGACTAATGCATAAAAGTCAATTTTATATCCTACCAGAGATAAAGCCAGTTATTTCTTTTTATCAAGTAGATGGGGGTGCTATTTGGATCTCTAGTTGCAAAAGTCTGAAACTTTAGAGGAGTTGTGAATGAGTGAGTGGAACACTCGAGTGGCGTCTACTTAGAGAAATAAATCAACACAGAGAGAGTTTGAGTCGGTCATTTGTCCTTTGTGCAGGTACAATTTTCATGGCTTTTGAGTGAAGACACAGACTCAGTGCAAGCTGGGAGTGGGAGGAAAAAGAGAGGTTTCTGAAGGCTCTTAAATGTCCATGGGTGAAGTTCTAATTCCAGTTTATGTGTGTGCATATGTGTGTGTGTGCATGTATGAGGGTGTATATATGTGGCTGTGCACACATAAGTGTGTGTGAAAACGCACAAGCATGGGCACAGGTCCTGGCACTGCAGGCAGCATCTATTCAAAAACTACTTAATAAGCACCATTCTGAATGCTGAAGTAAAGAAAACATACAAAATCCCTGCTCCATTGGATCTTATATTTTAGTTGAGAAAGAAAGACAGTAAATAAAAATAATAAGTACATTACATTGCATGTCAGATGTGCTATAAAGGAAAACAGAATCAGAGGAAAAGGAATATTGTCGGAGGTAAAATTACATTAAATAGAATGACCAAGGAAAGCTGAAGTGACCCATACTAAAGTGAGTTATTTGGGGAAGAGCATTTTAAGCAGAGGGAACAGCAGTTGCAGAGGCCCTGAGGCTGGGCATGCTGGGGGAGCATCACAGTCAGTGTGGTTAGAGCAGAGTGAGTGATGGAGAGTAATAGAAGATGAGATCAGAGAAATAAGAGATCTAGATCCTTTAAGACCTTGGACGTGATTGTAAGGACGTTGTCTTGTTCTCTGAGTAAGATGGGAGCTATGGGATTGAGCAGGAGGGACATGATATGATCCGACTTTGTTCCATTGCTCTGGTTGCTGCATTGAGAATAGACTGTAGTGGAACAAGAGGGGAGCAGGGGGACCATTTTGGAGGCTATGAGGATGGTAAAATGGCCTGTGTTGATAATGACAATGTTTAGATGTGACCAGAGGCAGCCGTAGCCAGAGGACAAGGTAAATGGAGGAGAGGAGGCCAGAGAGATCACCTACAAGTCTGAGGCTAAAAGTTGCTTATTTAGGAGACTGGATGTGTGAGACCTGAGGCTATACTCCTGCTAGAATCTGAGGCCTCCTGTCATTGTGATTAAGGAAACCATCCAGAGCACTCACTGGAAAGGGCTTGAGCAAACTGACCGGCATTTTCTCTTCGTTGACCTGTGCCTGCAGTCTTTCTCATTAGCTGGTTAGCCAGATAATTCCAAACCTGAGAATTAATAGAGTATCTATACATATGTTAGGTACTGTTCTCTCCCACCAATATCCTCCATCTCCTGTCTTCAACATTCCACTCATTAAATACATTTCTAATTCTCTTGGTATTGTGTTCTTATTTCTTTTGGTGGGAAATTCTTTGTTTTAATAGAGAAAGAGAATCTTAAGTAGGCAAATTTTTATGTCATTTATCCAGACAATTATGTGTCTTTTTAAATTTTTGTATAATATAAATTTTTTTGTGATAAATATAATTCAGCTTTCTTTCATTCGTCAGTAAAGTGAGGCATTTAATTCATTTCTCCTATATGGACAGGACTATAGAAGCTCAGGGAAGGGTTACAAAGGGACTAGAAGATACGATTTTTTTCTTCTTCATGAAACATACAGAATATTCTGGCATATGAAGAGAAATCCAACAATTTTCAAAGAAGCCCACCAAGCAATAATCTAGCCCACTTTGTTAAGTAGAAGTGTAAACAGAACTATCCAGGCTTAATCATATAAGGCTTAGAAAGATGGGAATTGCTTGAGCCAGATTTTGTAATAGGTGAGATTTCAAAACCCCTTTGGAGGTGAGGAGGGAGAGAAAATTCCAGAGGAACAGAATGAAATGAGGTCCATGTAGAAGATGGCAAAGTTGGCATGTTTGGAATGGAAGGTGAAAGGAAGAGAAGGTTTAGAAATTAAACTAGGGAGTCTTCTCTGAGACATTGTTTGGGGATTTGACATGTGGAGCAAAGGACTCTGGACAATAGTGTGATGCCATGAAGAACGGTGTTGGAACAGTCTGGGTGCGGACTGAGCAGACGTGATCTAGCACAGTGTTTGAGGAGCAAGAAAAATGTGACACTGAGGACAACAGTTTGAAGCCTTGGTGTGAACTGGGTGTGGCAGGGCAGGGTGTAGTAGCATTAATGAGGGGGATAGGAAAGTTTGGAGCATGTGGTGAGTGAAGAAAAAGATTAGGAGACAACAAGGTTCAAAAGTCAGACAAAGACCAAAACCTTGCCCTCACCATTGACTCATCTCTTACATCCTTTCATCCAGTCATTTACAAGTCATATGGAATTTATGCTCACAATTATTTAGAAACTAACCACTTCTCATCACTTCTTTTAAAAAAAATATATTTTATTGATTTTTTTACAGAGAGGAAGGGAGAGGGATAGAGAGTTAGAAACATCAATGAGAGAGAAACATCGATCAGCTGCCTCCTGCACACCCCCTACTGGGGATGTGCCCGCAACCAAGGTATATGCCCTTGACTGGAATCGAACCCGGGACCCTTCAGTCCGCAGGCTGATGCGCTATCCACTGAGCCAAATCGGTCAGGGCCTCATCACTTCTAATAGCTGATCCAAGCCATATTCTCTCTTTTTTTAAAATTTGATTTTATTGTTGATAGTATTACAGATTTCTCCCATTTTCTCCCTTTTTGCCCCCTCCACCCAATCCCTGCCTCACCCCAGGCCTTTCCCATGCTATTGTTTGTGTCCATGGGTTATGCATATATGCATATATGTTCTTTGATTAATCTCTTCCTGTTCCCTTCCCCTCAACATGTCGCCCTACTGATGTCTGTTATTCTGTTCCATGCATCCATACCTCTGGACCCATTTTGTTCATCAGTTTATTTTGTTCTTCAAATTCCACTTATAAGTGATATTTGCCTTATTCTATCTGGTTTATTTTGCTTAGCATAATAGTCTCCAGGTCCATCCATGCTATCTCAAGAGGTAAGAGATCCTCCCTTTTTACTGCTGCATAGTATTCCATGATGTAAATATACCACAGGTTTTTAATCCACTCATCTACTGATGAGCACTTGGGCTTTTTCTAGATCTTAGCTATTGTAAATTGTGGTGCTTTGAACAGATGTGTGTAAATATTTTTTCTGATTGGTGTTTTGGGATTCTTAGAATATATTCCTAGAAGTGGGATCACTGGGTATAGTGGCAGTTCCATTTTTAATTTTTTGAGGAAATTCCATACTATTTTCCCTAGTGGCTGTACCAATCTGCATTCCTACCAGCAGTGTACTAGTATTTCCCTTTCTTCACATCCTCGTCAGCACTTGTTGTTTGTTGATTTATTGATGCTAGCCATCCTGGTAGGTGTGAAGTGATACCTCATTGTTGCTTTGTTTTAATTTGCATCTCTCTGATGATTAGTAACTTTAAGCATTTTTTCATGTGTCTCTTAGCCATCTGTATGTCTACTTTGGAGAAGTGTCTATTCAGGTCCTTTGCTCATTTTTTTAATTGGATTCAACATTTTTCTCTTGTCACTTAGAAAGCTCTTCCTCTGTCCCTTGTGCGCCTCCTTTCTGTGCCAGCAAAGCGCCCCACGTATGACTCTAGTGCAGTGGTTCTCAACCTTCCTCATGCCGCGACCCTTTAATACAGTTCCTCATGTTGTGGTGACACCCAACCATAAAGTTATTTTTGTTGCTACTTCATAACTGTAATTTTGCTACTGTTATGAATCGTAATGTAAATATCTGATATGCAGGATGTATTTTCATTGTTACAAATTGAACATAATTAAAGCATAGTGATTAATCACAAAAACAATATGTAATTATATATGTGTTTTCCGATGGTCTTAGGCGACCCCTGTGAAAGGGTAGTTTGACCCCCAAAGGGGTCGAGACCCACAGGTTGAGAACCGCTGCCCTAGGTGATATATTGCTGAAAATACTGCTATGTGAGATAGCTGAGATTTTGCCACCTCTGATTTCTTCTAGGATTTTTATGGTTTTGTAACTTACATTTAAGTCTTTTATTCATTTTGAGTTGTTCTTGTGTATGGTGTAAGTTGGTGGTCTAATTTCATTTTTTTGCATGTCCAATTTTCCCAACACCATTTATTGAAGAGAACCCATGTTCCTACAATGGCCTAAAAGGCCTTACCTAGTGTGTGCTCACCTTTTCTAGCCAGGTATCTTTTTTTCACCTTATATTTTTGCTTATTCATGTCCTTGCTCTTCCCGAAATGTTCTAGGTACATTCTCAAAGAAGAGCTTGTCCCTTTGCTATTTGCTTCATCTGGAACGTTCTTCTTCTCACACATCTTCAGGCTTGCTCCATCACCTCCTTCAGATCTTCACGTGAAGATCATCTTCTCAGAGAGGATGTTCTAGATCATCTATTTAAAATTGTACCCTTTTCCTGCTTTATTTTCTCACACACTTATCACTATCACAGGGTCTAAATGAATTATCTTTAAATGTCTTATTTTATTTATTGTTACACTAGGATGTAAGCTCCATGAAGCAGGGTTTTCATTGGTTTTAGTTATTTCTATAACCTAGAACACTATAGGAACATAGTATGTGCTCAGCAAACACCTGCTGAAAAAATGAATGCCTGGCTGGCTGGCTGGCTGACTGGCAGTTGCAGGCCAACTAGGGGAACTGAGTTAGGCCATAGGCCTGGTCTACAGTGGGACCCCCCTGAACTTTCAGAATTATGGACCATCTCTTACAGTCCCCTGCTACTGCCCTATGCTGTGGAGCATACTTTTCCTACTGTGGGTATCAAGCAGTGTCAGCCAGCAAACACCCATGCTGGGGCTCTTGCCAAGCACAACAAATGTTGTTTAGAAACAAAAGAACCTCTAATGGAGACATCAGCCAATTTGTTAAACAAACCATTAGTTTGGTGGCAGAAGCTGCATATGTGATGAATCTACTAATTTATTGGTCATTATTGGGCATTAGTTAATTGCCAGGCAACTCCACATCCTAGGAAACACTGGGGAAGCCTCTATTGCTCAGGAGATATTGGATGTGTCAACCCTTAATAATTACAGAGTTTATGTTTCAGAATAAATGAGTGAGTGGGTCCTACATTTTCCTAGTGTTCTGTTGCTACTTCCAGAATTGTTTCTGAGTTTTCATCCTATATAATAAAAGGCTAATATGCAAATTGTGCCCTTGACCAAGAGTTCGACCGGGAGTTCAACCATGGGGCAAGGCCAGCCGGCCAACTGCCTGCACTCCTCCCCAAGACCAGCCCTGCCCCGATCACGCCCCCACCCCGATTGGGCCGGGGCCAGCCAGACCCCACCCATGCATGAATTCGTGCACCGGGCCTCTAGTTTTAAAATAAAAGTCATACTACATGCTGAATATTTAAAAGGAATATTTAGAAAGAAAGATAAAAATAATTAGAATTAGTCTTTCTACTCAAAGTCACCTTCTGGATGCATTTTTAGGCATTACCTATAAATACTATATATATTTATATTTCAACTATTTATATTAATCATACATATATATTATATATAGTATATGCATATGTAGTATAGACATATACTATACAATATATATAGGATATATTTAGTGTATATATATATATTACACAGTCAGCTCTCTGTATCTATGGGCTCTGCATCTGAGGATTCAACCAACCACAGTGAAAAATTTTTTAAAAGGTTGCATTGTTGCCCTGGCTGGTGTGGCTCAGTTGGTTGAAGTGTCATCCTGTCCTGTACACCAAAAGTTTGCAGTTTCGATCCCTGGCCCTGGTCAGGGTGTGCATGGGAGGCAACAGATTGAGGTTTTCTTTCACATCTATATTTCTCTCTCTCTCTCTTTCTCTCTCCCTTCCCCTCTTTCTAAAATTCAATGAACATGTCCTTGGGTGAGGATTAAAAAAAGAGTTATGTTGTTGCTGACATGTACTGTGTAGTTAGGCCTAAGATGGTTGTGACTGTACTGAACATGTATAGACTTTTGTCCTTGTCATTATTCCCTCAACTATACAGTATAACAACTGTTTACATAGCATTTACATTGTATTAGGTGTTATAAGTAATCTAGAGATGATGATTTAAAGTATATGAAAGGATGTGCCTAGGTTACATTAAAATATTATGCCATTTTATACAAGGGACTTGAGCATCCATGGTTTTGGTATATGCAGAGAATATTGGAGCCAATTTCCCATGATACAAAGGGGTGAAAATATATTACATTTATACTACATACTATATATAGAGTGAATAGATACTATACATAGTATACATATATTGTTTTTATATTATATACTAGAGGCCTAGTGCACGAAATTCATGCATGGTGGGGGGGATCCCTCAGCCATGCCTGCACCCTCTCACAATCCAGGACCCCTCGGGGGATGTGAGACTGCCTGTTTAGGCCCCGCAGGATAGGGCCTAAACCGGCAGTTGGACATCCCTCTCGCAATCTGGGACTGCTGGCTCCTAACCCCTGGCCTGCCTGCCTTGCCTGATCACCCCTAACCCCTCTGCCTGCCTGCCTGATTGTCCCTAACTGCTCACCTGCCTTCCTGATTGCCCCTAACCGCCTCTGCCTCAGCCCCCACCACTGTGGCTTCATCTGGAAGGATGTCTGGAATGACATCCAAAAGGTCATTCGGCTGTCCAGTCTAATTAGCATATTACACTTTTATTATTATAGATATTCTCTCTATACACATGCTTTAAAATGTCACAGACAGGATCTTACTGTTTCACATCAGATTTCACTTAAAACCATATTTAGGAGATTTTTACAGTAGAAACAGTTATAGTCAATTCTTGTTTGCATGTGTTTAATAATTAATAAGATACTATTGATTATGTCTAAGTTTTATTTTTGTAACCATTATACAGATAACAAGATGGATGTACCTATAAGTATACTATGACATAATTTTGTGCTGCTAAGGCAGATTCCTAATAGAGAAATATCTGGGACAAGAAAAATTTATGTTTAAAAATATGAAGCTCCCATATTTATACTCTAAACAGAAGGATATGAGAGTGACTAATTTCTTTACTTTTCCTAACCTTTTATACTTTAGAACTTTTTGATCTGTGACAATCTGAAAGTTAAGAAAATTATGTCTAATTTTTAAAATTTGCATTTATTTAATTCTGAGTATGGTTGAACTTTTTTCCCCCATATACCAATTAGCCTTGTATTTGCACATGTGTATGAAGGGGAGGTTAACCTATCATTCAAAAGCTTTGCCTTTTTAAAGAGTGTGCTTGGCTTTTGCTGGTAGTTATATATTTCTACATGAGACTTATTTTGATCTATCCTCTTTATCCACTCCCATAGGATTCCATAATAAAAGTATTATAGCATATTTATCTAACCATTCCTGTTGCTATGCCACAGTTGGGTAGATGGTTGGCTTTCTCTTATGTATGGATATTGTGAAAAATTGACAGGGAGTCCATTAATGTAGTAAGCACCTTTAGCAAAGTTAATGGACAAAGTGGCAATAAATAAAACATAATGGTAAAAATTTAGATAGGAAAATTACGAAGAAAATTAAGAAGTTTGAAGGAAGTTTGAAAATGATTTAAATAGGCAATTTTCTAAAAATGCACTCCAAGTAAATAATCATATTTGTACAGTTTCTGATGCTACATGACATTTTCACTTTAGTTTGTGACATTTATAGTAAAATAGATATATTTAAAACCTGTTATTCACTTGAGATCTCTATTTTTTTGTTATTTTTATTCTACCAATGTTGATATTTTCTTTGTAAAGAGTGATAACTCAAGACTAACTTTTATAAATATCCAGGACTCCATTTTTTATTTTATTTTAAAATGGATGTAAAAATAGAAATTATATAAAAAAGAGAAATTATATAGTAGAATTTCATTTACCTTTCTGGAGAAAAGTTTTTTAAAATAGGAATTGATGCAATCTTTAAATTGGATAAACTTAATATTTAGAATACTTCTTCAAGCCAAATATCTCTTAGAATTAAGTATATTCTACATATCAAATATGAAAGTCTCCTTTCCAAGCAGCGAATAACTTTAAGCATTGCTTATATCATTTCAATGGATATGTGTATTTCCTTTTTCTCTCTGCATTGAAAGTAACTGAAAGACTGTAAGGCTTTGTGGCCAATTGTTTTAAAGTCACAATTGTCCCCATTTTTGTTTGTGGTCTTAAAGTGTAAATCTGTGAAGAACACATTGAACATAAAGAAGGTTCCTTTACAACCTATAGTTCTTAAAGAAATACTCTGGATAATCAAAGAAAAATAACAGGATATTGAATTCCTATCTAAGATGTTGTGGGAGAAAGTAAACACAGGAATGATTCAATATAGTAGGCCCCCCTTATCCACAGGGGATACATTCCAATGGATACCCAAAACCACGGATAGTATCGAATCCTATATATACTATGATTTTCCCTAAACATACATACCTTCTCTTTGTCATATCCAAATTGCTAGCATCACTGTTCTTGTGTTTTGTGGCCATTACTAGGTAAAATAAGGGTTACTTGAACACAAACACAGTGATACTGAGAAAGTCAATCTGATAATCGAGCCAGCTACCAAGTGACGCACGGTGTGAATCATATCCAGTGTGGGATTGTGGGATAAAGGGATAACCCACATTCCAGGCAGGGAGGAGTGAGATTTCATCATGCTACTCAAAATGGTGTGCAATTGAACACTTATGAATTGTTTATTTCTGGAACTTTTTATTTAATATTTTTGGACTGCAGCCAACCACAGATAAGTGCAAGCACAAAAAGCAAAACTGTGTGGATAGACCCTCTGTATGTAAAAGAAAAATAAATTACTCGGGAAATCAGTTGATATTACTAAAGAGAAAAGGTGCTCTTATTAGGAGAAGGGAGAGCTGTATCTACTAGGAGGAGTGAGAGACCACGAGACAGCTGAATTGTTCTGCATTAAAAAAGACAGAGGGGAGGAATGAGGTAGGGAGGAGCGACACGGCTTCTGAAGGGTCAGGTGGCTGAAAAGGGTGCATGGAAGTCATAAGAGGAAAAGACGAAAAGGTGGCAGCCAGAGAGAAAAATTGGACAGGTTCTAGTTAAGTCTTTTGTTGCCTACGAATCACGCCTAAGTTCCTAAGTTTAGTGACATAAAATAATCATATTATGCTCCCAGTGTCTGTGAGTCAGGAATGTAGTGAGTTAAGTTTGGCTGGGCAGTTCTTACTTGGGGTCTCTCACACAGTTGCTGTCACATGCTGGCTGGGGCTGCAGTCATCTGAAAATTTGACTGGGTTGGAGGACCCACTCGCTCAGCCAATGAATTAGTGCTGGCTGTTGGCTGGAGTTCTTCTCCGTGTGGGCCACTCCACGGAGCTGCCTGATAATCTAAGAGACCACCTTGGAAACTATAATGCCTTTTATGACAGCCTCAGAAATGGCACACCATCGCTTCCACTGTATGCTATTGATCACTCCGAGCCAGCTCTGATTCAGTGTGGAAGGAGACTACACAAGAGCATGATACCAGCAATATGGACCATTAGGGACCACCTTGGAGGCTGGCTACCACATGAGGATACCAGAGAGATATCTACTAGGGATTTAAAAGTTAATTTTACATGTAGTGTGCCATGTAACCATTCCCCAGACTCCTCACATAATTTTCAGTAAATCTAAAACACTTAGTAATGGTTTGTGGAATTTATTGTTTTTCTATAATTGGCCTGCTATTAAGGAACCAGAAAAATCAGTGTGGAAAATTCAGCACAGTCCCATTTTTGCCATATTTACAAAGCCCTATTCATCCATGTAAAACCACTTTTCCTTCCTCCTCTCCTCTAACACCTTGAGGAGGAGACACAAGTTAGGTGAGGATCCAGAACAAGAATCAGGAAGAGGGAGGAGGAAATGTCTTACCTGACAGTCCTCTGGTTAGGAAAACTTTTTCCAGTTCATTTTATCTTCTAAATCATGGGGAAGATGATTAGTTCTGGAGAATGATCTACTCATCAAAAAATACAGTCAAGTGAAGACAAAGGTAGAGAAAAAGGCTCGGAAGTACTGTGAAAGGGGCCGAGCATCTGTTATTGCTATTTCAGATTTAGTCAAAGATAATTTGAGTAGTGATTGCTTTTTATAAATGCACTTTGTGGCACAAAGCCCCCTGAATATTCTCTAACAAAACCGTTACTGTGAATCGATGAAATACTTGATAGCATTTCCCTTTGGAACCCAGTTTAAAGTATCTATTATTGTGATGACTAGAATATGCTAAGTACATAGACTCTTATCTATTTGTTTCTCTGTTGAGAATTATTGCAAAGGTACCAAAGCAGTTTGATTATCACAGGGAGACTTTTTATTTTCAGCTTTGCCAAGCTGTGCATTGGGTTGCCGTGCCTTCATTTAAACATGAAATTCTGAAATTAATTTACAATAAATCCAGGGAAAAGACTCCTTGGTGTAAAGCAAAAAGCTACAAAAAAGTGATAAATTTAGTTTCCCCATAGACTTCATATTAAATTTCAATTCAATTCAATTAACAGTTTTTTAATGCCTGCAGGGAGTATGGCGCTATATTAGGTACCAGAATTTGAAATATGCAGATGTTCAAGACGGTTTCAAAGTTGATTTTGTGAGTTTGGGTAGAGGAAAATCAGAATTATTTAAACTGCATTCTTTTTGAAGTCTACATTGTCTTTGATGAATTTTCAAAATACTGTTCAATTTGATTGGGAATTCCCTGGGAATGGGATGAGGAGAACAGAAAATATTCTTTATTGGTCTTAAATTTGGAATCAAGGACTTTTTTTCATATTATTTCAATAAATGGTTTAAATACTATAAAATATTAAAAATAAACTAAAATGAATAGATATTACTGTTGCTTTTAGAAAGACACAAATAAGGCTCCTGCTACACCAGGAACCAGAAGGAGAGTGGAGTAAGTTTTATAACTGCTAGAATTTTCTAAGAGATGTACCAAAATTCAGCAAAATATGACCACCTAAATGTCTCTAGAGCCCTCCTCACCTGAAAATGTTTTGCATGCCTTCTGGTCCTTTGTCTGAAAAAAAATCAAAGATGTACTTAAAAAGAAAGCAGAAGTAATGAGCTCCTTTTTTAGGATCAAAACACATACCTTATCTTCTGTTGATGAAAGCAATGTCCATAGCAGATCCCCAAATACTAAAACACTGTTTCTTTATCTCTGTTACACTCCTTTGTCATGTTTATTCTGTGGAATTCTTTTTCAAAAAATATTTCATTTCATTTTATTTTAGTCAGTATCATTTCTTTCCCACTACACTTCAGTGGCACTTTTGTGGTGCATTTGTGGGTCTGTGACTGGACTCTACTTTGTTTTATTTTTCTATTTGCCTATCCTTACATCTATTCTACGCTGTCTTAATTATTGTGACTTAACATGAAACTTTTCTCTTTGAAGGAGCTCTGACTTACTTTTTCTCCAAGGTTGTTTTGAGTAATCTGCAGCCTTTTTATGTCCATAAAATTTTGGAATCAGCTTGTCAATATCAACAACAAAACCCTGCTGGAAATTTAGTTGGAATTGCATTTAATCTATAGGGTAATTGAGGAGAGCTTAAACTTTATAATATTAAGTTTTCCAATTCATAAATATGGTATATTTTGTCATGCATATAAATTTTATTTTCCCTCATAAATACTTTCTAGATAGAAGTCTTATATAATGTATAATATACACTGAGTGGCCAGATTATTATTACCACCTGACATTTGTAGGCAAATTAGCTATAATTTCCTGCTGAAGTTGCTAGAGGGCCAGATCATTATAAACGTCTGAATAGCACAACATACCTAAGTATCGTTGCTGATCAAGTTCATCCTATCATGTTGATGGCTTATCCCAATGGAGATGGCTTCTTCCAACAAGACAATGCGCCATACCATGGTGCTCGTATTGTGCAGGAGTGGTTTCAAGAACATGAGGGAGCCTTTACCTTGCTTAGGTGGCCCCCACCCCACAATCACCAGATCTCAATCCAATTGAGCATTTGTGGGACGAAGTTAAAAGAGCCATCAGGCAGCTGGTTCCACAACCATCAAATCTCACAGAACTGGACAGTGCTATTCATCAGGCATGGTCTCAGATTCCTCGCATCAGCTTTCAAGATCTCGTGGAGTCAATGCCAAGAAGAATTGCCACAGTACTGATGGGGTGGTCATAATAATCTGGCCACTCAGTATATATATATTAGTATATAGTATATGTACTAAGGTAGAATTAAATTCTTTTCTTTTCCAAATATTTGTTGTTCAGAAATAAATGTACATACTTTTTTGTATACTGACTTTGCATCTATCTTTCCTAAATTCCTAATATTTTGCTTGTATGTCTGTATGTACGTATATACGTATATCGGAATAGTGGCAACTGCTATGGCTGGCCTTTCTTTAGGTCAAGGACTCAGATGGTGAAGAGGGAGAAACAGGTTGCTTCTCAGGTTGGTTGTGCACATTCTTGGCTAGATTTTACAAATATGCCGTAAAAGATGGAATGCATTCTCCTCTAGCAGGCTTGACAGTTTACCCAAGGGTAGGGGAATGGATTCTATGACCTTTGAAAGTCAATTTTCATCCCAAGATTTTACATTCCAATTATGTCTGATAGACTATTTAAATAAATGATGGTCTTTCTATTAAAGAAGAAAATGGACTGGAATTCATTCTATTTGAGCTGCAAAAATTTGAAAATAGGTCAACTCTTAATTACCCAGAGTAATAGGGAACATCTTAGATGGATTATTCTAAACCACAGGTAATTAACAAAATGTGCAAATTAGGCACTGATTCATAGCATTCGTTAAAATTTACATTTAAACTACTACTTAAGCAGCCTACATTTGTAGATGAGCAAATCAACATGGTAAAATATAATTTTAAGATGGATACAGGCATTTTAAAGAAAATATTGAGTTGAAAATATTGCTGACCATCCGGAAAATCTGGAATATTTTATACTCTAAAATTTGAAACATTTAGTTAGAGCCCCATAAGGCATTTGGCAGGTTTTATTATCCTATTTTTGTAAAAATATGAGAGAGATCAGCAGAGGTGTTGCACCCCCTGGAAACTGCCTGGTGCTGTAAAAACCTGCTCTGTGTACTTAGGCCTCCGAGTCCATCTCTCTGTCCACTCACTTCCATGAAAGAGCTAATAGCAACAGAAAGTCTAGTGCAAGTGAGGGAGTAAGAAGGAGAAACTAGAGATATGAATAATAACAGGACAATCCTTAACTGATTATGAAAACCAAAATTTTAGCTCTGGCCCTATATTATCCTCAATTTTTTAAAAAAGCACCTGGTCTAGAAAGATCAATTTTTTTGTTAAGTCAGTTAAATTACTTTTTTGTTATTCTAAAACTACAGTCCCAGTGCACAAATTCATGCACCAGTGGGGTCCCTCAGCCTGGCCTGCGGGATTGTGCGGAAACCAGCTCTCCGACATCCCCGGAGGAGTCCTGGACTGCAAGAGGGGACAGGCCAGGCCAAGGGATCCCACCGGTGCACAATCAGGGCCTGGGAGGGATGCAGAAGATTGGTCAGCCAGGAAGAGACTGTGGGAGGGCTCCAGGGTGTTTCCGGTCTGTCTTGCTCAGTCCTGATTGGCCGGACCCCAGCAGCAAGCTAACCTACTGGTCAGAGCATCTGCCCCCTGGTGGTCAGTGCATGTCATAGCGAGCAGTTTAGTGGCCTTCCCATATCATTAACATATTATGCTCTGATTGGTTGAACAAATAACCAGATGACCGGACACTTAGCATATTAGGCTTTTATTATATAGGATTACTTGTTGAAATAATCCATGATTTTAGTGCTTTTATTTTTACTGATAATAATTTATTGCAACCTGTAGTGTGCCCAACACTATTTTGAACACTTTGTTAATGTTATCTCCTCCTTACATGTTACCACAGCCTTATGTAGTGAGAATTTTGCAGCTGATTCTCAGGGAAGTTCATGATAGCATGTGGTGGAAGTGGCCTTTAAACCCAGACTTGTCTGTCTGATGCCAAAACCCATGTTCTTTCTACTGGGCCAGTGATTTTCAGTGTGCCCCTCTCTCTAGATTGGCTTTGCCAACCGTGCTCCCCCGTCCTCCTACTGCCTCAAACCCCCATCCAACAGAATGTGTGTGTCCTGAGAACTTGGAAATCTAAAAATTCAGGCCTCTCCCCAGACCTACTGAGTCAGAAACTCTGGAGTTGGGGCTCAGCAATCTGTGTTCTCAGAGGTCTTATGAATCACCTTTCACAGGTAATTCTGACATGCTCAAATATGAGCAGCACTATATTTTGAGAGCATAGGTTGAATATGTGATGTGAGTGAAAGAGAAGCAGCACAGATGACTCAGACTTTTGGTTTAAGCATCAGGCAAAAAAGAGTTGCCACAACTGAGATGGGTAAGACTGTGGATAGGTTAGGGAAACTGAAGAATAGGCATGCTTATGCCATGCTTCCTTAAAAAGGTCTTTATTATTTTAAGCTAGAGGCACAGAATTAATTGTTACTGCTGCCACATGAAGAGAGAAGTCAATGGTCTAATTTAGTTGAGTATCTTAACTGGACTTTCTGTTTCAAATTTCTTCTACTCTGTTTTTCCTGAAGCAGCCAGGAAAAAATTCCCCAGAGTCATTTGAGGAGAATATTTCATATTCTAAGTCAGTGGTTTCCAGAGTGGATTATGTGCACTACAGAGGTTAGCAAGACCATTCATTGGGTGGTTGGAAGGAAATATTAGAATTTCTAATTATATTTAATTTATACCTAAAATCAGAGCAAAATAAACTTTACTAATATTTCATATGGTTGAGAGTAACACAGAATTTATATATAGACATATATACATTAGCTGCAAGTATAGGCGCCCCCCCCCCCACCTTGGAACACACTCTTGTTTTACTTTTGTACTATGCTATTTGGCAACTGGCTGTGCACAGACATAACCTGTCAGCCTCATGCATTAGCTGCTCTGTATCTCTCTGACCTGTTATCCTGGGCCTTCTCCCCCGTTGTCCAGCCATTCTCAAGCATGCACAAATCTGGAAGTGTAAGTACCTTGACTCAAATGAGCCGGGATCCAGTAAATAGATGCCTTTCCCATGTCCTAGAAGATGAACAATTCTGAAGTGCATATTGCATGGCTTCTCATAGGGTACTCAGCATGACTGACCTTATCCACCCTTAATAGTAACTAGTCCAATTTTATACCTTTGAATTGACCTTTGACCCTCCCCCTTTTCAGTTCCTACTCCTGTTTTTGGAGGTATCATTTCTGAAAATAAAGTCCCTGCATAGAAGCCACTGTCTTAGACCGTTTTTTGGGAAGAACCCAGGCTAAGTAGGGTGCATGCTAAAACATTTTGTGAAAAGACGTAAGATAAACATTTTGGAAATTACTGGTCTAAACAATTAATTATCAACTTTTAAAAAAAAGAACCTATCAGATGCTACACCTCTATGAATGCATGCCATTTTTGTGGCCATACTACCTCTAACTCTAAGCCTTCTTTTAGCACTCAAGGAAGCATATTAAATGCAAGTTACAAAAGTAATATTCTTAAACTAGAGGCCCGGTGCACGAAATTTGTGTATGGGGGAAGGGGGGTGTCCCTCAGCCCGGCCTGCACTCTTTCCAATCTGGGACCCCTTGGGGGATGTCTGACTGCAGGTTTAGGCCTACAGGTTTTGGCCTAAACCTGTAGTCAGACATCCTTCTCACAATCCGGGACTGCTGGCTCCAAACCGCTCACCTGCCTGTCTGCCTGATTGCCCCCTAACTGATCCTCTGCCGGCCTGATTGATGCCTAATTGCTCCCCTGCTGGCCCAATCACCCCCAACTGCCCTCCCCTGCTGTCCTGTTCGCCCACAACTGCCCTCCCCTGCTGTCCTGTTCACCCACAACTGCCCTCCCCTGCCAGCTTGATTGCCCACAACTGCCCTCCCCTGCCGGCCATCTTGTGGCGGCCATCTTGTAGTGGCCATCTTGTGATGATGTCATGCGACACCACCTAGGCTTTTATTATATAGGATGTACTTCAATTTTTAGATATAGCTAATCAAGTATAGACTTTAGTACTTGATCATGAACACAAAAATTCTTTTAACATCTCAATAACTGATAGTAATACACAGATGCTGTGATTCTTTCACTGAAATCTGTCTAAAGAGACTTGAATAAGCTTTAAAGCAAACAGACCCAGGTTTAGAACCAGAAACTTCATGGTAACAGTTATTTTTCATGTTTAAACTATGTAACTTATTTATTTGTAAATTATTACATCTTTGTGCTAGAGAATAAGGCAAGAACTTTTTGCCATTTTATTTCTTGTTCAAAAACAGCTCAGGAATGTATGAGTTTTCCAGCAAAACTAGTAACCCAGTCTAATCATGATAAAACATCAGACAACCCAAATTGAGGAGCATTTTATAAAATACCTGTTCAGTATCCTTCAAAAGTGTTAAGATACTGAAAAATAATGAAAGATTGAGAGAGTGTACTGGTCCAAAGGAGACTAGGGGACATAATGACTGAATATACTGTGATATCTTAGACTTAATACTGAAACAAAGAACACTAGTGGAAAAACTGATGAAATAGGAATAAAATATGTAGTTTAGCCAACAGCATTGTGCCAATATTAATTTCTTAATTTTTTACATTGGGGGTGCCATGATTTTGTAAGATGTTAACATCAGGGGATACTGGGTGAGTGGTATATGGGCACACTCTGTACTATCTTTGTAACTTTCTGTAAATCTACAATTACTCAAAAGAAAGTTTATGTAAAACAAACAAAGAAACAAAACAACTCAGGTAGACTGAACTCCGGCTCATGTGGGCAGAATCTTTCGTGCAGGTCACACTGCGGAAATCTCGAAGAAGACATGGTCTGTAAAAGTAGAGGTGTATGTATCGGGGAGTGAGGTCAACTCAGGCAAATGAAAGCACTCAACTGAGATTTTGTGGACACTATAAAGAGCTCATTTGTACCTTAGGAATCCAAAGCCTTGTTTTTTTTCTCCTCATTTAGAGACTTTTTGGTATAGAATTATCTAATTACTTCAAGATGTCACTTGGCTTTGCCAAATAAATCTAGCTGTTTCTTCAGGAGAGTAAGTGGTGGGCTCATCATTTTTGTAATTGTTTTTCTTTCTTTTAAAACATTTTAAAAAATCTTTACTGTTGAAAGTATTACATATGTCTCCTCTTTTCCCCAATGACCCCTTCTAGCCCACTCCCACCCCCGCCCCAGGCCTTCACCCCACTATTGTCTGTGTCCATGGGTTATGCATATATGCACACAAGGTCTTTGGTTGATTTCTTCCCACTCACCCCCTCCTTTCTTCTGAAATTTGACAGTCTGTTTCATGATTCTTGTAATTATTTTTCTATTAGCCACTTTCAGTAAATACTTTTGCTGTTGTTTCCCATGGGATGCCACGCACTTCAGAGATGAAACCCCAAATCTAAAGATGGAAGCCCTATTTTTGAACCAAGCATTTAATGAGTAAGAATTCTGCAAAGCTGCAAAATCTGCCCTTGAGAAACTGACAACTAAACATGCTGTGGCTTTAACTGATAATCATGCTGTCAGTTAAGCATTTTGCATTTTAAAAACAGCTGGATATATTTTTTTCTGTATGAATTTCTTTGAAGAGAGTTTGATGCAGAAACTTTTAAAAAGATGGCTTGTCACATACCGGGAGGCATCAACAATCACCGAGCTCCCGTACGGTAACTACCTGTTCTGCCTGAATTGAAGGGTATGTCTCATGAGAATCATTGGATGTATGGTGAGCTCTGACAGCTGTTAATTTGGGAGCCATTTTAAACCCAAGTGTGTGCTTAAAAATCTTCTTGGGTCATAGTTAATAATCACAAAAAAGCAACACTTCTGAATCATGAAATTAGATATAATTGAAGATTAAACTTGGTTCAAATGAAGTGTATTTTCCATTTTAATCCTTCTATAGAAACCTGGCTGTGCTAAATGCCAAGGGAGTCTATGCCAGTCCACAGCAGTAAGAGTGCAAAAGTGCCAGGTTATTTTAATAGGATCATTATGCTAATAACTACATACATGTAAATAGATCCATCAAAATCTGTCTGTCCTTAGTAGGTGACAAAACCATATCAAGAGATCTGGCACAGATCCCAGCTGATTTTAGTTTTCTTTCTCCATCATAAACTTGATGTTGCAGTTTAAATGGAGCTTGGTTGTGGACAATTTTTAAACAATGGAATTGTGGGGAGAAGAAAGTTTTTTCAAGTCTGAATTCAGATTTCTTTTAGAAAAAAATGAACTAGAAAAAAACAAGATTTGGACTATATTATAACCTGTATTTTATTATTTTATTTTTAAAAATTTAATTTTATTGTTGAAAGTATTACAGCCCCCAGTTACCCCCCTCCATCCTGCTCCCTTCCCCTCCCCAGGACCTCCCAACACTACTATCTGTCCATGAGCTATGCATTTATGCATATAAGTTCTTTGGTTAATCTCTTCCCACCTCACCCACCCTGTCTTTCCTCTAAAATCCTTCAGTCTGTTGCATGCTTCAATATTTCTGGATCTTTTTTGTTTACCAGCTTATTTTGTTCATTATGTTACAATATAAGTATGATCATGTGATACTTCTCTTTCTCTGACTGGCTTATTTTCACTTAGCATAATTCTCTCCAGGTCTCTCCATGCAGTCTCAAAGGATAAAAGAGCCTTCTTTTTTATAACTGCATAGTATCCCATTGTGTCAATGAACCACATTTTTTAATCCACTCATCTACTGATGGGCACTTGGGCTGTTACCAGATCTTCACTATTGTAAATAATAGGGATGCAAATAACCTTTCTGATTGGTGCTTTTGGCTTCTGAGGATATATATTCCTAGAAGTGTGATCACTGGGTCAAATGGGAGTTCCATTTTTAATTTTTTGAGAAAACTCCATACAGTTTTCCACAGTGGCTGCACCAGTCTGCGTTCCCACTAGCCATGTGGGAGGATTCCTTTTTCTCCACATCCTTGCCATCACTGCTTGTTTGTTGATTTATTGATGCTAGCCATTCTGGCAAGTATGAGGTGATACCCCATTGTAGTTTAATTTGCATCTCTCTGATGATTGGTGACACTGAGCATTTTTCCCATATGTCTCTTGCCCGTTCTTATGACAACCCAATTAAAAAATGGGCAGAAGCCCGAATAGACACTTCTCCAAAGAGGACATAACTTTTGTTTTTATTATGTAGTGGAACCTTGGAATTCACATATCAAAATTTATGACTCCTGACTACTGCAAAACAGGAGCGGAGCTGCTGTGTCGCATGTATAATGACAATGACAACCTACAATTACACAACACAGCTCTCCACTCTAAAGCCAGTATTTCTCATATTTTGTCATTATGCTGAGAACAAATTAGAGCCATGAGTACAATGATGTAAAAGTGAGACTTTAGCAGGTGAATATGCCTCACTTAACACCCAGCTATCGCATCTCATGTGATTTATTATATATGTAGACACTTTCAGGAAGTGATTGTAAAAAAAAATCCAATTCTACTAGTGGTGGAAGAAAAAATAAAGTTAATAAGTTAGAGGGGGAAAACTGTGAGAATGAATTTGGCACGTTGTGAAAATCTCAGGTTTTATACCATACAAATGTTAAGAACTTGCTTTTTAGAAAATAAAATGGTAGCATACAATTTCTTTTGTTACATAATAAATTCAGTAACCATATATTGAACTACTGATTTTGATTTTAGCATGGTTCTAGATGCCAAGAATTGAGGGAAAGAATGGCGAGAGATGTCATCCATCACCAAAGGTCTTCAAACCTTTCTGGGAAGACTAAAGTAATTTAGAAGAGACAATTCAAGAATAATAACTGTATCATTGTAAGAGGCTGGCCAGAAAAAAAGCACTGAATTAGGAGTCAGGATAGCTGAGTTTCAGATCCAGCTCTTACAATGATCCCCCTTTAATGCCTCCCATAAGATAAATGGCCCCAGCAACCTGGACCCCAGTTTTAACCCAAGACCCTCACACATCCGGTGAGGACTAGTGACACTTCTGAGTGTAAAAGGGGGCTTCATGAATAATTCTTCTAGGACAACTGGAATACGTTGGGGTTGTACTGGGACAACCAGGAGGCAAAGTCATCCCAACTCCTGTACTTCTAGGCCTCTGTCTGATCCTCTCAGTTCTTTTCCCAGTGAAAATCCTTCCTGCTTGGAGTTTATCTGTGCTTCTATTGAGTGATAAATGCCTATATGTATTCCTTGCTTATATGCAAGGAAATAAAGTATCCCATGTTATTTGAGAATTTTGGAAATTATGTCCTCATTTTGTATTTTCACCCATTAATGCGAACATTCAGACTGGAAGGAAGAAAACCTATCAACCCAAAAGAGATCTTTTGATCCAGGCAAGGTCTTCTGGTCACTTTCAAATTTCCCTGTCTAGGCAGTGTCAGAGCAACCCCTTTAAAATAATCACTGATTTAGATACGAATAATACAAATTCAAGGAACTTACTTTGTAGATTTAGGTTGATAACAGTATAACCTCATCGACAAATACATAAGTGCTTACTCTGCCCTAGGTGCTATGCCATGTACACAACATGCATGTAGCTATGTATGAACAATGAAGATATAAAACTTGTTAAAATAGTAAGTAACATGGAGCAGCATACACAAAATGTTTGTTAGAGAAATCAAGAACCACAGGACCTAGAAAAAGAGAGAGATAACAAATTTTACCTGAACAGGAAGTGGATAGGACTTACATGGAGTGGATTACTTGTATATGTGTGTGTTGGTGGTGGGGTGGGGAGGACAACCAGATTGTCTATTTTTTTTTTTAGAGAGAGAGAGGTAAAGAGAGAAAGGAAATGAGAGGGGGATATGTAGAGAGAAACATTGATGTGAGAGTGGAACATTGATTGGCTGCCTCCTGCATGCCCCCTGCTGGGGATCAAGCCTACCTAGGCATGTATCCTGACCAGGAATACATGCACGAGTTGCCACCCAACCAACTGAGGCACACTGGTCAGGGCCAGATTGTCTATTTTTCTGTTAACACATGAGGAGATGAAAAATTCTTTTCTCTAAATTTGGCTTGCCAAATTCTCTAAAATTTGAATTGTATTTTCCCCTCAGAACTTAATTTGTATCACCTCAAAATGTGAGAGTTAAGTCCATAAGACAGATTTGATTAACACTTCATGCACTCCATGTGTGTAACCCGTTCTTGAGGTAAGTGTGCTCTAAGACAGCTTGGTAAAAATGCCTCTGTCTAAATGGTGCTTAGGGCCCTAGCCGGTTTGGCTCAGTGGATAGAGCATCAGCCTGCAAACTGAAGAGTCACAGGTTTGATTCCAGTCAAGGGCACATGCCTGGGTTGCGGGCTCATTCCCCAGTAGGGGGCATGCACAGCCAATCAATGATTCTCTCTCATCATTGATATATATATATATATATATATCTCCCTCTCCCTTCTCCTCTGAAATAAATAAAAAATATTTTTTAAAATGAAAAAAAAATGGTGCTTAGACATAACAGTGGCTTTGACAATGTACTTTGTATTAAGGTAAATTTGTAGAGAAGTTTCGCGTGTGAGTATGTTGTGTAGTAAATACACAGCCAGCTGCAGATTTATGAGCATGTTATCCTGTCCCCAGTAGGGGGCATGCACAGCCAATCAATGATTCTCTCTCATCATTGATATTTCTCTCTCTCCCTCTCCCTTCTCTTCTGAAATAAATAAAAAAAATATTTTAAAAAATGAAAAAAAAAATGGTGCTTAGGCATAACAGTGGCCTTGACAATGTACTTTGTATTAAGGTAAATTTGTAGAGAAGTTTCACATGTGAGTATGTTGTGTAGTAAATACACAGCCAGCTGCAGATTTATGAGCATCGTTATCCTGTTGTACAGATAGTGCCTCCATTGAATTTAATGAGCTGAAGTAGGTGAATAGTTCATTCTAATCTTCTGGTGCCTGAGACTCCCATAGTCCCTGAAATCATTGAACATATGTCCTTCTCTTGTTTTAGAAACCTAAGGTGCCTTTCAGATAAACAAGTCTCTCTTGAGGGTAATGACATAGGAAGTGATTTTGAAGACATTTTCTTCAGTGCATTGATTGAATGCTAACCTGAGGCAGATACCTGTTGCAAAGCTGAGAAGTGATTTGTCAAATCCAAGATTCATGGCAGATTTGCTTTAATTGATTTTTGTTCCTTTGCATGAATTTGTTACATTGAAAATGCCTTAGATTCTCTCACCCATATGTCTCCTTTAATATTAAGAACAAACATTGAGCCCGTGCAGTTGGTATGGCTCAGTGGTTGAGTGTCGACCTATGAACCAAGAGGTCATGGGTTTGATTCCTGGTCAGGGCACGTGCCAGGGTTTCAGGCTCAATCCCCAGTGGGGGGCTTGCAGGAGGCAGATGATCAATGATTCTCTCTCATCATTGATGTTTCTATCTCTCTCGTCTTCTCACTTCCTCTTTGAAATCAATAAACTATATATTTAAAAAAACAAAAACAAAAGGAACAAACATTGGCAAGAAAACTCTTCTGTGGTCCTTTATGTGATAATTTTTAACTGATTCTATCATGTCTATCATAATTAGCTGAAATGCTCATGAAAGTCATGTCTACAATACCTAAACTGAAGTTCCACCATGTATTTAAACCACGAATAAATGAATTCAAGTAAAGATGCATAGAGAATAGAACTTTTAAGATCTCTAATGGAGAATTTGAAATCACACAGGGCCACATTTACACATGAGAAAACCATTGGTGAATTGGTGAAATGAAAGAATTGGTATATTTCAATGGCAGTGTTCCTGGCATTTTGAGTGGGACAGTGGTGTGTGTGTGTGTGTGTGTGTGTTTAAGTCTGTCTAGCTTATTGCAGGACTTTTAGAATCTCTGGAGTCAACATCCTAGAGATCAGGAGCACACCCTAGTTATTGCAACCATCACACCCATCCCACCACAATTATCCAAACAGCTCTTAAGATATAATTCCTGCAGATGGCAAAAGAGTAAACACTACTAGATGATTAATTTCCAACTTGAAAAGTTTATGTTTTCAAAGGTGTCTTTGATGAGTTAAAATCTAGAACACACTCTTTTAAATAATGGATATAAATGACTATGTTCTAAGGCTGCTGCCATCCTTGACCCCTATGTATAACTCCTACCCTAAGTTCTTAGATTGAAGCCATTTAATTTCAACATTTAAATCTTTTCCCATTTTCCTACATTAGGCTCTCACATTAGATTTTTCTTAAAGTCTCTTTGATTAGGAGACTTAATGGAGTTATATTTCAGGAGTCTATTGAGTTAAGACCAGATTTTCACCTGGTCAGAACTTGTTTTTAGGTCTTACTTTATTCCCAGTGACCTAGTTCCTATCTTGCACCCCAGTTACTTATATGATTCTTACCTTCCCTCATACACTCTCCATCTGCTTCACTTTTCTATTTGCTGCCACTGCCAGGCTCTTGAATGCTGTTCCCAATGTGCCTAAGGTGATCTGTTTGCTGCTCATTGTGGAGACTTTTGTCAACCACCACCTGGACATCTGGTTGACCCTTCCTCCTAGGTGGAAGATGCCACGTCCACTGGCTTATTGCTATTTCTTCCTAAAGATTACTTTTGGATGTTACCTCCATTGTCCCGGCCTGTCTTCAGCCTATTCTAGGATGGGCTTGGCTGAGCACCAAGGTCAACAACTATCTCTACTGTAAACAAGATGCAGCTGAAATCAGGGACCTGGATGTGGGAATCAAGGAAGCAAGGTTGTTGCAGTAAAGTAATTAAACAAAACTAAAAACAAATTGAGTAAGAAATAGTTGCTTAATCTTTAAAGCTGGTGCTTAAAGTAAAGTAGTCTTAATTAGAGGAAAAGAGGAGCTACATGAAAGTTATTTTAAAAATCTGAATTATCTGAGCCTTTGAGGCAAGGTCTTCAGAAACTGATGGCAATGACTTTATGATTAATTTCCCTTCAGGACTTATGGATTTACTGTTCCTTGATATGGAAATAGCATTAGCACTACTCTTAGGCTGATCAACATAAGTAGGATCATTTTTTTTCCTCACAAATGAAATGAAAAGAGAGATTCCCCACCCTAGGATAATTCAGTTAAAAATGAAGAGTGAGTGAAATGAAGGAAAGCATTAAAAATAAATTTGTATGTGTGAGTAAGCAAAACTGTAAGAGCTTGATGTGGAGATGGGAATAACAGATAATGCACCTAAACACCATTTTCCCCCCAAAGCAAACATTTTGTTTTATGTTACAGAAATCAAAAGAGACAATAAATGAGAAGTGAGTCTCCCTTACACCCTTTTCCTCCCACTGACCAGTTTGCCTTCCCCAGAAACAATAAATGTTATAGATTTCTCCTGTATCTTTCCAGATAAATTCTATGCATATATTAGCATTTGTACCTGTGCATGCTTTAATATATATTAATACACACATATACGTAGATAACATATGAATTAACTATTTGGATGAATTTGTGTTTAATTGGTACTGAAATCTCTAAGGACCAGAAGGTTCTGTGTGCATAGTTGGGGCCTCTCAGCTGCTGGGAATCTCTGTGGGGGTGCAGGGCAGGGACCAAATGATTTGCTGATGAGTCCTGTACTGGCATCTGTGGATACTTTCTGAGAGAGAATCCCCATGGTCTCCTATGTTTTGGGGTTGTGAGTCTGGGGAAGGGACTGGTGCTTCCATCACTCGGTGTGCAGATGTTTCTCAGCCCATTGCCTCAGCTCTTCCCTCCACTGGGCCTGGTTTCCCCAAATTTGGACCCTTCTTGGTTCTATTTTTCTAGAACATAAAAATTTTCTTCCTGTGGCTACATAGGGTGAGAGAGGAGAACTGGAGATCTAACTCTTCCTTACACAGAATTCCAGTTGACCCCATTTTCTACCCACCTCCACCCCACCGTTAGAGGTGCCTGCTGCCTCCAGTTTGAGTCTACCCTGAGTTCTGTGCTATGAATTGTATATTAGTTTCCTATTGTTGCCATAACAGATTACCACAAGCTAATTGACTTAAAGTGACACAAATGTCTATCTTACAGTTCTGGAGATCAGAAGTCCCAATGGGGCTTAAATCAAGGTATGTATTGGCAAGGCTGTGTTCCTTTTGGTGACTCTTGGGGAGAATAAGATTTCTTGTTTTTTCCAGCTTCTATACATTGCTTTCATTCCTCAGCTTATGGCCCCACAACACTCCAACCTCTGCTTCTATCATCATAGCTCATTCTCTGCCTCTGTCTCTGATGCTTCCCTCTTTCTAAGGACCCTGGTGACTCCATTGGGCCCACCTGATAATCCAGGATACTAGCTCCATCTCGAGCCTCTTAACTTAATCATACTTGCAGAGTTTCCCCTTGCCATGTAAGGTAACATACTACAGTTCTGGGAATTAGGACATAGATATTTTGGAGGGCCATTATTGACCTTAGCACAATCAACTTGTTTCTCAGACTTTGTCCTCTTCAGCCAATTTGGTTGCAGTGTTGCTGCTCTGCAGTCAGATACCTCTCATGCATCCGCTTTCCATCCTCTGCATTACTGTTGACATGTCTTATCTGCTCTTGCCTCCTCTCCCACTCTGCTTTTATAGGTTTATACCTTTTACAATTTTCTGCTGTCATTTTTGAGGTGTGTCACACTTCTGTTTTTAACTAGAAGCTCTCACTTACTTTACAGATAAGAAATCTCAGATGCAGAGAAATGACATGACTTGCCCAAGGTTATAAAGGTTATTAGTGGCAGAAATGAACTTTTGTTTAGGAACACAAACAATTCTAGGTAAAGAAAACGTAATTTTAAAGTTGAAATAGTATGCTGGAGAGAAACTACATTAGCTCCTATTGATAAAATTAGGGTGTCGTTTTCCTAATTAGGAGATTTTCAGAGCTAACTTTTTGGTTATCATTTCAAAGATATGAATGTCACCCAGGCCTCACAGTGCTATTGTGAGAGTTAATGATAAAAGTTTCTGTGAAATACTTAGAGTATGCTTGTAAAATGTTAGTTTTTCTGGGCAAGAAGTAACATGGAGTTCAACTTAATTAATTACTAGGGCATTATTCAGAGGAATGTGATCTACATTTTCAAGACCAGAACTGACTAAATTCTCTGTTCCATAAATCAATGAATAAACTAAGCTTTCACTTGAAGGAAAGTAAGATGTAAAGGAGGAAAAAAATATAGTTTTCTAGGCATCTATTCACTTTGGTGTGTTTTAAAATAGAATTTCCAGGCAGACATGCAATGATAATTGGTAAAGGTACGTAGAATCCTATGCTAAAGAATACTAACTAGGTTTCTCCCTTATGGTGTGGCTTTAATCTCCCTATGAAGTGAGAGAAATGATAGACTGTGTCTCTATCTGTCTAGGAATTTGTAAAGAAATAGGAAATGCAGCCAGACATAGAAGTAGTTCTTATATCTACTTGCCTTCCTGATCACCAGTTTATACTCAGGAAGGACCGAGAGAGAGTGGGAGAGAGAGAGGGGTGACTATTGAAAATATCTCTGTGAATGAAAAAGAGTTCATTAATTTGTTCTTAAAATAAACCTTTGCCTTTTGAAAGTCTACATCACTGTCTTAGTGACAGCGATTCCTTCCCAAAGAAAGGTGCACTCTGCGGGGCATTGTCACATTCTCTAACCCTCTTTTCTCTAGTTGGAGGCCATAGTTCATAGCACAGCTAATCCTTTACTTCCTCAGTCAGATATTTTATAGAGCATGGCAGAAGTGGTAGAGGGAATTCACAGGACTCCTCAATTGCTCTCTTGTTCTGTTCTGTGGCTTGTTTGCTCTCCTGTTCTGTGGAATGTTGCCAATTAAAGCAAGAAAACACATTTTACCAAATGAAACATTGGTAAGGGTGAGCCCTGAAGCTCCTCAGTTGCTTGTTCCATTTAATTCAAGTCATGTTTTTACCTGAATATTTCTTCCTTTTTGTTTGCATGCCCTTTTTAATTATACTCCTGTCCCTTCCATCTTCTTAAAACATTTTATTTTTATTCTAATTAACTTTCCTCCAGATCCCTAGTGTTTATTCAAAGGTCTGTTGCTCCTATGAGTAATTCATTTTTCCAAGAGCCTGGGGACATTTTTACTCTTTGGTTTCTCTCCTGCTTCAATTAGTCTTTTGTTGCTCACATTTTTTTTTTTGAATCAATAACAGAAACACTTTCTTGTTTGCAGCTTCTTTGCTTTCCTCAGAAAAACATCTTGTATGAATATGATGAGGATTTGCAAAAAAAAACAAAACAATAACTTCAAAAACATTCGGGAAATTAATAGTGGGGAGTATAAACTGGTGATCAGGAAGGCAAGTAAACAACATATTCTGAAAAATCTTCAATAATCTTGAAGCAAGTGCCTGTTTTGTGACAAATGACACTGACAGAAGTAGGAGAGAAGGTACTTAACTCTTAAGATAGTGTTGAGCTTCCTTCCACACCATCGAAAATAATGATGGCCAAGATAGTCTTGTCAAAGGAAGTAGATTATTTTGTGGCACAAGGCAATATATTTTTGTCAAGTGCTCTCAGCCTTCTATGGTTTTATAATGTATTGGTGCTTTGGGGGAATTTGTTTTGAATAGTTGTGCTAAAAATTCATATAACCAGTGTCTTTTTTTAATCATGACAGTAAGAAAGTAGGAAAATTTCTGGGCAAGTGAAATAGAGAAATTGAGACAACATAATTTAACAAAACCAAACTATTTGAACAACTTATAGCCAGCTAGAGAATTGCAAGACTTTATCTTGCTTAATCAAGGACTCCTGAGAGCAAATGACTTATACCTCTCCTCCCTAATCAGAGAATACATAGCTTAAATCACCCTGGTCAGGGAGATAGAGAACAGAGACCCAAATAATGCCATTTGTGCCAGTCAAACCCAAGGACAGATGAAGTCAGGGGGAAAATAACAAAAACAGTTTAAAGCCAGACAGACCCAAGATAAAAGTAAAACAGTGAAGCTGACCAGAAAATAATCCCTAGCTACCCTATATGCTCATTTTGATACGTCAGCATATTACCTGGAAAGCTGATTAATATTCTACTAAAACCCTCTCCTAAGATCCCCCCACCTCCCTGACCTTCCTTCAGAAGAAAGATAAAAACCCTCAGGACAAAAACTCAGCGTGAGCTCCCTCTAGACTCCCTCTTAGAGTCTAGAGCAGTGATGGCGAACCTTTTGAGCTCGGCGTGTCAGCATTTTGAAAAACCCTAACTTAACTCTGGTGCCGTGTCACATATAGAAATTTTTTGATATTTGCAACCGTAGTAAAACAAAGACTTATATTTTTGATATTTATTTTATATATTTAAATGCCATTTAACAAAGAAAAATCAACCAAAAAAATGAGTTCGCGTGTCACCTCTGACACGCATGTCATAGGTTCGCCATCACTGGCTAGAGCATGCTCATGCCCATGCCCATTTTGGGGCCTGAGCTTTTTACTTTCTTTCTCCTGAACTCTAAGTGTCCCAAGGAGACTTGAAACCAATGGAGCAGTGGTCAGCGATAGCTCACGCTGGGCTTACTCCCTGAATATTTCACCGAGGCTCCCTTTTCTCTGATTTTCCAGTGAGTTAAAAGCAGCCTTGCCTTGGCTCATTTCTGGCACTGTGACTTTTTCTTCCCAGGGAGCTAACATTAGCCCTACCACCCTCACTACTTTCCTATAACGTTTCTAGGGAGCCAAAGCAGAGAACCGCCTAGTCTCTTCCATTGCTTCTTCCACTCTTAGTCCTTCCTGTATTTCACTGCCCCCAACTTTAATAAATGTACTCACAAAATCACCAGGTCTCGTCTTATGAAATCCTTCTTGCATGAAGTCAAGAACCCACACACTACCGACTGGCCTGGGGCAGACCCACTCCGGGCCTGATCACAAGACCTTTTGGTGTAATAAGATGTATTGGGTGTAAGATTCACAGGACTGAAAGTAATATTTTCAGTGAAGCCAATGAAGCCAACGACTGAGGAGGCCTGGCATGAAATAAGGAAAAATGCCCAATTGAGGTTAATAAAGAGAAATGACTGTCCAGGGCTTTTAACTTTTGGCTGTCTGGCTTAGAGAGAAGGAGAGCAGGTACTCTTAACAAATACTGGGTTCAGAATCAAATTTCCATATCACTGGCTAGTACCTTTATTAGGGTCTAGGTGTTGATTAAACTACTTTGGAATGAGAGACTTTAACATGTTGGATTCTTAAAATACTGAAATCAGAGGTCATCTTATGAGATAAAATGCTAATGGATAAAAGTACACTTGCAAGGTGCTTTTAGTGATTATTATTTATTTATTTATTAAATATATTTTTATTGATTTCAGAGAGGAAGGGAGAGGAAGAGAGAGATAGAAACATCAATGATGAGAGGAAATCATTGATTGGATACCTTCTGCATGCCTCCCACTGGGGACCGAGCCTGCAACCTGGGCATGTGCCCTTGACCAGAATCAAACCCGGGACCCTTGAGTCCTCAGGCTAACACTCTATATACTGAGCCAAACCAGCTAGGGCAGGAGTGGGCAAACTTTTTGACTCGAGGGCCACAATGGGTTCTTAAACTGGACCGGAGGGCCGGAACAAAAGCATGGATGGAGTGTTTGTTTGAACTAATATAAATTCAAAGTAAACATCATTACATAAAAGGGTACGGTCTTTTTTTTTTTAGTTTTATTCATTTCAAATGGGCCGGATCCGGCCCGCGGGCCGTAGTTTGCCCATGGCTGACTAGGGCTATCTTTTATTTATTAAAAAATCATCCATTTTCAGGATTTTACTTCATTGTGCATGCTATAGAATTTAGTGAGTTTTATCATCCAGATACTTTAAAGTTTTTCTTTCTAGTATTTAAAACCTTTTCTTGTGTGTGTATATATATATGTTTTACATGTTTTATAGATGCTTAATTATTTATTATTTAAATACTACCATACTAAGTTGTTTTTTACTTCTAAATATCAAAATATGCTGACTGAACAACTTTTTGCATAAAGCTTCACTTGTATTTAAAATTATTTTTTCAGGCAAGATAAATAGAATCATTAAAGGCTATAAGCAATTTGAGGTTCTTAATACACATTCCTTTTTCCTCTCAGAAAGATTAAATTAATTTGCCCTTCTATCAGCAAAAGAGAGTTGTCCACTTCATTCTACCCCCTGAACTTTTCAGCATTGGGTATTCTTTTTTTAATTTGTGGTGATTTAGGTATTATTCTTTTAATTTGGGTTATGACTTTCATTAAACATTTTTATACATGTTTATTATACACTCACATTTCTTTTTTGAAAAATTATATTCCTATTAAGATGTGGGAAAATGTCCTGGTACATTTCATCTGATCGTTAACAGTTCTTGGTTGTTGTTTTGTTTGTTTGTTTGTTTTTTGTTGTTTTTTAAGATTAAGAAGACAAGTTCTTATAATGTTTCTGCAGGTCTTCATATAATGAGGATTTTGGCTGTCTTAATTCTCACTGATGTTACTTTAGCTCTCATAACAAGTGAAACCCATTTTCAGGCTGATCGAAAGCATTTATTAAATGGCTGTCTTCATATGGCATTGTGTTAGAGACAAAATCAAAGAAAGCAGTTTATCCAGCAACAGGCCCTGCCAATTCCCAAGCCTGGTCCTTGTTGTAAATAAAGCTGGTGAATTACTGCATTTATTTTGAAAACTAGTTATTCAGTGCCCAGATCTGGACATATTAATGAGTACTTTGGTCAACTTAGGATTCAAGTGACTTTAAATACTTCCCTTATTTTTTTCTCCCCACTTTTCAGCTTTTTCATACAACGCTGTTTGTACTCTGATAGGTAAGTACAAGCCCAAAACCATCACCAGGCATCCACAATTGCATGTCAATCACCCTCTCACTTAAAGATATATTACCCACCACTGAGAATGAATTGGAAACAAGAGCTTTAAATAAAAGAGAATTCTTTGTTTTAACTTTGATGACACTTCCCACGTAAGCATTCCTCAGTACTGCAGGGATGAACGCCCCTCTGGATTATTAGAACATTATGAGGTTCCAGCCCCTTAACTTTGGGCTGCAAGCTTCTTCAACCTTGCACTGAAACTTCCTCTGGGTGCTTGACTCAGTGACTTTCTTTCCATAGCCCTGTAAGCAGTGCTGCCCCATGGGAGCTATTTTAAGGTCTCTCATGCAGCCCCAGATGCATTTCTGTGCTCCAGAAGACACCTCTCAAAGCCTCCGTGTTTGTGACCAGACAGGTCACCCTGCTCCTCGGATCTCATATTGTTAACGGAGCAAACAAGGATGCTGACCACCCTGAGGCGGGCACACCAGGGCAGCCGCCCTCAGCAGAGACACACTGAGCCAGATTGCATGTGCTCTGACTAGGAGACTGCATGGCTTCAGCCACATTAAAAAGCCTCTTTATTTATCTGCAAAACAAGGCAGCAGATGGTCAGAAAGATTCCTCCCACCTGTACAGATCAATGAATCTGCCTCTGCTAGCCTCCATAGACTTTAAATTTTCTTTTTTTACTTTTAATCTCCTTACCCAGAGCATTAATTAATTATTTTAGTGAACATTTTAGAGTTCCTGTAGTATGCCAACCATGAGCATCAGTCAAGAATTTACTTGCCCCCCGCCCCACCCCAACTGCAGGAGCAAATAAAAATATCCTTAAGGTGTATAAAGAATCAAAGAAACTCAGTAATCATATGGAAAAGTAGTAGTTGTGTGAAAATTAATAAACAAACCTCATTTAAAATGGAATTGGGAGGCCAGAAGAGAGAGCTCTCATGCATGTGTCACTCAATGCCCATCACTGACCCCAACAGGAAGAGATATACCTTATACCTCTGACACATTGTGATACTACTTCACAATCTCAGCAGGAGGAAAGAAATACTCCTTTTCTCCCAGTAACAACTCAGCCAATGAGAAGCCTCTACACTGTCCATTTCCTCCAACGGACTTCTTACTTACAACAGCCCCTCCCAAGTCCATGAAAGAGCTTTTTCTCTCTTGTTTCTCTGGACTTGCATTAGACAGCATGCCCTGGATTGGAATTCTTTGTTGTTCCTAAATAAACCCATTTAGCTTGAGAAATATCTGGCTATCTGTTTAAGGTCAACAGTAGACACAGACAAAATCTATATATACAAAAGCCAAGCAACCGGTCATTATGACATGCACTGCAGCCGGCCAACTGGCCCGTTGCGGGTGGGGCTGGCTGGCCAGAAATCACCCATGCAGGAATTCGTGCACTGGGCCTCTAGTTAAGGTATAAAGGGATTCTGACTATGATAGAGGAGGTATTGGAGTAGGTTATCAAGACAGCTGGTTGCCTGTCAAGCTGGACCCAGGCAGTTAGAGGCTCCTCACCCCACCCTCTGTCCTTGGGAGGTATGTTCTTTCCACCATTCTCACACTAGTTGCTGTTTCAAGGATGAGAGGGTAGGTGTTGCTGAGACCATCTAGACTTAATATGTGGCTAAACATTTTTAGGGCCTCCTATAAATCTTTAAGATTCTGGCAGGTAAGTGCGGAGATCTACTCATTTTGTGGCCAATTAAGACAAGCCTCAAGTTAGTTCCCTTGCTTATCAAAGCTGCCACTTACCAATCTGGAGAGGTCTGCCTCTTTCTTTTGTCTCTCCCTGCCTGCTGTGTAAGGGGGCTAGTTTTCAAACCAAAACAAGGTCTGTAGGAACTTCTTTTCTAATTAAGATGAGACAGTTTTGCATTATAAGACAAGGTATTTTCTTAAAGAAAAGGACTGACAGCTATCCTCCACAAAGCTATGAAAAAAATAGACTTAGGAGTACAGGTGAAACATTGGAAACTAGGTCAGTATTGGGAAACAGAGCCAGTGTTATAATAATAGAACTATAGAGTTTATTCTGAATGAAGCATAAAATTGTTTGAAATGTTTAGGTGTTTAACAAATTGGTGACTAGTTTATCTAAGGTATTGTTTGATTTCTTTGTTTATAAAACTCCAACAAACGAGTTCTATTTAAATATAGTTGGAGTTGAGAAATGTAAACTTAAATAAAACCAATTCTATCTCTGGTTAGTACTAAGTTACAATAGGGACCAACAGATAGTAGGCATCTGTAGCCCTAATGTTACCTAAATCAGGGACTCTGCTTAAATTGGCACATGGAGAGGTGGTCCTTTGAATCTATCTGTATGCACACTTACTAGGTTTATGTTGTTAGGACAATATAAGATAGTGAAATAGCATGGGCTGCAGTCTCATTGCATTCAAACCAACCCTGAGGAATCTATATAAGTGAGAGAGAAATGGAGAGAATTAAGAAAACAAAATAAACAGAAGAAACCATTAGGGAAGCTAAATTTTATTTGGAGCTGGTGCAAGTGGAGAGAACTTCAGAGTATGGAGGGCTGCAGAGTGGGGGTGAGAAGTTTCATAAGTGCTGCTTTGCTCCCCCCCACACACACATTTTGGGGAACCTAATGCTATTCTTTCACAAGAGAACTCTATGGCTAAAGCCAGACACAGATTCGATAAGCACCCATCATACTATAAAGGAGGCACAAGCTCTGCTAATTGAGTTGATGAAAGCAGACTTTGGGATTGGAATCATCTAAAGACTCATTCATTCACATATATGATGGTCAGTACTGGCTGCCATCTGGTCCCTTATCTTGTATTATTGGCTGAAACACCAACATGTAGCCTGAGCTTTCTCAGAAGATGGTAACTGGGTTCCAAGAGATCGATCCATGAAGAAAGTGTATTCCCTCTTATAGTAGTTAGACATGATGTTTCATTGTATTTATTAATGGACTCATAAAATTCTGTCCAGGTTCAAGAGGTTGGGAAATAGATTTCAGCTCTTAATGGGTAAGTGACATGATTCTATGAGTACATAGAACTGAAATATTATTGTCAACATTTTTGGCAAATAAACTTGTCATATAAAATTATTTCTAAATAAAGGCCAGAAACTGGGCAACAAATGTCATCTGTATCAGGAGGTCAGATTGATGGAAGAAGAATTTTAATTTTAATTCAGGGGCAACAGCCTGCCAGAACTCTATTTAGACCAGGAGTTCAGACATGTCCTAGGAGAGAACTCATTTCAAGGAGAGAACAGCAGACAGACAAACTTAGCTAGGAATAAATCACTCCCCTCAGTGAATAAAACTGTTTTTGAATGGAGTCTTATGGATTGTTCTTGTCAAGGATGACTCATGGATAAAGCATTTAGAAACCGGGAAAAAAGTTTATTTAAGATTGCAAGACCAGCCTCTAAAAGGACCAATTCACAAACTTAAAAATACAGTATTTAAAGAAAAAAAATTCTCATGAGATCACCAAGGTGATCATGTTTATTAGTTAGCTCTTGTCAATGTGCTGTGTAACATACTACTACAAACTCTAATGGTTAACAAGCATTTAGCTGGTCAGCTGGAGCTCGTTAGTTCTAGTTTGGATTTGGCTGGTGGCTCCAGGCTTCAGTATGGGCTCAAGTCTGTTTCACGTATCCCCTATCTCCTTGGTTCAGTGTGCTAGTCAGGGGATGTTCTTCTCAGGTGATGGCAGAAGCTCATGGGTGAGTGGATAAAGGGTTGTATCTCTCAAGGACTGGAGTATAAACTGGCAAACTATCTCTTTCAACCATTTGGTCAAAACAAGATATGTGGCCATTCCCAACATCAATAGTGTGAGGAAGTAGACTCATTTTCAGTGGGTAGAGCTGCAAAGCCACACATCCCAAAAGAAAAAGAATGGATGAAGGACTGTTCATGTTAGAAAACAGAAATTTTCCTCACATGATTTCCAATCCATAAACATTGTGGTGCATGCACACACATACACACAAACATATAATTTTCAGAGATCATATTGTTTGTTTGTGAGTCAGCATCTTATGGGAAAGGCTCACTTATTTTTTGAGTCTAGAACTAGACAAGGGAACCCTTTAAAAAATTTTGGGGGGTTATTTCTTATTTGTTTTTCCTGACTGTGAGAAATGATAGTCATTTTTATCCATGAAGGTAGCAGGGACCCTCTATTCCACATAAAAACAAACAAACAAACAAAACTCCTGTCTAAATCCAACATGGGGTAGGGGGTGAGGTAGTATAACATAATATGAGGCCTGGATCAGGTTGTGAATTGTATGTTTATCAGGCAAAGGAGGTTGAATTTACCCTTTGAGAAGTCATCAGGAGGCTTGACTACATCAGATTTTAATGTATCAGGTATAAGTTTTAGAAACCTGACTCTAATGACAATTGAAGAAAGACCAATTATATCCTGATGCAAGGCCAACAATGATTATTATTCTAAAAGAGAAATATAGCAATGGGAGAACAGAGAGATGAATCCCAACTGGGAAATTTGGGTAAGACCACTAAATAAAATGGAAGTCAAAAGGAATTTGATAAATTGAAAACAAGTGATGAGAGAGGAAAGGCAACCAAAGAAAAAGAT
>NW_005365553.1:2762896-2785769 GCF_000412655.1 Myotis brandtii | reverse complement strand
GTAGGGGAGGCTGGGGGAAGGTCAATGGGGAAAAAAGGAGACATATGCACTACTATTCATATGTACTACTATTTGTAATACTTTAAACAATAAAATAAAAAACCCTAAAAAATAAATCATAAAATAACAAAAACAAAAAACAAATGACTTCTCTTTTTCTGGCTTGTACAACTGGACACCTGGCACAGTGAGGAGAGGCTCATTTGATGGATTATTTTGGGGACTGGGCAAGGTCAGCTGTGGCAGGTTTGGGGACTAGGATACAGGAAAATGAGAAGCTGTCTAGGATCTAGAATGACTGTAGGAGGGAGTGCCCTGCTTGTCTATGGCTTTTCCTCTTACTCTGCAGATTGATAGTTGCCAGTTGCCATGAAAATATAGAAGCAACTAAAAATAGGAAAAGATATTGGCTTCTTCTGGCAGATAACATTAGATATAGAGATAAGAATCACTTCATTAAGCCTCGGTTTATTTTTAGACATATTAGATTTTCTGTTCTTGGCAACATAATCCAATGGTAGAAGAACCAGAAAGCTGAATAATGTGAACTAATTTTGAATCAAATATGAGATATGTTTTCATCAACTAGACATAGGGTTCTAGGATTAGATGGTATAGTATCTCAAAGTATTAAACATTCTGCTCTTTTTCCCTCCAAGCTCATAATGCTTTCATATTGCCACAAACTACCTCATTATTTTTCTCCTTAAAAGAAAAATATGTAGCCAAAGGACACATATGTAATACCTTAATCAATAAAGAAAAAAAAAGTTGCAAAAGAAAAAAAATAACCATAGGAAACGAACTTTTATTTATTTACAGGCAAATACTAGTAGTATTTGCTTTCTAAAAAGGAGAAAATAAATCTTGCAAACTCTTTTTTTTTCTTTTTTCCTTTTGATATAAAAATCAGATTGATTGAAAGAAATGCCTTGCCTTAAAGGGCAGGCCTTCTCTGTTGCAAAAATTTAATTAAGCATAAAAGTGCCATGAAATGCAACTGAACATTTTAAGCAAGGAGACTGGAATAGGAGCTTCAGGTGATAAGCAGGATTCTAAATGTATTTCAAAGTGAGATTCAGACATAAAAGAAACTGCCTCACTAGAAGCTATTTTTGATTATGCTTTACTTTTGGTTCACTTGTAAGAGTTAATAAGGGTACTTAAACCATAAATTTATTTTTGCTTTTATGCTCTATTCTTGAAACAGCAAATTATCATGAACTGTAAGACACACATGGGAGGTTATTTTCTAACTCTTGATTACATTCATTGTTAGAACTTCACAGCTCAATCAAAAACATGGTCTAGGCAGTTTTTTAGTGAATTTGGATCACACAGACAGACAACCAAGATGATTTGCTTCTCAACAATGCCATCTGACACCCTAGGGATTATTTCCAAAATGTGTGGATGTATTCTAGACTTTTACAACCATTGGAGGACCTTTCAGGTGATAGATGGGTGGGCCAAGATGTTAACTACCTTACCATCTACAGCACAGTTTTATAAAAAATATATCTTCCCATATATTGCACTGCACAACCACTGAATATTCTATTGGTCATTCATATAAATGAGAACCCCCTTTATAATTATCTGAGCCTAGAATGTAACTTGATTTTATGTTAGCACAATGTTTGATTTCTTTTTCTTTTTAGAGTTTTTAATATAACTGAATTTTTCAGAAATGCTATTTTAATGTACAATAATACAACCATAAACAACATGGGAGTTAGGGAGTGCCAACCCCCACATAATTGAAAATCTGAGCATAACTCCCCCCAAACTTATCTACAGTCAGCCCTCTGTATCCACAGGGAATTGGTTCAAGGACTTCCCAAAGATACCAAAAGTCACAAATGCTCAAGTCCCTTATATAAGGTAACCTAGGAAAACAACACATATAGTCAGACCTCCACATGCACTGATTCCCAACCACAGATATGGAGGTTCAATAAATACTAAATTTAATTTAAAAAGTTCATGTATAAATGGACCCACACAGTTCAAACCCGTGTTGTTCAAGGGTCAATTGTATATTGAAGAAAAAATTGTATACTGTCTTATTTTTTAATTTACAAAAATGTGATTCCCACTGATAAATCGTGTTATCAATGAGAACGCCTGCTGCTTGTAGTGGATAAATTTGAGTAACACACTCCAAAACTCATCAGGATGCTTTTACTGCTGTTGTCCCATTCACAGTGATTCTATCTATGTACAGGTGCAAGAATTTGACTTCATTATGTGCCTGAAAACTTACATCACAAAATACCCATTAGTTTGTTATCCATTGTGTTCTGTTTAACATATATTTTTATATATTTGGTAATTATTAGTATAGAGTTATATTACTTTTGAAAGTGTTTATTACAAAATGTATGTTACAACAGGAGATTGTTAGGTACAACAGTGTTAGTTGAGTTTGAACATCAGTCAAGCACATATGTAAATTATATAAATTATGAAAGGCCAAGAAAGGACATTTGAACCTATTGCAGTCAGGGACTAGATTATGGACAGTATAAACAAATACCTGAGATTTGAGTATAGGTATTTGTTTTGAAAAGCATATTCAAGTAAAAAATACTACCAATTGTTTACATTATACCATAATACATACATAAAAGTAATTCATATAGACATCTCACACACACCAAAGACAATGTAGGCTCAGTCCGTTTAGCCAAATTATCTGTCATGACTTACATTTCTTATATACATTAAAATTCCAAATGTGCTGCCGAACCTAAAATATATTATGCCATATTTAAGACAAAAATCTTCATTCCTTGTACCAAACTTTTCTTTAAATTGACCTTACTAATAATTTCAACTCAGACTTTGCTTTCCTGGAAGATTCAGGTGCCTGGACAACTAACAGAGCCAAATGGATTCTGAAATTTGAGCTGAATTATTATGTGAAATTCTGCCAAAGCTAATATTCAGACTTATACTTTGTAAAGTAATAGGTTATAATTATTTAAGAAAATGTGCAGTTATTAACTCTCATACATTCAACATTTGTATAATCAACATTGATATTGTTAACGTGAGCACCCTTAAACTTCTTACACTAAATTGACACTCTTTTTTTAAAAAAATATCTTTATTATTGAAAGTATTATAAATGTCCCCGTTTTTTCCCCCCATTGACTCCCTTCACCCCATACCACCCCTCCAGGCCTTCACCACACTATTGTCTGTATGTCTGTGTACATGGGCTGTGCATATAGCATATAAATTGTCCCGTTAATCAGTTAATCTCTCCCCACCCCATACCCTCCTCCTGCCTTCCCTCTGAGATTTGTCAGTCTGTTTCATGCTTCTATGTCTCTGGATATATTTTGTTCATCATTTTATTTTGTTCATTAGATTCCTTTCTTACACTAAATTCACTTTCAATATGTCAGCTGAACAATCAATTTTTCAAAATATTACACAGAGGTGACCAGCAAGCGTGCATTCTTTCTAAGCGGCTCCCCTGCTTGCTTGTGAAATCATATGCAATTTACTTCACTCTGCTTTACTTTCAGTTTCAAACAAAATATTATCACATCTCACAGTACTTGAGTATAAATGGATTGATGCATGCAAAAATGTTTTATGCAATCCTAATGTAAAATAGTGTTCATAAAAATATAATATTCTGAATATTAATTATTAGCAGCAGCAAAGGTCATAATGATTAGGGAATTTTATTTTATTTGGCCCTATTTAAGAAAACACACATGAGGATGCCCTAGCTGGTTTGGCTCAGTGGATAGAGCATTGGCCCATGGACTGAAGGGTCCTCTATTGATTCCAGTCAAGGGTAGGTACCTTGGGGTACACGTGGGGGGCAACCAATCTCTCTGCTCCCTTCCATTCTCTCTAAAAATCAATAGAAAAAATCCTCTGGTGAGGATGAAAAAACAAACAAACAAAAAACACACGAGGAATAACAGATAAGATGTTTCTATATTATTAAAAGTTTTAATCTAACAAAATTAAAATAATACGGACAAATCTGGAAATTATTGGTTGAAGTCTTGAAGTGCTGTGTCTATAGCCACACTGTCATGTTCTTTGAACCCAATCTCAACTTCACATACACCAAATTCATATGTGAAGGAAAATAAAATTAAAAGTATATATGAAATATTAAGACTATTTTGTTAAAGAAGGTTCTGAAATACAACATAATTTGTGATTTTATCGTACTTTTCAGCTCTCAGAATGAAACTTTTCTCCTTATAAAAATGTTTTCACAGTGATTTTTTTTTCATTTTTCAAGGAATACATGATATATGAAAATAAGGAATATATTGTAAACTCTAATTACTAATTTTCACTTTCATTTTATACACATATCCTGCTTTAACAATCAAATCTTTTGCCATTGGAAGGGATTGAGATAACACAATGTGCGAATATTATTTCTTTAGTTCTTAACAAAAATTTTAAAAAGTAGTTATTAATGTAACTGTCTTCATATTAACTGACTTCCCTTCCAGATGACACTGCATAGGAAAGCCTATTCCTTCTAATCCTGTAGCATATATACTTCTAAAAACTGTATTTTATGTAATGTAAAACTTTTTCAAAGTTTTAAAAAATTTGTTTAGCTATCTGTTAAATTTGCTTTTATCTTCCTGAGAGGTAAAGATGGATTATTTTTTAAATCACCCTTATAGCCCAAAGTAGCACATTTTTCCCTAGGAGTTTGGTTCTACATGGCTTCCAATGTGCCAATATTCACTTATTGAATCCTTCTCATATATTGATACTAGAAATACTTTAATTCTTCAGGTCAAAATTTCTGCATGACAATTAAAAATGTGGAAAAGATAGCAAATAATTATTATCTATTCATTCTTTAAGTGAAGAGACAAAATCAATTTGACTATGGTCGTATTGGAAATAATATACCAGGTGGGGCAAAAGTAGGTTTATAGTTGTGAGTACATGAAATGCAGAGTTTATTCTTATATTATTTAATTATTGTATTATTTTCCATATGAATAACTGTAAACCTACTTTTGCTTCACCCCTTGTTTGGAAATAGAAAGTCAGTATTGTGTAGAAATTGCCGGCGGGAGGGGGTGAGGGGAAGTAGAGGAGTGTATAGGGGGGGATAAATGGTGATGGAAGGAGATGTTTTGGGGGTGGTGAACACTAGATACAGTATACAGATGACGGGCTGTGGAATTGTGCACCCAAAAACCATATAATATTGTTAGTGTCACTCCAATAAATTCAATAAAAAGGAAAGAAAAATGAAAATCAATGGTCAAAGTTTAATCAGTGAGCCAATTTCTAAGGGCTACAAGCAAATAGACTGACTTAAAATATAGAATGTCTAACACAAACAGAATAATAAAAAAGTCAGAGGCATTATCTATACCTGAAAGATGAATAGAAGAGATCATACTGAAGCTGTCATTGACAATATAGTGATCAAATGTTGGTAGGTTTTTCAGTGTACCGAGTGAGAACATCTATTTCACTGGCTCTAGTGTCAGGAAGTAACTTCTAGGTTTCATATTTTGAAGAATAATTGACTTAGGGAATGCTATAGAGTGTGATATTTGTAAACTGTTGATATTTTTGTGATAACATTTTCTTGAATAGGATCCATTCCAACTTTTATTCACTTTCTTTCTGTGCATAAGTGTGTGGACGCTGGGAACCAATGTCAGGATTCTGCCAAGATCTAGGCAAGTCAATTTCAATTACATTTTCAGGAACTGAGGATGCCACCACAAGGTCATTCATGGACCCATTGGGCCCACTGCAAGAAGAACTTGAGGCAAAACTCCAGGTATCACTGACCACCGTTTGTTCCCACTTCGACTAGTGGACCACTGTGGTATTTTGAAATAGGAAACAGTGTTAATTTAGCACTTATGTCTAGAAACCCCTAAAATGTATTTCCCTTTCTCTAGTATGTGGTCACTTTAGACAAAGTAATTACTTTAGGAGCGTCTTGAAGCAAGATGTTCAGTACATATTTGTGCAATGTAAGTTGGCCCTTTCTCAATGGGGCCTAGCATTTTCCTCAGTTAAGAAACTAGAAGTTCATGAACTAGCTTTACTGTGGAAACTTGATGAAGGGTGTTGACTCTCCATTGTGAACTTTTAAGTCAGGTTTCTGGGCTTGAGATGTTCTGTTATGCAGATCAGGTAGTATTTTTGAAACAAACTGCTTATCTTTTTCATTCCTAGGAAAACCATAATCAATGAGCCATTGTCAGATCACAGGGTCAAACCATTCAAACACAATGTCTGTTTTCTCCTGCCCATTATGGAAATTATGCCTACATCCCTTCTGGTGGTTAACCATAGTCACGTGGCCAGGATCTCATTTAAAATCTGGGAGCATATGTCAAGAGTGGCATATTCCACCTTCATCTTGGCTTACACAGACTAGTCCCACCGAGATTTTCAAAGATACCGGCACTCCCATCAATAATGTATTTCTCAATGTCTTAATGAAGGGAGATATAGTGGTTTTGGGAGGTGTTGAAGTCTCACAAGATAAATTTACTGCAACAGTCTTATATTCTCAACATTTGGTTTTCTTCCTTTACATTATACTAAAGAAGTCCTGGTTTCTCAAGCACACCAAGCAAACTTCTATGGCACTTCCAGCTGTTAGAACTAGCACATGAAACCCAGAATCTCTGGCAATGCACTCCTACTAGTAAACTCAACCTGATACAATGTCAAATTCCCTCCACCTTAGCTTAACACTCTTAGAGTCCATTCATATGTATATTACTCAGGTTCCTGCCAGTATAAATTGGCATCACCTTGCAATTTCTTTGGAGTATAAGTCATTTCCCCCCAAATCATGCTTTGTATTTATCCCCTCAGAACATGATGAGATCTGGCTCTACTTGTTGGTCAGGTGGCCATGAGGGATAGTGTGGACCTTGAGGACAACAGGCATTCCCTTTTAAGGAGGGACTGGAAAGCTAGGATTAAGACCTCCTGTGGAAGAAGAACTGTTACCTTGTCTCAGCAGCTTCTTTCTGGGCCTCTGAGCTCATTTGGGCATTTTTGGATCTTGGAAAGGGAGTCTTAGAGCCTTGAGGTTCCAGATGATCACCTAGATTAATAGTGACACTGACATTTTTTGAACCAAATTCTAAAAGACTGACTCCACTGATATTGTCAAGGAAGATTTCTTCCTACTTGCAACTAATTGGCTTTTAAATAGCTGTGTATGTTAAATTCACCCACAGCTCTATTAAGGAAATGCAGAATCAAGGAATTGTTTGAATAAGAACAATGTAAAAATGTCATTCTAGAAGGATAATATAATTATTATTGACTAATATTCACATGGTGCCTAGTGAATTTAAAGCATTGAGGCAGGTTTGAAAGACTACATCAAAGATGCCTGGCTCAGGCACTAACTGGCTATGTGTGACTTTGGTCAAGTCATTCAATCTGAATCTTAAATTGTTTTCTTTTTTTAATGTCGCATGGGTAAACTAATACCATCTGACAACCCACGAGGCAGCCTTAAGGCTAAAATAAGTGAAAAGTTGGCTTGAATGATGCACAACACAGAGCAAGAGTTTAAGGTTGAAAAATGTAAACATCTACAGACAAGAGTTGTTCTTGCTATTTTCTAGTGCAGGAGGAAAATGAGGTTCACATATGATTGTAGCAGTCATGTACTGATTTTATTTTATTTTTAAAAATACAGCTGCCTATTGAAGCAGGAAGTTTATTAGAATACTCTGTATACTTTTGTTGATGTATGAATTTCACATCCTATCTAATAATAGACAAACATGGTAATTGACCGTACCTTTGCTACACCTCCCATTGGCTAATCAGTGTGATATGCAAATTAGCCACCAACAAAGATGTCAGCTAATTTGCATACTGCAGGCAGAGTGGGTCAGCATGAATTTCACATCCTATCTAATAATAGACAAACATGGTAATTGACCGTACCTTTGCTATACCTCCCATTGGCTAATCAGTGTGATATGCAAATTAGCCACCAACAAAGATGTCAGCTAATTTGCATACTGCAGGCAGAGTGGGTCAGCACCATCCTGCCTGCCCTGCCGCCATCCGGGCCTGCTATCTGTGACCCAGGGTGGCTGGCGTCCCGTGTGCGACCCGACCCACGGCGGCGGGGCGGGACAGTGTGGCTCCTCTGTTACCCCAGCTTCCTCATCACAGCCCCCTTGGGGGCCTAAGCCTTTAGTCGGACATCCCCCAAGTGCACAAATTTTTGTGCACCGGGTCTCTACTAATAAAATGTTAAACATTTAAAAAATTCAGGTGCTCTGAATTTTAGATGCTCTTCTGAACTCCAATATTTGTTGTTCTAGACCAGCCGCCGGATCCAGCCCGTTTGAAATGAATAAAACTAAAAAAAAAAAAAGACCGTACCCTTTTATGTAATGATGTTTACTTTGAATTTATATTAGTTCACACAAACACTCCATCCATGCTTTTGTTCCAGCCCTCCGGTCCAGTTTAAGAACCCATTGTGGCCCTCGAGTCAAAAAGTTTGCCCACCCCTGTTCTAGACACTTGTTAGACAGCTTGCATGTAGATGAATAGCTGTACCTAAACTCCATGTCTTCAGAAAAGTTACCAGTAAGGTTTGCCTGCGTGCTAGTCATTCACCTGTTCACATAGTTTTGGTTTAAACTTCTCCCTAATGTCATTTTAAGCCTATATTGTATTGAAACAATTCCTTTTCCATAAGGGGATCTAAAAACAAACAAAAATTCATGCACTTTGGACATGGCCATTATTTCATCTGTCCTAGGACAATATTCATGAAGTTGGAGTGTCTTACTTTTATAAGATCTGCTCATCACTGCACTATGGTGGCAATCCCAGCTACAGTGACAAACCCCAAACCACTATCTGCATTTGACAAGTGTCAATGGACTTCATTGTTTCCTATAGGCTTAGGAAAATATAAATTCAATTTAAGTAAATAATTTGTATTCCAACTGTGAGAATTATGAACCACAAGATTAACAGTAGAACTGGGTGCTGTCAAAAAAAGCTTTTCTGTTTTATCAATTGTTTTATTTGTCTAAAATTTAGCAGCATTTGCTAATCAGGTCCAGGCTAGGATCAGAGTTTATAATTCAAATCAATGTACCTAACATTTATGAAACTGAAATTCCCTTTAATAAGTCAACTACTGATTTATCAGTGGTCTATTTAGTAAGACAACCACACCATCAATATCATGTAGGAGTTTGTAGAATCAGTTACTCTTCAGAAATTGTCACTTATCTTTTGTTGTGAGTTCAGCAATATGTGGGTGGGAATAATTTGTGAGTCAACATAAATGTTGTGGTATGGGTAATTCAGAGAGAGAAAGTTTTGAAATGAAGAAAACATGATCCAAGATAAAGGGCTACAATATGAAGCTGAAAAGAGGGCTCACAGACAATCAGAAGATAGAATACAATATAGAATTATCTAGAAAGTGATGAGTATATGAAGGGAGGGGTCAAACAGCAAAGCTTTAGAAAAGTATCAACAAAACACAAAGCCATAGAAATAAAATAAAAAATCAAAGAATAAGAAAGTGAATGAGTGTACTTCCGCCCTGGCTGCACACTAGCATCACTTGAGGAGCTTTAAAAATATACTAATTGATCAGAGCCGAGATTGAGCATAGTCTTTGAAACTTCCCAGGTGACTCATCTGTTCTTCCAGGGTCAAAAAGCTCTAAATTAAATGATGCTTTGAAGTCTATTTATAGGTCCTGACTTTTGAAAGATAAAAAATGTCAACCATGAACACCAACATATTAAATTTTACGTTAGTAACATTTTCAAAATATGTGTTTTCTGTGGAAGTCCTTAAGAAACAATTGGACTTATTAGAATGACAAAACCCCCAATGGCTTACATTTGGCTAAGTCTTTCACATCCTTTCATATTTTGATGAGAATGATATATTCTTTGAAATTACTGATGACTCTTGTTTACTCAAAATAGCTATGAAAGAGATGAAAGAAAAACATCACTCATTTCAGAAAGAACTCTTAAAAGGCTATAGCTTGATTTCTTCAGGTTAATTTAAACAGCAGCTGCTTGCTCTTTAGTCTCCTTTCTAAATAAGTCATCAAAAATGTTTTTAGTATTTATATGATATAAAAACATCTGTTTTGTTTAGATAAAAATATAATTTTCCTCAACCTTCTTCCCTCAGGAATTTTTCAGTTAACCATAAATGCCAGGTGAAAATAATGACCTTAGGAAAGTTTATTTTAAAATGTGTCCCAGGTCAGAATGCAGTCTAGTGTCTCGTGTCCATCCATCATGCCTGGATCAGCGGCATCAGTAACTGGCCTCTCCTCCTTCACTGCCCGAGCTTGTCTCACTTTTCACATGGAACTCTTGGTGGGTCCTCCCCTCATCTACAGTGACAACTTCTGAGGGAAGCATTATATTTCACAAATGCTTATCCTCCACTGTTTTGTGGGCCCGTTGTAGTTATACAATAAATATTTATTGAATTAATTAAATAACCCCCCCACCCTCACCCTACCCTATGTAAAGGAAAAGGCAGGCCTCAAGGAGGTGTTCCTGTCTGAGTGATAACCGATGCAATAGGAAAGGCCCCAGGTTTTTAGGAAAGAAGAGGAATATTTCCTTTTAGAGTAGCAGCCGAGGAAGTTGAATGCAAATTCTAAGTATCCAGCCAGTGCAGCAGTGGCTGCTTGGCCAGTCCGTGGCTTCTAAAATGTAACTGGTGTAATTAATTAAAATGAGGATGAGTCTCAATAGAAGTCACGCAAGAACTGAACAGAAGCAGGGGCCGGTGAGCTTCAAGTCGCTAACGTATGATCTGGAAACGTGAAAATCCAAGGAAACTGGGCAACTTTAAAAAGGCTGAGGGTTTTGTTTTTTTCCCCAGCAAGAGTCCCTGACCCTTGGTTTCAGAAGATTCTATTTCCAGAACATCAGAGACATGTGGGTGGACTGAGTCATTCTACTCCCTTCAAAGGCACTTCCTTCTCCAGCCTCCCCCAACACCCCTGAGCAATCTGCTACTTTCTGTCCTGCAGAATGCAATAATTTACTGAAAATGCTTCTAAAGAAAAACTCAAAAATCCAACCAAGCTGATAAATTCATTTCAAATCAGAATTTATTTATTTGCCTTCCATTTGCATCTCTCAACTCCGCTTCCTTCTACCACTCCAAGCTGGAATATCAAGAAAGTTGGATTAGGCAACACCAACAATACCAGGCCATTTTTAGGGTTAAATTCTGCTGTGGGGTGAGAAGATGAATAAGGAAACATAATACATGGTGCCCGGTGCTCCTTTTTTATTGACAACAATGGTTTCCTTTTTTGCAGTTTTCAAGAATGGGCTCTAATTCTAAGAGAGAATCTGAAAGTATTTGCATCTGCAAATGATACAGCTTCAACAACCCATAAAGCTATGGGCTTCTTTCAAAAATATTTTTGGGACACCCCAGGAGATTCTCTGGACTGATAAGGCCAGGGTCAGGGACCACACTTTGCTATCACAATTGTGCTGTCTTCTCTGCATCTGGAAGGTATGCTCCCTGAGCAGTTTTGTGTCAATTAATTAGATATTAATAGCAGAACATACGTACCAGTCTCCCTGCTGCCCCTGTTAATCAGGCTGCTGAGGGTCGGGGGAGAGGCGAGCTGCTGATATACGTGTGAAGACCTTAGGGGGGTGTGAGAAGAGAAGCACATAGAACCTCCAACCTGGCATCTGACTGCTTGTTCCCAACTCCTGCTGTTCTGCTGTGCCAGACGAACCCTCCTCCTGCACCTGCCTCTCAGCATTTTTGTCCTTGTAACTCTCCTAGAAATAACTCATTGAATCCGAGACCATGTGGCTTCCCAGCGGCCTGCCTCTTATGACCTCCCTTAGAATACATTTTTAGGGATGGCCAGGAAGATATCCATTTAGATTCTGTTTTGAGGGTTGATTTGAGGAAGATAAATTGTGCTTCAATACTTGATAGACAAGGGAGTTCATACTCCATTCCTGTATCTCTCCCATACTTTTATGCCAAGTATTATCTCTTGAATGCAGCTTCCTGGTCAGAGTTTGAGGGTGAAGGACCTAAGTCCCATTTTTCACGTATTCTCTTGGCAATCCCAATGCTGCTTCTTTAGAAGTCTAGTGAATAGTCAGACCACTCACTGTTTGCCAACTATGCTTTATCATGCCTCTTCCAATGAATGTCAAATCCTCAGGACAGCCTGTTGAAAAAAGAGCTGCTTTGTCAAAATATTTGTACATTAAATCAGCTGCTCATGAAGACTGAGACTTGCCCTTTTTATCACAAACATATATGGTAAACTTGCAATATATTTGCCCTGAATGAAACCTGTGGGCTCTGGGTGGCATAGGAATGATAACACTGGGTGGTACAGGGGTGATTGCCCCGGGCCCTGTTTAGGAAGTGTGGTCTGGTTTTATTTTTGCACCAACTAAAATGACTTTTAGGTGGTAACTTTCATGAGTTACTTGGGCAAGTCAGCTCTGAGCTCAGTCTTCCGATCTATTATATGATTGGATTGAATCAGATGATGTCTCAGGTCTTCCAGCTTGACCGCCTACGAATCAAAAGAGCTTTTTAGTTACTTAGTACATTCTCAATTGCTGTCCATTAAATTTATGACAGGTTCTAGGAGAGATCTAGTTCCATTTTTGTTCTTAAAGACCTGACCTGTTTATAAATGGTCATTCAACCATGACCATTCCTACTTTTATAAAGAGATAGATAGTTTTGCAAAGTGTCTTCACATTTATTATCTCAAATAATCTGCTCAGGACATTTTTCTAAAAAAAGAAATCTGGGACTCAGAACATTTTGATGCTTTTTCAAGGTCTTGAGGGTGATACATTGTTGAATGGGGACTAGAACCCCCATTTTTTCTCACTTGAAGTCTAGTACAGTTTTTGCCTCACTATAATGAAATAATACTGAGACAGTAAAGGCCAGACTACAGTAATATCATCCCAATAGTGTAGACTGTGCTCTATGTATGTCTTTCATAAAGGAGGGAGGAAGTGGGTGGGGAAAGATCACATTTTACTTGCTCAAAAGATACGTGAAAAGTCAATACTATTGTCATGGTGAGAATTTCTGTAAATTACATCTATTCTTAAAGTACCACAGTCACCCATTTGTTTTTATGAACTAGACTTTATAGTAGTGAAGTCTAGTAGTGCTATTTGTTTTCCAATTTTGAGTTGTTTTTTTCACAACTGATAAATTACATCTATTCTTAAAGTACCACAGTCACCCATACATTTGTTTTTATGAACTAGACTTTATAGTAGTAAAGTCTAGTAGTGCTGATTGTTTTCCAATTTTGAGTTGTTTTTCCCACAACTGGTCTCCTCCATCTGTTTACCATTTCCTTTCTTTGGTCCTTGAAATAAATTATTAGTGATCTTGATAATGTTAATATCTGAAAAAGCCACAAATAGACTTCTCTGTGAGAAATACTAACTACAGTACTCTTCTTTGTCCTAGAAAACAGACCTTAGGTATGGAATCAGATTAACTAGATGACTCTTTTTTAATATCTTTATTGTTGACAGTATTACACTTGTCCCCCATTCCCCCCATTGACCTCTTCTAGCCCACCTCCACCTCCCCACCCTAGATTACTCTTTAACTCCCATCAAAGACTCAATGGAGGAAACTCTCTTAAATTGGCATGACTAAAATTACAAACTACTAGAGGGCAGAGATCCATGAGCAATTGATGGCTTTATTGTTTTTATTATTAAAATTGACTCCTAATATGATCTATTATGCACCTATTCTGGAAATTTTAGTTGAATTAAATTTCATCCAATGAAAGACAGTAGCATTTGAAGTCTATGGAAGTGTTTAATATTTGGGGGTGGAAAAGGAGAGAAAAGAACAATTAATTTTTTCCCTGTGAACTTTGTGTGAACCTTCTATAGTGAGGAGAGCAAATTGTACTCAAAACTTCATTGTCCAGGGAAGAAGGCTTTGTTTAAAGAACTAATGTAAATTCCAAGGTTTCAGCTTATTGAATTTAGTTCAATGGCTTGTGGCCAAAAATTTAATGAGGACTGAAACTACTGATATCTCCTGCCATTCAACCCTACCACTGGGACTACAGTTGATGAGAGAAAGAGTTGTCTTAAAATTCAAAACAGTTAATATATTCTATTTGCAACTTCCATCAAAATGAAGTCACCTTCATAACAATGACTTGTAGCAGAATTGTGTCCTCATTTGCCATTTTTAGCTGGATTTTTCAGGGAAAATAAATCACTCTGTCCTCTTTCTCCTTTTACCTTCCAGAGTCCTTTCCAAACTTCAGAGAAACGAGGATGAGAGCAAGGGGAGGGAAGATCTTTGTAGTAGTTTGCAAAGTTAATTTTAGTGGTTTGCTTTGTGGATACTAGAAGGGCAAACTTAGAATCCTGTCTCACTGAGTATTTGATGAATAATTCTGAGTGAGGCAAATTAAGGAAAAGGATGAAAAATGAGGAGGCAAGAGCCACATAGTTCTTTCTTTTTATATTTCCTTGTAAACAATGATTGCTTTTTGGTTTTTCAGTGTCTACCATTTATTGAATATCAGAAGATTAATACATTACTATGGTATGCCTAGGGTCCCTGAAAAACAAATTATGTGACTCCAAGTTCTTTCCATATAGAATAGAAATATATCTATAGTAGTATAATGAGAATTAGGTTATCATAGCCATTGTGTGTGTGTGCATGCATGTGTGCCTCTGTGTTTGTGTGTGTGTTTGTGTGTACGTATGTATACATATTTTCCTTCTGGGATCTTGATAAGAATCTTGGGGAATACAAATAACACTTGTCAGGATTAAAAATGAGTAGGACTATCAGCAATCAACATCAAACACATGAAATTTTCTTTCTTTCTTTTTTTTTTTAGCATAAGAACAATCAGAAAGCTGCCGTCTTTGCTCAGTGTCTTACAGAGTATGGATAGAATAAAACACTGGGCATAAAAATAGAAAATAAACCTGAACTAGAATGTTATTTGGATTCTTCTAGCTTTTTGCCTAAGGATGTGTTTTTCATGCCAAGAAACACTAACTCTAGACAAATTAATAGCAGCTTTTAATCTGAGACTAAACTCTAGAGATGATGGTTCTATTTTTCACAAATGAATACCTGAAGCTCAGGCTCTGATGCTTTAACAAACAACATAGTTCAGCTGAAATAGACTTTTACTGTATGTTACCAGGCAGGTGAATTTAATGTGAAACTCATTTCCATAATTAGAGCTATTGAGAGTGTCACTGTAATTATGGTTACTTTAAAAAAAAGTTTCTTTCTAATTATCATCTGAGGGGTGTGTTCTCAGAGGATTAATGATAGCATTACCACTGCTGAGCCAGACTCGGGATTAAATAGACCAAACATCTGCTGCTGTGACAACTACCTAATGCACTTTGCGGTGATATATTAGGTCAGGTCTTTATTGATTTGTCTTTAAAATCTATGCTTGCCTCAATTAGTTAGAAAGTTCTAGTAAAAATGGACGTAAAGCCTGGATTAGTGAGAAAAGTCTTTCAACTTCCCACTTTATTTTGCAAATAGAAATAGAATTCCTATGCATGGCATGAGGTAAATGCTGAAGCTTAACTTCATATGAATTTTATTTAATTTTAATTGTTTTTTATTTAACATTTTGGAGTGAAATTGGCTAGGAAGGAGAATTAACTTTTAAACTTTTGAATTTTTATTGTGAAAAATATGAATTGACCCTGGGGAAATAGGAATTCCTTGGGGATAGCAGGTAGTCTTTGGTCTTTAAATTGTAGACTCAGGCAGTAAGAAATGAGGTGAATTGTTTCCATGCACATAGATATTGTGGGTCATATTAATTTGAACAGCACATTTTTTAGGGGGTAGGACTGAGTTGGACAGATTGTTTAGGATAATTCTGTTAATATGTAAATCTATTTTAGTTAGGTAATAAAAAGACACAGCCCTAGCCGGTTTGGCTCAGTGGATAGAGTGTCAGCCTTTGGACTGCAGGGTCCCAGGTTTGATCCCAGTCAAGTGCACAGGAAACGGGTTGCGGGCTCGCTCCCCAGTAGGGGGCGTGCAGGAGGCAGCCAATCAAGGATTCTCTCTCATCATTGATGTTTCTATCTCTCCCTCTCCCTTCCTCTCTGAAATCAATAAAAATATATTTTAAAAAATAAAAACACAAATCTGACTATTCCGGATTTATAAAAATAAAAATGAAAAGGCATAAAATATTCACTGTTTATTTTTAAATTATTTATTTTAAAAATGATTATTATGCTCTTTCCAAAGAGGAAAATATAGGTTGGAAAGAGCTGAACTCTATATAAAGAATCTGGCTAATTGTCATGAGAATTTCTACCTAATATATATATATTTTTCCAATATGAGTTTATTTTAGAATGACTGGCTCCAATATTCTATCGAGATAGGTTTTACAAGGGATGTTCCAATTAGCGACAAGGTAATGAGCCAGTGGAACCCCTTATGGGATTTTATGTGTTGAAAAGTTTTTTAGGGGTTTCCAGTCCAACATGTAAAGAGCTGAAAAGTTGCCACTCCATTCTGACAACAAATACAAAGCTGAACAAACTGTAAAATCGGTAACTCCTCTTACATCCATCAGAGATGTGAGATCACAGAGCAAATGGCTGATCCCAAAATTGGAGAGATAGGCAGATGGATACAAAGAATCACAACTTCCTGGTCAGAAATCCATGAGCAGCAGCCACCATGGAAACCAGCAGCAGGGTGGGGAAACCTGACCTGTAACTGATGAACGGCTGGAGGCTTAGTGTGGACAAGCCTGAGATAAAAATTCTAGCGGAACTGGATCATGAGAGGGCCCCGCACTTTTGTCCTCACAGCGAATATTGAAAAAATTGCCACATGCTTCCAGCAGAGGGAGCGGTAACGAAACCATTTTGAAAATCCTCCAAAGTATTCTGTTCTTTACAAGGTCTGCCCTCAGGAGAAACTATTTTTTCTGGAGCCTTACCTGCTGGCTTTTTATCAGAGCCTAACCTACTTCGGGGAACGGAAATACCCAAATCCAGTTTCTTCTAGCCATTTAAGGGAGGAGAAAGAACTAACTGAAAAGCACTGGTGAAGTGCACAGTCCAGAGCATAGGCACCAAAAGACTGAGACCTACTCATAGGACAGAACACTGCCCCTCCCCCTGTACCTTCCCATCACACCACTAGGTGCCTATTTACCTGAGTTCCTTTCACCCAGTACCTCATGTAGAGATTTCAACAACAACAAAAAAATTACAAGGCACACTAAAAGATAAAACATATAGTTTGAAAACCTGAACAAGGATCAGAACCAGTCAGGTATGGCAGACATGTTGGAATGATCAGACAAGACACCTATGATTAATATGTTAAGGGCTCTACTGGAAAAAATAGACTGCATGTAAGAATGAATGAATAATATAAGCAGAGAAATGACAATTCTAAGAAAAAATGAAATGCTAAAGATAAAAAAATGCTGTAAAAGAAACAAAGAATGGGCTCATTAGTAGACTGGACACAGTTGAGGGAAGACTCTCTGAGCTTGAGGATATGACAATAGAAACGTTCAAAGCTGAAAATCAAAAAGGAAAAAAAAAAGAATGAAAAAGCATAACCGAATATTCAAGAATTATGGGGCAGTTACAATAGGATAAACATATGTACAATGGGAATACCAGAAGATATAAGCAAGAAAGGAATGAAAGCTGTATGTGAAGCAATAATGGCTGAGAATTTCCCCAAATTAATGTCAGATGCCAAACCACAGATCAAGGAAACTCAGAGAGCACCACCAAGATAAATGTACAAAAAACCCAAAACAAAACAAAAACCTTACACTTAGGCATATCATATTCAACCTTCAGAAAATCAAAGATAAAGGAAAAATCTCTAAAGAAACCAGAGGGGACAAAACACCTTGCCTATAGAGGAGCAAAGATAAGAATTACATGTGACTGCTCCTCATAAACTATTCAAGGCAGAAGAGAGCGGAGTAAAATACCGAAAGTGTTGAGAAAAGAAAACCACCCACCCGGAGAGATGTGCTCCTACAAGCACAGGAAGAGAATGCAACTCTTCAGTCTCAGGGCCCTCTCTTCTCCCACTCTGGGATCTTGAACTCAGAGGCCCCTGCTAAGTCAGATTGTACAAACAAGAGGTTAAGGGACATAGGTCCAGCTTTTCATGCCTGCTCTGCTGAGAATATTAAAGCTGTGAAGCTATACAGTTGGTAATATATTGAGTGTAAAAGTCAGAAATTCATGGTGTGTGTGGGGGGGGTGTGTATGTGCAAAAGTGATAGATTTTCTATAGCAACAGGAATAGAATCTACTGCTCATTAAAGGCTGGAAAGCAGGCCTCCCTAAGAGGCCAAACAGAAGAAAAATGAGCTCGTAGGGCATACATGAACTTCCTTCTGAGGTCTGCCTTTCCAGGTAGCAATATTTTCACAGACAAGAGAAATATCTAGTCATAGCCAATAGATGTTCTCCATTTCTAGAGAAAAATCAATAAATATTTTGAGGCCTAGTTGAGTGACTTACTCAGTATGACCCTAAACTGGTTATTAGAATGCTTACCACATGAGTGCCCTTTTCATGAAAACACAAACTGTATTATTTCTACCCTGCTCTCCAGTCTTCTGATAATGAAATTGAAACTATGCTACAGTATGCAAATTCCAAAGAAAAAGTATATGTCAAAATATATGTTGTTTTCTGTTAGAAGATAATTTTTCATATAATTTATATTTAAACTCTTACAACCAACCAAGGGGAAAAAAGTTAGTATTCTGTGTTTCTCAGAAGCAAACTATAACACAGGGATTTCTGTGAAGGTAATTTATTAGGAAATGCTTCCAGAAACAGACTGATTAACAGCATGGGGAATGAGCCAGGGAAAAAAGAAAGGCACTCAGACCAGCCCACAGAGAATGGACTGGTCCAGTCCCCCAGGGTTTTTTTTTTTAAGAGAGTATAGGTCATGCCTCAGAGTTGTCCCCATGTCACCATCTGAAACACCAGACCCAGCACTGAACAATATTGCTGACCATCTTCTGCTAAAGGCCTATTGAATAATCCACTCACCTCGCTCATTCTTCTTCAAGGCGTCCCCTCAAAGTAGAGGGAGACTACATTTGCTTTCTAAGTTGTTGAAGTTGATATTGCAAATTGAAGATGAGGATCTTCCTAAAATCTTGTCCAGAAGGCAATTTAACGTTCTTTCATGCTCACTTCCTTCATGGGTCTGTACAGTGGGACCCTGGTACTCCCTGCTTGGAATGTTCTTCTCCCCCCAAACCGTAGAGTTAAATCCCTATCTCAGCTCCAGCATCATTTCTCTGTGGAAGCCTTGCTTTGCTGACTGGTTCCAATTCTTATTTTGTCTTCTCCCAGAACCACATCTTAGTCTTCATTGCAGATTTACTTTGTGTGATTATCTTATTAATGCTGGCCTCTCCCACTAGGTTGTCACTTCCATGCTTGCAAAGATTATACTCTTCATTATAGCTTCAGAGGGAAGAAAGTGTGGTGGGGCACGCTAGTTGGAAACCAAATGATTTTGTATAAGGGACTGACTATGAGAGTGAATAACGTTTTAGGGTGTTTTCTCTCCCTAGCCCAGGGGGGACAGGTTGGAGTGCAGCAGCCACTTTTCAGACCACTCTGATTAAGGCAAAGGTGCAGCACTAGAAAGAAGTGCAGGGGAGCCTAACCTTTTCTGTCAGTCTGTTTATCACTAACCCTGATCCACTAAATCCTTTTCACAGAAGCCACTTGAAACAAAGTTAGGCAATGCTGAGTGACATCATTTTTTTCTCTTCACATGCATGTTTCTTATTCACATTTTTTCTATTGATCACCTTTTCTCTTTACTTCATTACTCATCTATGTATCCTTTCTTCTCTTCCTTTATCTTACCTTTTCTCCAACTTATGAAAATTTATTCATTCAACAAATTACTGAGTGTCTACTATGTGCTAAACACTGTGCTGGGTGTGGACTGTATAGACATTACTCCAGCATAGTTTTTATCTGTCAATAGGGGGCGACAAGTGTAAACAAAGAATTGAGATACGATGTTATTTCTCCTGTATCAGAAGTGTTTAGAGGGAAGATTGGTGCCACACAGAAAGGAGTGGTCAATTCTACCTCTTTTGTGGAAAAAAAGAAAAAGAAAAAAGAGGTTTTTTTAATACGTTTTCATAGAGGAGGTGATTAAATTGAGTTTTTCTTTCTTTCTTAGTCTTGCCCAAGCATAAACATTTCAAGGGACTCCCCATCCCTTTTTTCCACAAGAATTTTGTTTCCCACTTAATAAAATATATCAACCCCATTCTATGTTGGGCACCAGGCAGGACACTAGATAAAAAATTAGTTTCTGGACCTGTGTTCATAATGTGTTGCAAAATTTTTGGACAGCAAGAGATACATGGCTGAAAAGAAAGATTCAAAAATAAGATTTTCCCAAAAGTTGTTCCCAAGTATAAGGGAAGGACCATGCACGTGCTTAGCAATGACTCATGTGCTGTCATGCATGCTCATTTTGAAGTGATTTTTAAGCTATCATAATAACAAGAGTAACAACTGGACCTATGAATTCTGCAAAGGGCCTTGTATGATATTACTTCAGAAATATCAGGATATCTGGGGGGAGATATCCAAAAAATAAAGATCTTCATTTTTGTCACTTATATCTCCACAAAAACATAGAAGCTAAGTGTCTGCAATTGCTAGGTTTTTCTGAGCCTATTGTTTAATGAGGAAGGGCCTGATTACTGTACTGCTTTGAGGAAATCACATGGGGAAATATTACTAACCTTTACTACCCTTGGCAGATGCACTCACATGCACCACTTTGGGTACAGCTCACACACCCATCCTGGAGTACTATACAGGGCAGCAGAGAGATACAGAAAACTGAACAAAAAACTTGGTGTATTTCAATAAGTTATAAATGTGAATGAATAGGTGGCTCTGAAAATTGATGTTCTTAAGAATATCATAAATCAAAATTTCTTTGGCTTTGAAAAGTTGTCTGGAGGAAACACATAATACTATTCATCTTTATTCATTTTTCAAGGACTGGAGGAGAGGCGATTTATAGGAGCCTAGAATATCATTTTTCTCTTTCTACTGTATTGGGATCTATTCAGATTCTGCTGGTGTCACAGTTCAGTAATTCTTGGAGAAGAGCCAGAAGAACCTGGGAGAATGACAACAGTACATTTGTTTTGAAGATAAAAATGGAAATTATACCATCAACATTGAGCTGCAGGAATATAATTCATCATGAGAGAGTTATGCAAAGGTACTGGGCCTATTAATAGGATACTCTTTAGGGATAAAGATTTTAGTAAAGCATTTAATGATTCAATTCAAAAAACAGATTTCAAAATACAGTGTCAGGCAAAAAGGGTAATGTATATGTAGTGCATCCATGCCATTTGAAGTCAGTTTTATACACTTAAGCGTCTGTTTTCTAATAAATTATTATCCATTTACCCTATTTTTTTCTTCCAACCTTGTATGTCCACGTTGGCATATCTAAAGTGAATTAAAATCACCTGGCAGAGCATAGACCTATGTACCAGGAGATCACGGTGAGATTCCCAGTCAGGGCACATGCCCAGGTTGTGGGCTTGATCCCCAATGGGGGGGTGGGGAGTGCAAGAGGTAGCCGATCATTGACTCTCATCATTGATGTTTCTATTTCTTCCTCTCCCTTCTTCTCTGAAATCAATACAAATATATTTAAAAAAATAAAATCAATTAAAATAAATTTATGCTAGCTTTATCTATATTGATATTTGTGACCTTTCCATGATGAAGGGCTAAGGAAAGAGTGATAAGAACATTTCCCTGGAGGTTAGGAATCCTAAATTCTAGGTCCAGCTCCATCCCTAATAAGCTTTGTGACCTTGGGTAAATCTTGTAACTGTATTAATCTTCAGTTTTCTCATCTATAAAATGAAGTTGGATCATATGATATTGAAAGTTCCTTCCATTTCTAAAATTATATTGTCCTGTCAGTTCTAATTTTTACTAATTTGGAGGAGCAATGAGCTGTTGCTATGACACAGTGGATTAATTCTCACTGTTTTAACCTATTTGGCATGGGAAGTGACAGAAACTGGGTAAGAGATGTAGCTGAGGGAGCTTGGGCTCAAGTTAAAATCTTGGTTCCTCCATTATTAACTGTGTGACCTTACTCTACACTCAGTGTCCTCAGCTTGAAGATGGGGCTAATGGAAATGTCTAGTTCACAGTATTTGTTTTAGTGATTAAATTAAATAGTGAATGTAAGACCCCGAAAAGAATACCTGCCACATATAAATGGCTCAATAAATGTCATCCACTCTTATAAATACCCCATAAGATTGTTGTGAGAATTAAGTAGATGATGAATATAAAGCTCTCATTCATCTGTGTGCTAAGTTCCTGGCACATAGAATCCTTCAAAAAAGATGGGTAAGAGTCACTGAGGTTTTTTATTAAGACTGCTTCTGTTTCCCATTACATCATATTTCTTACTGGGAAGGAATCTAGGCTAGGGGAATACAACTTCGATTCTCTCTTCAAGTGCAGAAAGTGTCTATAAAATACCAAACAGAAAAAGAACCAGAAGGGTTCAGCAGAGCCCATTGCATTTCTTTTAGACCCATTGTTCAATCACTGTCTCACAGAAAATGAAGGAAATGAACTCATTTTAATTTAGAAGCTTTTGATTGGAGGAAATAAAGTGATAGAAGAGGTGGAGTAGATATGGAGAAATAGTATTTGAACATAGCCTTAAAAATTATTTTTTTTTTAAAGCTGAG
>NW_005365553.1:2748806-2762865 GCF_000412655.1 Myotis brandtii | reverse complement strand
AATCTTACATTAGTGAACAGTGTGACTAAGGATATATCAGAAACACTAAATGCCACCCACATCCCTAAAAACTAGGAAAAGGGAAGTACTTGTTGAAATCTGATGGAGATATATATTTTAAAATATATTTTTATTGAGTTCAGAGAGGAAGGGAGAGGGAGAAAGAGATAGAAACATCAATGATAAGAGAGAATCATTGATCGGCTGCCTCCTGCTTGCTCCCTACTGGGGATTGAGCCCACAACCTGGACATGTGCCCTTGACTGGAATCAAACCTGAGACCCTTCAGTCCACAGGCCAACACTCTATTCACTGAGTCAAACCAACTAGGGCTGGAGATATATTGAGAAAGTTAAGAGAATGACTTCCATACATAAAGGGTAATATATAATATGGAATTTATTATTTCAAGAAGTAGTACGGTTATAAAATATCTTGGAGAAATAAGAAGGTCACAAATAGTTATTAAGACTGGCTGAGATAACCGGCCAGCATGGCTCAGTCCTTGAGCGTTGACATATGAACCCAGAGGTCACTGATCCAGTTCGTGGACTAGATTGTGCAGGAGGCAACTGATCAATGATTCTCTCTCATCATTGATGTTTAAATCTCTCTCTCCAAATCCTTTCCTCTCTGAAATCAATAGAAATATATTTTTAAAAAAGAATAGCTGAGATAAAGGGTGATATCATGGAAAAAAAACAAAACAAAATATGTTCTTAGAGGATTTCCCAGGGGCCTTTGGCAACAGGTCTACATTGAATGGACTGAAAGTCTAATCCAGTATGGTCTTACTCCGACAACTGTGAGTTTTTCCCTTGCGATCTAAGTGGATCATTGGTTACTATTATTCTGCTAACTCTTTGAGCTTTTATTACAATTTAGAAAAATGTACATGGAAGAAAATTTTACAGCATTCTCCACGTTAACAAGCCAGTGTGTAACTTTCTCCCAGGGCATTCATGGTTAGGGTTATGAATTCAGTCTTCATGACGCAGCTGAAGCCATATTTTGCTTTTCTCTTAGATGTTGAATTCAGTTGCTCTCTCTAGGTAAATACTAGCCCTTAAAAAACAAAGAAATCATAAACAATCAGGTTTCTTTAGCCATTTTGAAACGATGTTATTCTCCATCCCTTTAATTATCCAGCTTTTCAATAGTTCTAAAACTGTGGAACTTTCCATGAGGTCTGATCTGAAACTTATGTGAAGCACACATCATTCTACTTCCTTTCTGAATCACTAAGCTTTTATCTACAAGAATCTGTCTTTCCAGATATGTGTCTTTTTGCACACTTCTTCATACCTTCGATTGATGAATTATTTAAAACTTGTCTTCATCTACTGTGTGTTCCCATTAATTTACCCATCTCACTATATTTTAAACCATGCACCTCAATTTACATTTTCCTGTATGTTTGTTGGTACTCTCTTCCATTTAGCTATTTCATTATACTTCCTCATTACCATGCTCTCTTTTATGGGATTTCTTTCTAAGAAAGAGGAGGGAGAAGCAGTTTTGCTCCCCGCTCCACCTTTAATATAACCTCACTTAGGTTTTCTAATTTTTTGTAGTCATGTTCAAAAGGTCACTATCTAGCAGGATCTCCAGGGACTATTCTAGAAATGGTGTGGGTTTTTGGGGTTGTTTTTTTTTGAATAAATGTTCTGCTTTGGCTGTCTGGCATCTATGGAAACTGCTACTATTCATTCAAAACACTCACAGGCTTTATTCTAGTAACTTTGTGTGTTTTCTTTTTTTGGGGGGGGGGGGTGGAAGAGTGGGGAAAGTTACCAGGTATTTTAAGTTTCCTTATAATCTATTAAAAACAAACAAACAAAGACCAAATAGGCTGTCCATATAGACTTCACTTCGTTTTATCTGTGTCAAAAGAAAAAAAATACTGAAAAACAGCTCTTACTTATTTTCCACAACCTTTCAAACCAATTTTGTTTTGATTTGTCAGCCTTTCCTTGGCTCCTAAATGGAACATCTCGGGCCGTGCAAGCACCTTTTCAATGTTATTAGTTGAGATTATCCTTAGAGACAGATGTCTGATGTTCATGCTTCCCAGTAAGGTTTTTTTTAGACATAGAATAAGCAAACATGAATGTAGGTGATCTGCAGGGCCAAAATGCTGCCCACGTTTGTTTCCTGTGTGAGCCTACCATTACTTGAAATTCTCAAAATTATAGTTATTGGCAAGATATTTTCTCCTGGCATCAATTAAAGGTTCAGATAACAAGCGACATACAATGATTAGGAAATACAGTTAGCTTAATTAAAAATAATATTTGACTACCAGCTGTTGGTGCAGTTTCCCAGCTTCCTTCAAAAATGCCTCTATTCATTTTTATTCCTTTATTCATTTAATAAATACTTACTGGGTACCTGACATGTGCCACAGCTCTGTAATTCCTGCCCAAATTGAAAAAAGATTATACCACCACTCTAAACAGACACTGGGAGTCAATCTATTGACCAGAAATGAAAGAATTTCTATTATTTGGAAGGATAATAAATGTATGCAGAAAAATGGAGTGGGTCTGCACCTGCTACAACCTCTAACTTAAAGCAGCCCTGTCAACTTGAAAAAAGGAAGCTATTTATTCTTCACTCCATGTTAACCTTTGGGTCTAACTATGCTATCCTAAAGTTGGGCAGCTGTCCATCATCAGTAAGGCACTTTTCTGTGTCCATTTAGAGCAGAATGCAGTTTGGGGATGCCAGACGGCTGAATCCTGGGAGGTAAAGGTCCTCCTAGTGGGGGCTGTAGATTGAGTTGGGAACAAAAGAACCTGGCCTATTGTATGTTATTTGTTGGAGGTTATGATTTTGAATGCACTCCAGTTGGATCAGTGAATCAGAGCATCACGTCACAGGCTGGGGAGGCTCTCTCCAGCAGAGGCTCTGACCACTGGAGGCTGGCCTGGAAGCACTGATGTGCTTTCTGTTTGATTTGTACTTCTTAGCATGTCAGCTTGCCTTTCAGTTATTTACAAATAATAAATAATTAGTAAATACAGTTATTTTATCATCTATTTCTGATCATTCCAGTTACCTGACACGTGTCTGTTTCTATTTGTCCTTTCTCTGCTGGTTCTTACATGGTATCTCGCTTCCTTTTGTGTCTCTTTTTCATTCACCATATTTTGCTCAGTGACCTTGAAAAATAAGTTTTGGCGATTTTCCACCCTAAGATGATGGTTTCTTTCTCTGGACAGGATGTGGGTTGGCCCCTTCCAGGTTCTGGGGGTGCTTCCAGACAGGAACCACTTTTAACCAAGTTCACAGCTTAGAGTTCTCTGGACCATGAAGAATATGTTAAATGACCTGAAAACCTGTGTGAAGTTGGACTATGATCTTGTTTTTCAGGGCATTTTTTTTCTTCTTGTATCAGTGACACAGTCTTCCCTGCGTTTCTATGGGGGGAAGTGAGGCATTTGGTTCTGGTTCGCCCTTATCCTAATGGCTTCATCTGCCCTCTTTTCATTCAATGGGTTCTCTCTGGAAAATTTTATTCAGTTGTGTGACAACTATTAGTGACAATAAAATCTAAATCTATCTCCCTCTCTCTCTGAGTGCCAGACTGATGTTTCTGATTGCTTTCTGGACATTTCCATGCTGAGTTAATTGCTGTTCTCACTTATTTTCTCCCCATCCTACTTTTCTCACTTATAACATGTTCCCTTCCTGTATGACCAACTTGCTTACTACCTTCAGTATCTTGTTGTTACTATACTTTCCCATTGTAATATTTAATTTTTTTTCTTTGAAGAATGTTAGCTGCCAATGCCTTAATGTAGCTTCACATCCTATCTAATAAAGAGGGAATATGCTAATTGACTGTCACACCCTCACAAGATGGCAGCACCCAGTCCCCTCAGCCCTGCCTCATCCAGCTGGAGTCCCCCAGTCCCCTCAGCCCCTCTGGGAAAGGCAGTTGGGGTGATCGGGCCTGCAGGGGAGGGCAGTTAGGTGTCAATTAGGCTGGAAGGTAGAGTGCTTATGGGGCAATCAGGCAGTCAGGCAGGTGAATGGTTAGGAGCCAGCAGTCCTGGATTGTGAAAGGGATGTCCTACTGCCGGTTTAGGCCCGACTCCCCGAGGGGTCCCAGATTGGAGAGGGTGCAGGCTAGGCTGAGGGACACCCCCTGCCCCCATGCACGAATTTTGTGCACCAGGCCTCTAGTACTAATATATTGCTCATCATAGAACAACTTAATTGTGTATTTGCCCTTCCAGAAGCAGTCTCTTTCCTTCTCTACAACTCCATTTCATTCTCTTTGCCCAGGAAACTGACCTTTATGGCCTGTACCCTGTACCCACAGGGCCCTTGTGCTCTTATTTTTGCTAGGCTCAGCCAGAGGAAGGCCATGGCAGAAGATGGAGTATAGGAGGATAGTGAGAGAAGGTTATTATTCTATTCTTTCCCATAGGGTCACCATGGTTGCCTGCAGCACTCTTTTAAAGAGCACAGCTCCTGTTGGATGATGACATTCTTACACATAGCCCCCTCTTACAGGCAACTCCTCTAACAGGTGCTATTCTGTGAGAGGGGGCCACTCTTTTAGCTTATTTGAAAGACTATCTTCCCTGGCCCTTTAATTCTAGAGGGGCAAGAACTCCCAGATTACTCCACTATTCTGTTTGTTATCTCTAAAAGCTCACACATTTTTGAACAATTCCTCTAACTCTCCTCAATAATGCCATTTAATGGGGCCATCTGAGTGACCCTGACTGATGCAGTAACACACAGAGCCCTCAAGGTGTGATCTCATTTCTCATCTGCACACCTCACAACCTTTCATTAACTTCCCTATCCACATATCCAGCCACTAGGTTATGCTGCTATATGCTGTTCTCGAGACCTGAATTGTTCTTTCACAATTTATTGCTATTTATTGTGATTTTTCCATTCCCTGGAATGTTCCTCCTTCCTCCCCCCCTTCTTCTTCTTCTTCTTCTTCTTCTTCTTCTTCTTCTTCTTCTTCTTCTTCTTCTTCTTCTTCTTCTTCTTCTTCTTCTTCTTCTTCTTCTTCTTCTTCTTCTTCTTCTTCTTCTTCTTCTTCTTCTTCTTCTTCTTCTTCTTCTTCTTCTTCTTCTTCTTCTTCTTCTTCTTCTTCTTCTTCTTCTTCTTCTTCTTCTTCTTCTTCTTCTTCTTCTTCTTCTTCTTCTTCTTCTTCTTCTTCTTCTTCTTCTTCTTCTTCTTCTTTTTCTTCTTCTTCTTCTTCTTCTTCTTCTTCTTCTTCTTCTTCTTCTTCTTCTTCTTCTTCTTCTTCTTCTTCTTCTTCTTCTTCTTCGCCTTGACTGAACAAACTCTGTTCTACCCTTTTAGACCAAAATGAACTATTACCTCCCTGTGGTACATTGTATAATTGTCCAAATAATTGCTGCCCCTCCATCTAGGACCTTTCTATAGGTCCTATCTGTGGAATAGGATTATACCTTCCCTTCCATTAATAGCAGCTTGTCTATGTGACTTGTTTTAGTGCATGAAGTATAAGTGGAAATAATGCCTTCAGTTTTCCTACCAGGAGCTTTAAGAACCATTGCATGGCTCTGCCATCTTTCCTTTCCCTCTGCTGTGAAATGGCAATGACTTTGATAGAGATCCTCCTCCCATCTTGATTCTGGAGCCAGAGCAGAGCTACATTTGATTCACCATAAACCAATGTGATGTGAATAAGGAAACTAACAAACAAAACCTCCCACAGCAACTTAATTTTGAGATTGTTACTACAACATAACTTGGGCTGAGCTGTTTTACTTCTTTCATAGTGAGAGTTACACAAATATTTTTCTTCAAGAATTTTTACCTTTCACTATTTTATAATAGTGCAAATGGGGTTTAGTTAACAAGGGATTTTAAAGTAAATCATTCATCAATGGGATATAACACTAAATATTAATTAACAGTTATATTTGAAGAATATTTAATTATGAGGCCAAGTTCATGATATGTTATTAAGAGAAAAACACTTTACCAAATATTATATATCATATGATTCCATTTGTGTAAAAAGAAAATGACTTAAATATACACTTCTTTTTTTATAGTTTTCTACATTTTTAAAGTGCTCTATAATAGTCTTGTATCACTTTTATATTCATAAATAAAATGTTATTTAAATATTACCTTCTTTCTAATGCCATCTCCAATTTTTCTAGGTGAAACTTAATATTCTTTCCTCTTTGACTACATGCTATTATGAGATATTATATTTTGCCCATAAATCTCTTCCCTTAAGGAATTAAAAGACATACCTATCTCATAATGTTATTGGGGTAATGAAAAGAGATAATTCATGTAAATCACTTTATATAATGTCTCACATATAGTAACTACTCAGTAAGTACTATCTGTTTTATGATCCTATTTTGATGTTTTGGAAATTTTAAAAAATGAATATACTTTTTTTGGGGAAACAAAAGTTAAATGGCAAAATGACTTTTGAGCAATCAGTTATATCGACTGCCCTTAGAAAGCTGTCATCTTCTTGCATTTGAGTCCTCTTCTTTTCATATGGGAGGCTAAAGGCTGTGCCTATGAGATTTGAAAAACATAAGTGGTTGAAAAATCTTTTCTTTTTCTAAAACTGAGTATATGTCTTCCTTGAGTGCCTTAAGCATTTTGGAGCCCAGATTGTTGAATACACACCTGTATTTCCTGTTCCCAACACGCTCCTTTGGGAGGTGCCAGTAGTGCAAAAGATATTGCAAATATACAATCCATGGGAGATGATTCAAAACCAATTTATTTTTGTTTTCAATTGTCTCTTAAAAATTTATTCGGAGAGGCTAGCTTTTTTTCCCCTGCCACTGGATTATTTTTTATCTGACTCATACATAATGGGTATTTTAAGTGTAAAAACACATTTTCAATTCAGAAAGTATCTGTGTTCAGCCCAAGACATTAATCAACCCTTCATTCTTCATTCAAAGGAGAGGCCTCTCCATGCTCTCTCCCAGTTAAGTCTGGAGGCCTGGTTTGGCAGGTGGCCCAATTTGGGGGAAGGGACTCTGTCTTCTCTTCTCAGCTCTGCACAGGCTAACTGACTACTTTTTAGTTACCACCAGGCTTGGGGAGTAGGAGGAAAGAAGAGGTCAAGGGATAGCATAGAAAAGTGCTTGCTGTGTTGGTATCTGGTATCCTCTCAGGTTTTGTACTCTGCCTGGCAGAGGTTTAAAATGAATGTTTTCTACATACATGCTTATTAGTATTTCCCTGGGCTTCATGCTGGGCTTCTCTAGACCATTTTCCATAAGTTGCATGAGACCCTTAATTAGGCCGGTCCCTTCTCCCCACTTTCTGTTTCTCTATGGTCCACCCCACACTCAGCATTTTGGTGGTAGAGTCCCCTCCCCTTCCAGGTGTTCTCTTGGGCCAGGTGGACTCTCCATGTGGCCCACATGTGGCCCACATTTGGCCCATGGGAAAGACCCAGACACAACTGACTTCAACATGGGTGGTAGTATAATTGTTTAGCAAGCAGAATCCTGTCTTTAGTGTCCCTGAACTACAGGGAACTAATATTAGGTCCTCAAAGTGGGTTAGTTAAAGCTCTGTCCTCACTAGCCTTCAAATGAGAGGGTCCCAGCCTTCTCTATTTCAGGGGCTCTGTTTCATAACTTAGATATCTCCAGTGATCTCTTCTTAAAACTTCTTCTTCACATTCTAACCACTTTTTAAAATTATTGGTCTAGCTGAGGGATCCAAAAGTGATAGAAATATTTGTTAAATATTTCCTTGTAAATTCTGCATTATAGCCTGGTACTTCACTTTGGTATTCCAGGATTATTATGTCTGATGGCTAGGTGGACACTAAAGTGCTGATATAATTTCTATTAACTTCAGGAAATGGTGGAGCATGCAAGTAAGACATATGAGTTGAGAGAACCAACACTCTGGCAGGTTGTAAAGCCAATGGGAGGAAGGATACTTAGTGATATTTAAGAACCCAGATCAACATGGATTTATATCTTAGCTCTTCCAGTGACTAGCTATAACATTAGGCCAGTGACTCAACCTCAGGTTTTCATCTGTAAAACTAGGATAATAATAGTATCTATCTTATAGGCTGTTGTGAGGATTAAATGAGATAATGCATGTAAAGAACTCAGCACAGTGTCTAGCATGTGGCATGGTACCAGGCCAGAACTGGGAATAAGAAAAAATATGCCACACATACTATCAAAGTATCATGCCCATGCCGGTGTGGCTTTGTGACTTCAAAGCTCCTTGTGGCAGAATCCTAAAGGCTCTCTGCCTCTGGTAACCACCCTCTCTTCACAAGCTTTTCTGGTCCTGTCACCTGTGATTCTCATCACATAAAGTGAAGTGTTCCATCCAGTTTTCAGCCTAAGGTAATGCCTCGGTATTGGTTTAGGCAGAGGCTGAGGGCGGCTTTATTATCTCAAGACCATAATTTTCATGTGGACCCAACTTCCGGAATGAGTTCTATATGCCCTAGCCCTTGCCTGTCTGGGCTGTAATTCATGTAATTCCTTTCTCATTCTTGATGCTAAAATGACCTTGGCTAACTTTTCCACTCTGCTCCCCCGCCCCCTTTTTCATTCTGCACCACCTAATGGGATGCTATATTGATTTGAGTAAGATGACAGCTTTGTCATTTGGAGAAAAATTTTTACATGGTTTCGTAAGGCGCTTTCTAAAGCACAAAGCAATTTCGTCATTGAATCCTAAATGCTCTCTTTAGTTCCATTTCAAGATGGCTTTCCCAGAACCAGATGAAAGTCTTCAAAATGACTTCTGACAACTATGAAATGACAGTGGCATTCCTGCCACCATGTTGTTTGTAATCTATAGGAAAGGATGAAAGGCATTAAAAAGAGAATGGAACCACTTTCACTAGAGAATTGCTAATTTTGTAAGGTTATCAAACCCCCAAAATTAGCATTTAATTATTCTTTAAAGGTTTTCACTATCCAATTTCTTTAAACATACACTTTGTGGATAGGGATTATAGTAGTTTCTTATCTTCAGATAATCAAGCCTAAACATCTGTTGACAGTAAATTGCACCACCTTATATTCAGTTCAGTGGTATGGCAGAGTAGCTCATTTTTATATTTTTAAAAAAGTATCTGATAGTTAATGGATGTAATGGTTAATTTATTTCTTAAGCATCAGAGAAAATGCCTTTAAGCTACACTTTCCCTTCAACTATAGCTGATAGAAATGTGCATTTAAAAATTTACTTGCATATTTTAAAAAATACACTTAAGATTAGTATCTGCATAATATACCAGGGTATTTGGAATTTTTCTTTTCGAGTGTTTTCATTATTTCATTGATGCTGTAAGGAAAGAACCTGGGCATCCGGGTGCCCTGCACTTGTCTTTGTTATCTGGCAATGTCATCCTGAAAAGCAAGTCTATGATGGCACTATATCTTCATTGAGTTTCATAGGATTTATGGAATATTACCATCTTATATAGACCAGTGACTCTTTTATAAATTGATGATATTTATTCACCTAATAAAATGCTTACCTCCATTTTGTGTTACTAGTGTGTGAAATGACACTAGAAGTCCCTGATGTACTGAGAACCTGATTTTACCCCTGAGGGACTCCACAGTTCTCATCTTACACTTGTGTGTCTCGGGCATGTGAGCTTCTGCAAATGAGGAGAGGCATGCAAAAGGGCTGCAAAATTGAGTGGGAGGTAACGTAAGACCTAGCACATTTTCTTTCAAGACACTAATACAATACTTAGAATGATTAAATAATTGTTCTCTATGATTTTGTTTCACAGCACTTTTACTATGATGTTCCTAGGTATATTTTTGTTATTGTTGTATTTACCACGCTTGAGTTGTATGATATGTTTTGAATCTGTGGCTTAAAGTTTTTCCTCATTTTTGAAAAATTTTCAGGTAACATCTCAAATATTGATTCTGCCCCTTTTCTGGTATCTGTGCCTCCTGAGACTCCAGTTATGTTCACACACCACCTTTTCATTGTGCCCCTCAGGTCTTACTCTTTTTTTTTTCATCATTTCCAATCCCTTTTCTCTGTGTGCTCCAATCTCTATATCCAGTGCATTGATTCTTTCTTTAGCTGTATCCAATTTGATGAAAAGGAGACTTTTTCTGAAGATTGTTTGTTGAGCCCACATATCAGGCATGAATCTATGCATTGGGAATGCATTAGTGAACAGACAAAAGTTCCATCCTTGTTAAACTTATACTCTTGTGGAGGGAGACAGACTTTAAACAAAAATACAGTAAGTATGCAATGTAGTCTTATAGAAGGCATTAGGTACTATGGAGAAAATAGAGCAGGATGACTTCAACAAGCCAGTGTTTATCGAGAAGTTGACATTTGAGCAAGGAGGTGAGAGAGTGAGTGACAAAGGATAGTCAGACAAAGACCCTATGGGGTTTTTAAAAATATATATTTTATTGATTTCAGAAAGGAAAGGAGAGGGAGAGAGAAATAGAAACATCAATGATGAGAGAGAATAATTGATTGGCTGCCTCTTGCATGCCCCCCACTGGGGATCGAGCCCACAACCCAGGCATCGAACCTGGGACCCTTTAGTCCGCAGGCCAACACTTTACCCACTGAGCCAAATCAGCTAGGGCAACCCTATGTTTTAGCAGAATCATTCTGGCTACTATTGAGAATGGATTATAGGAAACAAGAGTGAGAAAAATAAAGTCATTTAGGGGCTATTGAAATGATTCTGGCTCTGACCAGGGTGTTAGCAGAGGAGATGGTGAGAAGGGACTAGATTCTGGAAATAGTTTGATTGTGGGATCAACAGGATGTATAAATGGATTAGATATATAACGTGAGAGGAAAAGAGATGTCAAGATTGACCACAGGCTTTTTTGCCAAGAGCTGAGATGGGGAAGAGGTATGAAAGGAAGTCAGAAGTTTTGTTTGGGGCATAGCTGTAAAACAGTCAATTGTCAATGTAATTAGGCAAACTGTCACACTTTCAACCACTTTACCTAGTCTTAGTTACTCATTTGTCTTATTTTATGTGTTGTTTACTATCTGTTTGTCCTATTAGAATGTGAGCTCCAAGAAAGCAGGCATCTTTTTCAACTTGTGTACCAGTGGGTCCTAGAATATTACTTGGCAAAAAACATGTGCTCCATAAATATTTGTTTAATGAATCAATGAATGCATGTAATCTTCCAAGTGGGTAGATTGACACTTAAAGTGCTTAGTACTTCAGATTAGTTGTGATGGCTAGATATTATGTAAAAACACATAGATTTTTAAAGCATAATATAGACAAAAGTGCCTCTATATGTCTGTGACTTTTAAAATTAATATTGACATCTATGATGTGGGAAGCAGCTAGAATAGTGATTAAAAGCCCAGGCTTTGGAACCAGAGAGACTTTGGTTTGAATCTCAGTGTAGCTATCTTCTAGCTGAATGACTTTGGGAAAATTACTTAATTTCTCTGTGCATTCATGCTGAAGTTAGCATGGGAAAACTAACTTCAGCATACAACAACTTGGGAATAATATTATCCATACAGGATTTTTGTGATTATTCAATATAATTATGCTCATAAAGGGTATGAATGACATAGTAAATGCTCAAAAATCAGAGTTATTGTTATTATTCTGTCTCCTGGTTGACTAATAGTAAATATTTATAGTGTTTTAAAAGGCCCTGTTATATCTTATCCTTTTTTTATATCTGCTGGGTAGATCACACATCTTATCCATTACATTTTGTTTTGTCCATTTAGTAGGCCTACCATTTTAATCAGCCTTTTCTTCCAAGATTAACTCTATGCTGCACATTTTTGGTTGATGATATTTCCCAAGAACTAAGGGTTAGTGGGAAGGAGAATTAGGAGGAAAAGTAGCCAGATCAGTAAGGCAATAAAATTGAGCAAAAGTCACCTGATAATAAATTCAAAATTAGGGGATTTTATTCCCAAACCAGTAAACATGCTGAAAATTTTGTTTTAAGAAAAAATGTTCTGCCCCTGTAAATGGTATTCTGGCGATGTCCCCAGTGGGACTCTAACCATTTCTCAGGTTCTGAGGAAGACGGAATACCGGGGCTGGGATGGTACACACAGCTGGGATGGTGGTGTTTGTTCCAGTGGAAGGCAGCTCTGGGGCTTGTGGGTCTGTCTGTCTGTCTGTTGTGTCCTGCATGGCAATGAAGTTGTCTAGACACAAGGAGGTCAACTAAGGTGTGGTGGTTTTTTATACAACACTGCAGAGTGATGCAACAGATGGCATTATGCCAAAGGACAATGTTCCTGATCTGTGGCACTAGAGCCCTGGGCAGGGAGCACAGGAGACAAGAACAAACACCAGCTTGCCCTGTACTCATTAGAGATTTAAAAAAAAAAACTTGACAGGGAATATAGCGTTATAAGGTGCTATAAGGAGAGAATTTAACCTTCAACTCTGAATTTCCTGACATCTCCTGTCTCGGGATAGGTACTCAGTAATCCATGACCCCACTTGTTCATTTCTTTGCTTCCTCTGACCCCAACTTACCCCATTTTACTAAGGTAATGGCACATCATGTATGGGACTATTCATTTGGGCACAGAGGTATTGGCAGTCTGGCATTTCTACCATTTACACAAGACAGTGATGACTGACTATTGGGGTTCCTGAGCTTATGTTGTTTATCTGGAAGAGACAAAAATGATCATTATGCTCACTCCTCCTAAGGAGCTGAATATGGTCCACTTGGGATCAGGGATCCATGGATGTGCTTAGAGTTCTGTGAGCTCCCTCAAATTACACACAGTATTGAATGTATGGGCATGTTTGAATTTTTCTGGAGAGTTTAGACCTCTCTCTTATATGGCCTTGCATGCAGGCTCAGCATTTAGACATGAGCAGGAGAGGGTTCTAGACTAAAGAAGGGAATGCTACTGCTGAAAAGAGCCAATGTTCTTCTCAGAACTCTCTTCCCTCTTTGTTGAGCCTTTGTTCTGATCGTCTACTGACTCCTCCCAGGAAGAGGTTTCTAAGCAACTTCCTGCTTATTTCCACAATGGCCTGGCTTGATCCTGGGAACAAACACATGTGGTCCCTTCCTTTCAACACTTCCATTGATTATGGAAGTAATGAAGGGATCTTCTCCCTCTTGACTTGCTTACTATATAGTTTTAAATATCATGATGGAAATACATTTGAATTGCACTTTTCGGTTCAGCTGTCTAGGATGGCCCTAATGAGGTGAAGGGCTGAAACGTTCAGGACAGTTGACACCAGTTTGAGGTGGGCTGACGATAGAGAGCCTGATGAAGTGAGAGGCCAGCTACCCACAGAGGGAACTACTAGTGGAAAATAGATACCAGTGCCCTCTCTCCACACTTACCTTCTTCTTGCACTGCATTTGTGCAAACCTTATAAACCTGATTCCTTTTTGGGGGCAGTGATTCTCTCTTCACATCGTTAAAATTGGAGGCTCAGAGAAACAGTGCCTCATTATCAAATCTCAGCCCAGAACTTATGCTTTTTGACCTTGAAATATGGAATATTATTAGAGCTGGGCTTCTTGCTGCTTAGGGGGAGGAGCCTATGGAATTCACTTTTCTTCTCTGAGTTGGCACCACCTCTGGCTGTGGCCCATGTAGCCTCAGAAGACCTCATCTACAGAAGAAGCCAGGGATAAATCCCTTTTGCAGGAAACTAGAGGATTCATGCTCTCTTTCATTTTTCTTCTGAGTTCTGGGTTCAAAAACCTCTTGTCCATGCTCAGATGATTGCTTTTCTAAGAGATCAGCAGCCAAGCACAAAGCTGAAAGTAGTTACTGGGCTGTTCTTCAGAGGAAGGACTCCAAGAAGCAGTCAGAGGAAGAATCATTGTTCTAACCATGCCTGTAAAGGGCAGGTGTTCAGCAGGACCATTAGATTTGTGTCTGACAGTTCCAGATTCCTTTCATAGCTTGTCCATTTACTATTACCCAGTGATCTGAGCATGTTGCTTAACCCACCTAAGCCTCAGTTTCTTTTCTTTCTTTTTTTATTGAATTTTTGGGGATGATATAGGTTAATAAAATTATATAGGCTTCTGGTATATGTTCTACCATA
>NW_005365553.1:2748025-2748499 GCF_000412655.1 Myotis brandtii | reverse complement strand
TATATTATTGTATGTTCACCACCCCAACACAAGTAAAGTCTCCTTCCATCACCATTTACTCCTTGTTTACCCTCTTCTACCTCCCCCACCCCCTTTTCCCTCTGATAATCACTATACTGTTGTCTATGTCTATGAGTTTTTGTTTGTTTGTTTTTTTTAATTTCTTTACCTTAGCCTCAGTTTCTTCATCTGTTAAATGAGAGCAGTAATACTCCTTTGTAGTTGGAAGTTTATCTGCCCAGCAGATAGATAGTAGATGTGCGTGTAATCAATGTTAGCAATACTCATCATTACAATTCTTTTTTTTATTTTTTTATTGCTTAAAGTATTACAAAGGGTATTACATATCTGTCCTTTTTCCCCCCACCCTTGACAATCCCCTGGCCTCCCCTACCCCCCAGTGTCTTATGTCCATTGGTTATGCTTATATGCATACATACAAGTCCTTCGGTTGATCTCTTACCCCCCTCCCTC
>NW_005365553.1:2707704-2741556 GCF_000412655.1 Myotis brandtii | reverse complement strand
TGGCCTCTGAGGCTATACGGCTTCTCTACCCAGCAGCAAGGGTTTATTTTTTCTATTGCACTTAAAACTGGTTTGGGGAGGGCAACTGCCCAGAGCTGGTTCTTAAATAAACATTACCCTGCTCTGTGTTGTTGGTGGGACTCACAATTCTTAATATCAATTATCTGTATTACTTCTACTTGCAGTAGAATAATTTAAGAACCATATTATTGCCTAATTTGTATTATCTAATGCCTCAAAATATTCTCTTTATTTATAGGTTTCTACTTTAGAATATATCACTTATTTAACACAGTAAATGCTGGCCATGGAATCTAAACTATCTCCAGCTACTGTTTAGTCTTCTTCTTCTTTTTTTTCTTCATGAAATCTATAAGCACTGGGAACATTGGTGTATTTATTAACTTATTTAATGATCAATTATTTCCCCACATCAAAATATAAGCTCTAAGGGAAATGGCTGTATAGCTTAGAATGTTACTGGTATACAGTAAATTTTTCAATAATTTTTTGTCAAATGAATGAATGAATGAAAAATAAAAAAGAAGTCCTTGCCAGTGTGGCTCAGTTGGTTGGAGTGTTGTCCTATAAACTGAAAGGTCGCGATTTGATCCTGGTCAGGGTACATACCCAGCTTGCAGTCCAATCCCTGGTCAGGGAATGTGCAGGAGACAACCAATTGATGTTTCTCACCTCTCTCTCTCTCTCTCTCTCCCTCTCTCTCTCTCCTTCTTCTCTCTAAAATCATTAAAAAAGAAAAAAACAGTAAAAATAAAAAGAAGAACAAATACACAAATGAATGAATAATGCAGGGCTTTAATGTAAGTATCATTGGTCTAGCAGCAGACATATGAGGATACATAAAAGACTAACAGAGGGAATAAATGACAGAGGCTCTAAGAGGAAAAGATAAAGTTCCATGGAAGGTTGGGAGAGAAAAAGATAACTTTCAACAGTTCAGAGACTGCTTCATGGAGAAAGTGTCTTTGTGCTTAGATTTGAAGTGGGTGGGAGCTGTGGATTGAATGGGTGAAGGGCATTTCAGGTGGAAGGACAGCAGAAGTGAAGCCAGCAAGGGAGATGGAAGGACACTCAGGGGTGGCAAATAAAACATGACTTTTGAGTAATGTCACGTTACCCCTCCCTATGCTCATTGCTGCCTTCATCCCCATTTGAAACATATATTATTCCTACTGTAGGGTTACCTGAATTTCTACATTTTCATTGAAGCTTTTCAAGACCTCCTTAGACTCTTTGAAGTTTACCTGACATGAATTCTTATTGTTTCACCATTCATTTGGAACTTATATAGTATCTGTATTATTATTGACTATAGGCCTGGTGCACAGATTCATGCACCAGTGGGGTCCCTAGGCCTGGCCTGCAGGGATCGGGCCGAAACTGGTTCTCCGAAATCCCCTGAGGGGTCCCGGATTGTAAGAGAGCGGTTCTCGGGTGATGTACCCCAGAATTGGGCTCCCCCCTCTCTGGTTCCGGGTGTGTCACCCTAGAACAGCAGCTGCCAAGTCACCGCAGCTCAGCAGCTCTTGTGTTGAGCATCTGCCCCTTGGTGGTCAGTGAAAATCATAGCTACTGGCTGGTCGGCTGGTCACTTAGGCTTTTATATCTATAGATTGTTCTCCTATTGTATGTCCTATCAAAATAGACAGCTGACAAGTTCTTTGAAGGGCAGGAGAGAGGGACCTCTTCCTGTGAATCCATCTGTGTATGTTTGCATATAATCATTACTCAATAGATATGGGTTGGGTGACCTACTTAGCAAAGTAACTTAAAACAATCTTGCAGAAAGTCTTTATTTCCAGCTTCTGTGCAGAATTAATGCCTTAACTTCCATTCCACAAAAGTTTGGGTGGGTCTGAAGAGCAAGCTCCTTTAGAAATAGAATATTTTAGAGCTAAGAAGCGTCACTTGTGCAGGATTTATTTTATGGATCATGAAACTGAAGGCCAAGGAACTTGGAGCTAGAGACTCATGATGATATTTTGAGTTTGAAAGGTTGAAAAGGTTTGTAAGACTTGATGTTTTACATTAGCTCAGGGAAACTTCCTATGGGAAGCCAAAATACAAAGTCTCTAAGAAGCTCCTGAGTATAAAGTATGTACTCACAGACCCTCTAAACAATGACTATTACTGAAGTAATACTTTTGACTAATAGAGGACTATTTTTGGAGCTTGAAGCTGGAAGAAAAATTTGGATCAGGGACCTGAGTCATTCCCTGTTATTCCAGTTAATTACCACAATCCTGCTTGAGGGAAACTATTGCTAAGTAATAAAAATAGATAAGGCCCAGAAAGGAATGTGGGTAACTGTTATGAAACCTGAAGTCACTTTAGGAAAATAAATTATATGAGAAGGGAAATCTTACAGAAAAGAAAGTCTATCAAAAAATGAAAATACTATGATTTCTTTAAAGCCTACACTTAGAAGTAAATAAAAACAAAACATAATATCCTTGTTTATAATTCAAAGATTTCTTATAATCCTAATAGATTATTATTAAACTTCTATTTGAAGGTTTTAAAAAATTGCTGTATCATGACACTTTCAGTAAAATAGGCTAATCTTACTCAGTAGAATCAAGGGAATAAAATCTCAGAGTGTGAATTCTCTTCCACGGGGTAGTATTATTTATAATGGCAGCAGTTATGGATCAAACAATTGGGCCTTCAGAGTGAAAAATGAGCAGGTCAAATGATTTTTTAAAGTTCTAGAGCTGTGAATATTGATTAGCTATAGTTAGTCTGTGCTAAGTGATAACAGTAACTTAACTGTTACTGTCACAATAACACTGTTGAACTTTCTTCCTTCTTTTGCTGTTTTTTTCTCACCTTTTTTCACTCTAACTATTCTTTTGCTTTACTTCTGTCTTTCAATCTCTAACTTTACTTGCACTTGTGTATGAATTTTTCTTTATTTTCCCTCTCTACCTTTTTTTCTTACTGTTTTTGTTGTTGTTTTTATATCTCCTTTCTTGATTTTCTCCCTCATTTCTTCTTCCTTCATCTTTTGCTGTCCCTACTTGAAAAGTAAATGGCCATAATAAAATATATGTATATATTAATTATTAATTATTTAACGGGGCATCATTTTTCACACCTTAACATTTATCGTCAATCTTTATCTATGCTTCTTAGTTTGGGCCTTTTGAATTTGTTAACTCTTTACTTTATGCCTGTAACAGAACTTTGTGAGCATTTACCATGTCCCGGGGCTACAGGTGATGGAGGGAGCTAAGAAGATACACACTTCATTTTCCCTGGCCTTGAACTGCCCTTAGGCTACTGAGAGAGAATCAGGCTTGTAAGGAGATATAATGCCAGAATATCACGCACTGTAATTCAAATAGGAACTTGGGGCTGTGGGAGAGAAGAGAAAGATGAATTAACTCTGCTTAGGGTGGGGAGGAAAGTTCTCTAGAAAAGAGTGGACTTGAGGGGAGCCTTAAAATAAGGACAGGGGTGCAGGTGGAAAATAGAGAAGAGGGTTTTGGGTTTTACTTCTATTTAACCGTGCACTAATTCTTCTCTATAATTGTTAGTGGCCTTGATGAAGAGGTATTGCCAGTGATAGGCCCCTAAATCCTTTAGGACCTTTCAGACTGGGAGAGAAGACTTCAGATAACTTCTGCCAAGAATAAGGGTTTTGGGTCCATGGCAGCTGCAGGGCATCATGAGGAGACAGACAATTAACACAACAGCCACTAAAGAAGAATTTCTCGAATTGTTTCAGAGATGTTAATAGATGAAAAATACCATTCTATGGTCAAATAGTTCGATAAACAGTCAGTTAAAAAATGTTATAAGCTGTATTCAGGACTATTCTAATATGCTAATATTCACCATTTTTTTTTCAAAAGGGATACATGAAGAAGCGTTTTTCAAACTGATTTGACCTTGGGTACCCCCTCCCCTACCCACCCCTCACACACACACAGGTTTGGAATTGAGCATTCCTCACACAAAACCCATGGGTTTTCCTATAAATCAAGTCACTAGCACCTTTCTAACCACTGCTCTGGGAAGATATTAGTAGCTCTTTGAGCGGTGGGCCTGCCTGCTTGCCTGCCACAGCCCAGAGCAGAGAGAATGGAGACAGATGTGGTGTGATTCCTTCCCAAGGCTCACTAAGCACTAGCAGCCACTTACAAGTTGTGTAACCCCAAGCAAGCCTCATACCTTCTCAGAACTGCTGCTTCCTTCCCTCCCACTTCATCCATGGCAGTTAAGGGGATGCAGGTGTTGCTAATAAACCTTGGAGATTGTACTTTTGCCAAGGATATTTGAACTGGGTAAGGAGCTACAAAATAGATCTTTCGGAGACAAAAGGAGAAATCTTCTAGAGGTAGTTTTTTTCAGCATTTTGTCTGACAGGAAGAAGCTGGTTTAGAATTAAATGGGTAAATCAATGCCACAGAGTCTGTTTATTGAGCCTCTGTGTGAAATTTGGTTTCCCAAACTCCACTCTAGAAAGGGATGCTCAGAGTGGACTAGAGAGTCAAAAAAAGGGCATAGAAACCAATTAGTACTTACCCTTCAGAGAAAGGGCATTTGGAGGGTAAATCTTATGTCTTCTGAGTAAAAATGGAAGGAGGGATGAACTAAACAAAGGAAGACCTTTGGCTTTGTGGTGGTGGGGGGGGGCGGGGGACACAGACCATTTAAATTATTTAATGCAATTTACATCACTAATTTTTTTATGTATGGCACCTATGACCTTCATTACATTATGTCTCAGCAAGATAAGCTATTAGAAAAAGAACTCAGTGAGGAGTGAATGCTTATAAGAATTCTTAATTGAGAAGAAGCACAAGGGTCTTTGCTTTAAGGAAAAGGGTTAATGAGGGATTGTTCTGTGTTTTCTTGAGAGTCTTAAAAGTCAACCTGTGTTGCATTTGTCAGATCCTCCTAGTTATATAGGGGTCAATCTGCAAACCCTTGGTTGGATCCAGCTTTGGAAATGAAAGGCCCAGAGTCAGGACCAAGGGGTTTGAGTTGAAATAAGATAAACTGAGAGAAAATAAATGTGAGTGGAATGCTAGTTTCTACTCTTTGTCACTCTGTGAAATATCTGTAGTTACACAGAGCAAGGAATTCTTGAGAATCCAAGACATTAAAGAATTTGTTCACTAGATATAATTTGAAGCATGAAAGAAAGAGATTCCATCAACTTTCTTCAGTTTGGTACTCTATAACCTACCCTCAAAACTTCTACATTTCTTGGTTGCCATAATCACATCCTGATTGTGACCAGGCCAATAGAACTCAAACTTGTTCCCCTGAAAAGCATGAATCAGGTACTTGGTTTTCTGAGACCTGTGTGTATAATGGGGTTAGGTGAGGAGGGAGGAGTAGTATTTGGGAGACATTGTATAATCAGCCAAGGAATATTGGTGATGGTGGGGGCCACTGTAATGACTTTAAGGCTAGTTGTGAGCTTCATGGAAGCATCCCTAATGCCCTTAGCGACACAGGAATACAAGGGATATTTCCAAGGCCACCAAGCCAGCAGTTACAAAGACCGTTCTGGGTTGGTGGGAAGTCCAGCTCCCTTTTACCTGTTTCCAACTTCTTCAGTTCTAACCACAGACCCTCACATCTGCACAGCTCTAGTTGAGTGGTAAGGAGTGTAAGGAGCTAGCCTTCTTGGGGACTAGAGATGATGAATTTATTTTCCTTTTGTTACCTTAGTGACATTGGAAGTAGAGTCCAAAGTGGGATTCAGGAACTGTATGGATCTGAAGTGAACACTTCCACACGGTGGAAGACTGGCTATGCAAGGTTTGATCACGACAACAGCAGGAACTGAGTGGAGAGCACAAACTGCTGTTGGTAAACTTTGATGATGTGTTATATAAACATTCAGCTTTCTACTAAGTTGGCATCGGGCAATTCTATCAAAACGTAAGACAAGAGGACCAATTTTAGTCATTTGATTGTTGCAAAGATAGGAAAGAAAACTGTTCACATAAGAAAGAGTGCCATCTAGAGGCCCTGTCTGGAATTCCACTTCAGTCTCAAGAATCATCTTTCAGTGCGACCTTGAGCCTCTGTAATTGTGGAGTTCATGATTGATAATAAGAGAAAGGGAGCAGTAGGCACAGCCATATGGTAAAAGAGTCAGGTATTATGAGGACTAACTTGTGTTGACACAGAGTGACAGTCTAGAGACTCTAGACTCTAGACCATATTAATTCCTAAATAATGCCCTTTGCCTGTCTTTGCAGGGATGCTTATAGTCAGTGGAGAGCTTTTATACTCTGGTGGTTTGCTTCTAGGCTTTAGACTTTTTCTTTAACAGAATTAAAATGCTTAGACATTATATTTATTCTTTCCTGTTGTGTTAGGAAAAGTAAATTGTTGAAGTGATACGTGTTTTTTAAAAGCCCTAAGGAGAAATTGTAGAAAATAAAGAACAACATGGGGACCCCAAAACCATCTAAGGAGAAATTGTAGAAAATAAAGAACAACATGGGGACTCCAAAACCATCTCTAATTTTGCCTGACACATCTAATTGTATTAATTATAGGCCATGTTTCTAAGGATTCTTCCCCCCATCTTGGCCCTCCCTACCTTCCTGCTGGTCGCCATTTTTTTCGACTCCACCATCTCTAATTTTGCCTGACACATCTAATTGCATTAATTATAGGCCATGTTTCTAAGGATTGTTCCCCCCATCTTGAGTCATACTATTCATTAGTATTAAACAAACAAAATATTTTCCAACTTAGAGTTGATGTTCACTCTCCAATCTGCAGGCCCACAATGAGCCATAGGTTTTGATAAGTGAGCAAAAAGAGGTTTGAAGTGGTCCAGCTGGTGTTGCTTCAGCAGCCAGCTATAAAACTAGAGTTTGAACACAAAACTATAAACCAGGAGGTCATGGTTTGATTACTGGGCAGGGCACATACCCAAGTTGCAGGCTCAATCTCACACATCCCTAGTGCAGGGCATGTAGGAGGCAACTGGTCAATGATTCTCTCTCATCATTGTTGTTTCTATATCTCTCTTCCTCTCTGAAATCAAAATACATACATACACATCTATATATATAAAGAGGTTTGAAGTCAACACAACATATCATAGTTATCATGCTACACGTGTGATAGGATTCTCTTAGAAAACAAAGTAACATATGGGTTATGATTTCACTGGACGTTAGTGACCGAGGTGGAAGCCACTCCCAAAGAAACTAGTGAAGTTGGCAACAGATCTTAGAGTCTAGAGTCACTGACTTAGAAACTACTTCTAAAATAAATTGCTTCCCTGCAATGGAGAAAATGGGTATACACATGTTTGTGTCTAATGTCTGTAGTGTTAGATTTTTTTTATTGTGAAATCTGGACAAACTCCTTTGTTTTTTAAATAAAGTTTGATCTTGCCATAGATGTTTCTGTATTCTGCTAAAATAGGTGAGCTACAGAGAAGCAGTGCAAACTTCAAAATCTTCAGTGATAATATTTTTAGAATGTGTTTAGGATAATCCACGCCCCTTGAGATGGTGATTATTGGTATTCAGCTTACTAATGACACATAAAAAATTATGGTGTCATTTGTCTCCAAACTTCAGCAGCCAGCTATAAAACCACAGAGTTTGTTTGCCTCATTCTTTCAGTTAATTAAAAAGAAGGCTTTTTTTATAGCCTCAAGTGTAGTATAATTTATAATAGGCCCTTCTCCCTCCTGTTTTTAATTACCATCTTTGCATGATGTTGTTGGACCTTTTCCCTTTAAGGACAACTTATGCATAGTTTCCTGCAACCAGCTCTAAGGCTCCTAATAGAAAATAAAGAAGTTGTAGGCATTTTAGCCATCTTCAGCTAAGCAGAATGGAATTGCCTCATTGGGGTTTATTTCCTTTCTTTTATCCCCAATGGTAGGGAAAAGCTTCCCTAACAAATAGTGGTTTTCTTTTCAAAATATGTTATTATGAAAGTTTAGGAACATTGAAATGAGAGCCCAGATATAAGTTAAAATTCTCCTGTCACTCCGGCTGTTACATAGAGAAGGCAGAAACTTCCAGGGTTTTACAGTGCTAGCACAGAGCTCTGGACATTGCTAGTCCATTAAATAAACAAATGAATGGATTATTTAGCTTACTGATCCATATAATGAGAAGAACTATAAATGACATAATTCATGGGGGATGGAGAAGGAAATAAAAACCACAGTAAAACATTTTGAAAATATAGAATTTCAAATAGTTGAAACTCTGGAGTAAATTTCTTGGTGTTAGTTTTGCTCAAAGAGTATTAAACAGGTATGTGCAGAGATAGGTGCTGCCACAGGTTGTGCCCTGGGCTCCCCTGTTAATTTCAAGTTGAGAGGTAGAGCTGGGAAAAGCTTTCAGAGAAGAGAATAATAGCACAGTCAGCTCAGGAGATAGGAATGCAACTCTTTAATATTTATATGCTTTCTTCTTTATCTCTTCCTTCTTTTAAATTGAAGAAAGAATCCAAAATGGCAGAGGAATTTGCTCTGAGTCCTCATAGCAATATCTCAAAGCATGCATAAATAAGAAGGTAATATCAATCTTAAAATGATAAATGCATCTGATTAGTTTTTCACTTAAAAAATTAGGGTAATGTTGCCCACCTTGCAAGTTAATCTGTGGAGCAAGCAGAAATGTTACATTTTCATGTAATCAGCACAATCTACAGATATTATTATTTTTATTTTAGAGATAAAAGAAATTACCCAGAACACTTCAAAGTTGTGGATCAAATCACAACATTGTGATTATTCCTTGTTTGTACTTTAGTATTTTTCACCATTTGTGAAGAAATTTAAAAACAAATTAAACGCTTTAAAGAAAGAAATTACTTAGTAAATGACAGAATTAAAAGTCAAATTGACTTTGACTACCTGCAAAGACTTTTCTTACTCCTGATCCATGACTGAGGAGACAGGTGTGAGAAAACCTGGAGCACTTTCACTTTCTTCCTCTTTGGGAAGGTAAAATGGAGACTTCACCTTGCCTGAGTTTGGCCAATAGATTCACCTATGATAGGAAGAGTCATTGTTCTCTTCTCTTTCCAGCAAATCTTTAGGCCACACCTGTGCCCTGAGGCAGCCTTCACTTTCAAAGGCACTTTCTTGCCTTCAAATGAGAAGACAGTTGCCTTCATTCTCAATGGTTTTATGAATAAAATTATCTTCATGTTTCTATCATGCTATCTTCTGTCATCATGGTACCAACACTCCATGTTTACCCTAACTCTGTGGTTCTAACATCAAATAAAATATATCTGAGATCTGCCCTATACCTAGATTTTAGAAAGATGCACTATGAATTTCAGTCTGTACACACTACCATAATAAATTCAAGGGCTTGAAGGGAAGAAACTCTGGTAATAAAGGTTTTGTCTTGCCCTAGATTGCAACATTTTTAACATGATTTTTGCATCAGTTTGTCAATATCTGACACGCACAAAAAAGGGCAACTGGAATTTTGACAGGAATTACACTAAATCTATAGATTGACTTAGGGAATGTTGTCATCTTAAACAATATTTTTTTCCAGTGTACAAGTCTTTTACTTTTTTTATTTTTTACCTACTTATTTTTTAGATGCTATTGAAAATTAAATTGCTTTCTTAATTTTATTGTTGGGTTGTTCATTGATACTATATAGAAATACAATTGATAGTTGTATATTGATTTTTTAAATCCTGTAACCTTGTTGAACTTAATTACATCTTAAATCCAATCTCATTACTTGTAATAATCTATTCATATTTGCTATTTCTTCTTGAGCCAAGTTTAGTAGTTTGTGTCTTTCTAGGAATTTGCGTATTTCATATAGATTATCTAATTGGCTGGCATACAATTATTAATAGTATTTCCTTTTGATCATTTTTATTTCTAAAAGGACAATAGTTATGTCTACTCTTACATTAAAGCTATTTTTCTATTTAATTTTTGCAATTTGAGTCTTTTCTCTTTTTCCTCAATCAGTCAATACCAAACAGACTTTACAATCCATGAGTGGGTTTCAATCTTCATTTGAAAAGCATGACCTTGGGCACATTGAGTAATCTGTCTGGCCCTCTATTTCCCCTCTGAAACATGAGGGCCCCTTAAGGGCCTTTCAAGTTCTAACATTTTAAGATTCTATTGGATTTCATTCCACATGATTGTGAGTTTCTTATTACATTTTTTTTCCAAGATGGAGTCGTATTTAGGTAACTGGTAAATCTGGAATAGTTATTCCCATAAAGTAAATTCCCTGTCAGGAACATCATCATTACTTGGGAACTATTTAGAAATGTTAATTTTCTGACCTACTGAATCAGAGCTCTTAGCAGGGGTGGTGGAGTGGTGGTGGGGGGAGTCCAACAATTTGTGTTTTTTACAAGTCCTCCAGGTGACTCTGATACATGGTGAGTCCTGAGAAACATCAGTCTAGGACAACTATCTTCTCTGAAACAAACAGTCTTCTGATTTGAGTGTTTCTGTTTCCACAGTTCTTCCTCCCATCTCCTCTCCCATCTCTTTCTTGGGGAAAAATCAGTTTCTACAATATTTTTACTAGGATAATGTAGCAGAGCACTTCAGATAGACTAGAAAGTAACTCCAGTCATTCCTGGCCTAATATGCACAGAGTCTCTGCAGAGATATCTCGGGGGTCTTGGGGAACAAGTCCATTTTAGAGAAGAATTTCTGTGCCCTCCAGTGGAAAAGATCACAGTCCCTCTTTTCTCCCAGCACTTGTTCATACCTTGTGCCCGAATGCATGCATTGGAATGTTGGGCTGCATGGCTGCTGTTTTGCATGGATATATGATGTAAGAATTGTTCCTTTTTTGTTTTCAGAACTTTTTAAATTCTTGTCAACTTAAGTCTTGGCAGCATAGGTATGACCCCTTTCTTGGGTCATAGGAAGCCCCTTAAGATATCTATGAAGTAAGTAGGTCCTCTAGTGCACACTTGTGATGGATTTCTGCAGAGTGAGATTTAACTAAGATATGTTTATATTTCTCTGTATATGTATCTCAATTTCACTTCTTTGCTTATAGAATATAAGTGAAATTTTTATACCTAACAGTCCTAAACAGCTAAGGGAAATGCATGGTATTTAGCTCACATTTTTTTTTATAAGGAAGCCTACTTTATTCTGTGAATTTAGCCATTTTGATTTATTTAAAGCTATTTTTCTATTTCCACAGCCCTATGGTATTATTGTGTAGTTGAAAAGTCAAGATACCTAGATTCTAAACTGAAAACTAGAAAATGGTAAATTAACAACTAACTTCCACTCTTGAATAAATCACAAATCATCTTTGACTTTCAATTTCTTTATCTATGAGATATAGATAATGCTTTCTCAAACCTACTCACAGCATTGCAGTTGGAGTTTAATTAGCTAGTTCAACATATACAGTGCCTCCTATATACTAGGCAATAGGAATCAAACAAAATTGGAGCATTCCTGTCCTATTGGGGTATATATTCCTACTGACAATATAATTTTAAAAAGAAAAAAAGGTGCAATTCCAGGTAGAAGGAAGAGTAAGGCCAAATCTCTGAGTTAGGGGTGATCCTGGAGTGTTCAAGGACCAGAAAGGGGCTAGAGTGCCTGGACTGGAGCTACATGTGGGAAGAGGACATGTTTGGTCTTGAGGCCATTGTTAGGACCTTGGATTTTACCCTAAGTGAGATGGGAGCCATTAAAGAGTTTGGAACAGAGAAGTGATATGATCCCATTAATTTTTGAAACGATTACTCTGATCTTTTTGTTAAAGAACAAACCAGTGGATACAAGGGTGGAAGGAAGAGGCCAGTTAGAAGGATGATATTGGTTTTCTGCAGAAAAGTAGTCAAGAAGATGGTGAGAAGTGGGTCAGATTATTGACATAATGTTGAAGGTAGATTCAACAGGTGTTACTGATGGATTGGATGTATAATTTGAGAGAAAGACAGGAATCAAGGAATTGAACCAGCAACCTTTCAGTGCAGAAGGTGTTGCCTAACCAAGCTACACTGGCCAGGGCAGAAAAAGAAAATTACTAAAATTATATCAGAGGTTGCCTCTGAGAAAGAACCAGAATTGGGGTTTGGGGGACCAAGAGGGCTGTTAGCTCTATCCGTTATCAATTCCAAGATGGTGATGGATTAAGTGGAAGCTACACTGACTTTCTCCCAGGACCACACTGGAATTACAACTAAAATATAGAAAAACCCTCCTGAATAATCATATGCAGACTAAGTGGTGAGAACCCTGATAACCAAGGATGTCAAGCGGAGACCACATAGAGACTTGCAGGAAGTATAGAGGCATGAGAGAGCTGGCCAGGCTTCCACAGGCAGTGCTGAAGTTTCCAGAGAGATATCACAGCTGCAGGGAGTTCCCACTGAGAACTTTGGGGTGTAAACCCCAAGCTGAGCTTCCCAGCCCAGAGCACCAGAACTGACAAAGGTGCCCACATAACATCTGTCTGTGAAAAGCAGCGGGGTTTTTGTCTGCCAGGGAGAGATAACTAGAAATGCTGGTACCCTCTTAAAGGGCCAACAAACAAAATTTTGTGTGCAGCCACTCACCTTGGGCTCTGGCAGAGGGAGGGCAGAGTGGCCCAGATGTGTGAAGAGAATCCAGGGTTGGTTGCTCTGGGAATAGAGCTCAGAGGGCAGCTGCCTGGAATCCTGTGCTGAGTCATTCACCTATATTGCAGAGCAAGCATGTCAACCTCAAAGACTAACACAGGCCAAATAAACAAGGTTTAAGTTTATGTGGGCCGCAAAAAAACAAAAGCTTCAATTTTCATAGAAACTCAGGTTTATTTCGATAGAGACATGCTGAATACAAAGGGCTGAAATAAATGGGTAATCATTAACATAAAATAATAGAACATTTTAGTAAAAATTAATATATTTTTCTTGAACATTAACTTACCAGACATTGAATAACTGCACAAATTAATAAGCATAATGCAAATAAACATATTTTTCTTGTTCTCCAAAAGCAAAATATAACCAAACAAGTCAGTAAAAGACTGATGACATGGCGATTGGCTGCTAAAATATTCACTGCTAGTATTAGTGGAGAGAAATGGTGCGCCTGCGCCTAAGGCACATGAGGTAAATGAATGCAACACGATTCTAGTAACCAGTTCAGTCATTAGCAAACGTTGTAGTTCATTATTAATAATTATATATAACAGGATATTGTAAAAATTGTTACAAAATTTTTATTAAAACATTTCTTACATACCATTATTTTGGCTGGGCCACAAAAAATATTCATTGTGGGCCGTGAATTTGACATGTTTCTGCAGAGGACATCTTTTTCAGGCAGACCTTTACTATCTAGGCAGCTTTTTCCTGTGGTCTACAGCAAGGCTCACTACGTGACTGAGAATTACAATCAGCCCCCAGGTAGAGGTGGATCTCTGGGTGCTTTGGGTCTTTGCATGATCTGGTTCTGGACCTGGAGCTAGGGAGAGCAGACCTTGGTATGCATCTTGGTCCTTTCCAAATGCACTCAGCCCCAGCAGAGGGGGCCACAGGCTGTGGAACACTGATAATCCAAACAGGGTACTCAGGACCAGTTACAAACAACATCTGACATTGGCCTGCACCAGAAACCCAGTCTGTGAGTCATAGCAGATCTACCTAATACATAGAAATAAACCCAAACAGGCAGCCAAAATGGGGAGACAAAAAACAAGCCCCAAATGTATGAACAAGATAATTCTCCATAAGAATAGCTAAATGAAATGGGGGTAAGTAATTTATCCACATAATCTTCAGAGTAAAGATAATAAGATGTTCAACAGCATGAGAAAAGATATAGGAACTATGAAAAACGACCAGTCAGAAATGAAGGATGACATAGCAAAAATAAAGCACAGACTGGGAAGAAAAGCCATCAGATGAGAGGAAGCCGAGGGTTGGTTCAGCAAATTAGAAGACAGGATGGAAAAAATCACTCAATTACAGAACCAAAAAGAAAAAAAAAACAATAAAAAATCCAAAACTGAAGGACAGTTTAAAGGAGCTATGGGACAACATGGGCCATAACAATATCCACATCATGGAAGTGAGTATCAGAAGGAGAAGAAAGAGAGCAAGGGATAGAGAACCTGTTTGAAGAAATAATGGCAGAAAACTGCTTTAACCTAGTGAAGGAAAAAGTCACACAAGTTCAGGAAGCACAGAGAGTCCCAAGCAAGTAGAACCCAAATAGGCCCATGCCCAGACACATCATAATTAAAATGCCAAAAATTAAAAACAAAGAAAGAATCTTAAATGCAGCCAGAGAAATGCAATTTGCTACCTACAAATGAGCTCCCATAAGGCTATCAGCTGATTTCTCACCAGAAACTCCACAGGCAAGAAGGGAATGGCATGAAGTATTCAAGGTAATGAAAAACAAGGATCTGAAGCCAAGATTACTCTATCCAGAAAGGCTAGCATTCAAAACAGATGATTGAATAAAGAGCTTCCCAGGCAGGGGGGAAAAAAAAAAAAGCTAAAGGAGTTTATCAGCTCCAAACCAGCATTGCAAGAAATGTTAAAGGGACTGCTGTAATACTAAAGAGGTAAAGTAGCAACAAACACCACAGAAACATATAGGATTGTAGAATTGTAAGAAAATATTGTGATCATATACCCAAAAGCTGGAAATGTAGATGAAATGGACAAATTATTGAAAGATACAATCTTCCAAAAGGAAGAGAGAGAGAGAGAGAGAGAGAGTCATAAATAATTAAAATGACAATAAATAATTACCTGTCGCCCTAACCGGTTGCCGGCACGTCCCCAGTAGGGGGTGTGCAGGAGGCAGCTGATTGATGTTTCTCTCTCATCGATGTTTCTAACTCTCTATCCCTCTCCCTTCCTCTCTGTAAAAATATCAATAAAAATATAAAAAAATAAATAATTACCTATCAATAATAACCTTAAATAGAAATTAATTAAATGTTCCTATTAAAAGACATAGAGTGGGGGGTCGGGGTGGTAATGGGAGGATAAGGACACATATGTAATACCTTAATCAATAAAGAAATTTTAAAAAAATACATAGGGTGGCTGAATGGATAAGAAAAGTTGACCCGTACATATACTATTTACAACAGACCCATCTCAGAACAAAAGACACACAGGATAAGAGTGAAGGGATGAAAAAAAATTTCCAGGTAAATGGAAATGAAAAAAAAAAATCTGCAATAGTCATATATGAAAAAATAGACTTCAAAATGAAGGCCATAGCAAGGGACAATAAAGGTCATTACATAATACTAAATGGATTGATACAGCAATAAGATATAACCCTGTAAACATATATGCACACAATATAGGAGCACCTAAATATATAAAATACCACTGAAGGACTTTAAGGGAAATATTGACAGTAAAGCAGTCATACTAAGGGACTTTAATACCCTACTGACTTCACTAGATAGATCTTCCAGACAAAAATTCAACAAGGAAATAGTGACTCTAAATGACACATGGATCATATGGATTTAATTGACATTTGTAGAACATTTCACCCCAAAGCTGCAGAATATACATTCTTCTCAAGTGCACATGAGTCATTCTCAAAGATAGACCTCATGTTAGGGCACAAAACAAATCTCTACAAGTTTAGAAAGATCAAGAATTTTCTCAGATCACAATGGCATGAAATTAGAAATAACTACAGTAAAAACACTCAAAAGCATTCAAACACATGAAGGCTAAATAGCATGTTACAATGAATGAGTTATCAATGAGATCAAGGTAGAAATGAAAAATTTCCTGGAAAAAATTCAAATGAACTCACAACAACCCAAAATCTATTTTTAATGAACTGCCTAACCCTACAACTTAAAGAATTGTAAAGAAAACAACAACTATATATATATTCAATGAAACCAAGAGGGGTTCTTTGAAAACATATACAAGATTGATTGATGAACCTTTAGCCAGACTCATCAAGAAACAGAGAGAGAGGACCCAAATGAATAAAATCAGAAACTAAAGAGGTAAAGTAGCAACAAACACCACAGAAACATATAGGATTGTAGAATTGTAAGAAAATATTGTGATCATATACCCAAAAGCTGGAAATGTAGATGAAATGGACAAATTATTGAAAGATACAATAGTCCAAAAGGAAGAGAGAGAGAGAGAGAGAGAGAGTCATAAATAATTAAAATGAAGTATTCAAGGTAATGAAAAACAGGAAGAATCAGGAAACCTGAATAGGCTGATAACAACTAATGAAATTGAAGCAGTAAAAAAAAAATCTCCCAGTAAACAAAAGCCTTGGCCCAGATGGCTTCACAGTGGCATTTTACTAAACATTCAAAGAACAATGTTTAACACCTATCCTCCTCAAACTATTCCAAAAAATCCAGGAGGAAGGAACACTTTCAAATTCTTCTTATGAGGCCAGCATTAGACTAATCCCACAACCAGATAAAGATACTACAAAGAAAGATAATTACAGACCAATATTTCTGATGATTATAGATGCTAAAATCCTCAACAAAATATTAGCAAATCGGATCCAGCAATATACTAAAAAGAACATACACCTTGACCAATTGGGATTTTTTTTTCCTGAGATGCAAGGCTGATACAATATTTTTAAATTATTGAATGTGATATGTCACATAAACAAGTTGAAAGACAAAAATTACACGATCATATCAATAGACAAAGAAAAAGCATTTGACAAAACCCAACACCAATTTTTGATAAAAACTCTCTGCAAAGTGGGAATAGAGGGATCATACCCCAACATAATAAAGGCCATATATGACAAATCTTTAGCCAACATCATACTTAATGGGCAAAAACTAAAAGCATTTCCCCTAAAAACAGGAACAAGATAGGGATGTCTGCTTTCACCACTCTTATTCAACATAGTACTGGAATTCTTAGCCATAGCCATTAGACAAGAAGAAAACATAAAAGGCATCCAAAGGAGGAAGTAAAGCTGTCATTATTTGAAGATGACATGATATTGTACATAGAAAACTCTAAAGACTCCACCAAAATACTACTAGATTTAATGAATGAATCCAGCAATGTAGCAGGATACAAAATTAACATCCAGAAAATTATGGCATTTTTATACACCAATAATTAATTATCAGAAAGAGAAACTAAACAAACAATCCCATTTACCATTGCAACAACAACAAAAATTAAGATACTTAGAAATAAACTTAACCAAGGTGGTAAAAGACCTGTACTCTGAAAACTACAGGATGTTGAAAAACAAAGAGAGATAGAGGAAGATATAAACAAGTGGAAGAATATACCATGTCCTTGTATTGTTAGAATTAGCATCATTAAAATATCCATACTACCCAAAGCAATCTACAGATTGAATGTAATCCCTATTAAAATACCAATATCATATTTCAAAGACCTAGAACAATACTGCAAAGATTTATATGAACCAAAAAAGATCCCCAATAGCAACAATATTGAGAAAGAAGAGCAAATTTGGAGGGATCACAATATCAGATATGAAATTATACTACAAAGCCATTGTAATCAAAATAGCCTGATACTGGTACAAGAACAGGCATGTAGTTAAATGGAACAGAACAGAGACCCCAGAAATCAACCCAAGCCTTTATGCTCAATTAATATTTTACAAAGGAGGCAAGAGCATACAATGGCATAAAGACAATCTCTTCAATAAATGGTGTTAGGAAAATGGACAGGTACATGCAAAAAAATGAAACTACACCAAATTACACCATGCACAAAAATAAACTCAAAATAGATAAAAGACTTAAATGTAAGTCATGAAAACTTAAAAATCCTAGAAGAAACCATATGCAGCAAAATCTCAGACATCTCTTGTAGTAATATGTTTGCCAATACATCTCCTAGGGCACGGGTAACAAAGAAGAAAATAAACAAATCAGGTTACATCAAAATAAAAAGCTTCTGCGCAGCAAAAGAAGCCATCAACAAAATAAAAAAAAAAAGTCCACTGTAAGGGAGAACATATTTGCCAATGATACATCTGATAAGGGGTTAATTTCCAAACTCTATAAGGAACTCATACAACTTAAGAAATGGAAGTCAAACAATCCAATTAAAAAATGGGCAAAGGACCTAAATAAATACTTCTCCAAAGAGGATATACAGATGACCAAGAAACATATGAAAAAAATGCTCAGTCACTAATCATCAGAGAGATGCAAATTAAAAGGACAATGACATATCACCTCAGTCCTGTCAGAACGGTGACCATCAACTAATCAACAATTGATAAGTGGTGGTGAGGATGTGGAGAAAAGGGAATCCTAGTGCACTGCTGGTGGGAATGCAGACTGGTGACGCCACTATGGAAACCAATATGGAGTTTCCTCAAAAAATTAAAAATGGAACTGCCATTTGACTCAGTGATACCACTTCTAGGAATATATCCTAAAAATCCCAAAACAGCCATTAGAAAGAATATATGCACCCCTGTGTTCATAGAAGCATTATTTACAATAGCTACGATCTGGAAACAGCCCAAGTGCCCATCAGCAGATGAGTGGATTAAAACGCTGTGGTACATTTACACCATGGAATAGTATAAACCTGTAAAAAAGAAGGATCTCTTACTCTTTGAGACACCATGGAGGACCTGGGGAATATTATGCTAAGCGAAATAAGCTAGTCAGAGAAAGACAAGTATCACGTGATCTCACTTATATGTGGAATCTAATGAACAAAATAAACTGATGAGCAAAATTGATCCAGAGACATAGAAGCATGGAACAGACTGAGGAATCTCAGCGGGAAGGAAGGATTGGGAGATGGGTGGAGAGAGATTAACCAAAGACTTTATATGCATATGTTCATAACTCATGGAGACAGACAATAGTGTGGTGAAGGTCTTGGGGGGACAGGGTGGAGGGGGTCAATGGGGAAAAAAGGGGGACATGTGTAATACTTTCAACAATAAAGATAAATTAAACATAAAAGACAGGAGTCAAGGAGGACACCAACACATGAAATTGAGGGATTGGAAGGATATAGTTGTCTCTCCATTTTCACTTACTCCATTAATTTCCCCTGCTTAGAACAGAGATCTGTAGATGTATTCTTTAAAATGACATCTGTCACTTGCTTCAGGCCACCCTCAGTCATCCAAAGTCTGTATCTCAGAGTGCTAATCCCATAAGCTTCCCTGTGGAAAGTGATTCAGTAGGCAACTCAGTAAGCTTGGGAAATGCTATATTTATATCTCCTTCAGAGACTTTCCATAAAGGCTCAGAGAAGGTCTGCACATAAGCCTCCCATTTTACTTTGTTTAATTTAGTATAGCCACCCTTTATTTGATTTTGAAGCATTTTTGATAAAGCTACTTCCTACTTATCTTCCAAAGAATATACTAAGTTATATGTTAGGAAGTACCAAACTAGGCCGCCTTTACTTCCAGGACATCCTACACACCTCGTATGAATTGTTGCCACATGTGTTTTCCCCAAACACACTTTTGCCATAGTATTCCCTTCTCAAATGTCACATGGGGATCTTCTTATCTATAGAAGTAACTCTGGATTCCTCAACTCCACACTCAGCTTCGTCCATGGTTCAGCTCCAGCCTTCCACATGCAAGCCTGGTGCTCAGATGTTCTCAATGGCCTCCAACTCCAATCGATACGTTCTGGTCCTTTCTCTGGTAAACCCTGGTGCTTATTTACTTAAATAATTTCTGCTTATCATACATTACCCAGCAGAAGGGCTATTTCTTCTGGGAAGCTTCCTGTAACCCCCACCCCCCCCCTCCCCCCACCCACACCCCCACCAAGCTGAGGCAAAGTTTTCTATTAAATCCTATAGCACATACTACACATGTTATTCATGTGGTCCTTAACATATATTGCCATGTGTTAATATTAACACTTAAAATTGTGTGCTTTTATCTCAAAACATATTCCCTTAAAAGCAAGATTACCTCTTGGTCTTCTTTATATCTCCCATGACACTTAACCTAGTAACTTGTTTACTCTGTTTATAGATATGTTTACAAATATTTGCTGAATACCAGCAAGCTCAAATACTTTGTAAGAGTATAGTCACAGGATTTCCTATTTTCCAGATTTATTACACTTTCTAAATGGCCTCTTCCTGACTCACATCCTTCCATTCGGCGTGCCGGTGGGCTTGCCTGTATTTGGGCAGATGTGTGCTTGCTTCCTCCAGCAGTTGTGCATTTGAAGGAAGTGTGTCTCTGGAGGGGCAGTAGCAGTGAGTCATTCTTCAGGTCAGGCAAGCTGGCCTGCCACAGCCTGAGGGTCCATTGATTAGAGCAGTGTCTATGTCAAGACTAAGGGGTGTAGGAAAGGGATTCAGCTTCCTAGGAAGGGGCTCCAAGGTGCTAGGCTGGGCATTCCAGATAGGCAGTCAGGACCTATCTGTGCTTGTGAGGACCTGGATGCTGGACAGAACCCTGGGCATCCAAATTGGGCCATCAGCCGAAGGGAGAGTCAGAGACTGGCTAGGTGTGCTCAGAGCTGGTCAGGAAGCAATTTCTGTCCAAGCCTTTGGAGGCACCCAGGGAAGTGTGCCACTTACACCCATACCTCTTTAAGACTCAGTTTACTTCCTCTGTCAATTAGTGAACTTAATGCCTACCTTGGAGTTTTGTTGGGGCAATTAAATGAGATAATGCACATATTGTGCCTTGTGTAGCACTAGGCACATAGTAGGTCCTCAAGAAATGTTTCTCTTCACTCTGTGTATCTGCCAGTGGGGCATTGAAGCTGCTGTTGTGGTCAGTATTAGTTCAGAAAGTGGGTAGACTGAGCCAGCAGATAAATCTATCCATGACAACAAGAGCTATATAGGCCTGGGGAAGGTTGGGGCAGACAGGTAAGACAGCTAGCTAGATATTAAGCCTTAGTCTCAGCATGCTAACTCACCCTATACTAACAAATGAAAATAAGTGAGCTAAATGAGCAGCCAGAAGAGAGTAAGAATAAATGATACAAATAACAAGCATGTTAGTGCTTACTAAGTGGCAGCTATTGTTCTAAACCAGGGGTGGGCAAACTTTTTGACTCGAGGGCCACAATGGGTTCTTAAACTGGACCGGAGGGCCGGAACAAAAGCATGGATGGAGTGTTTGTGTGAAATAATATAAATTCAAAGTAAACATCATTACATAAAAGGGTACGGTCTTTTTTTTTTTTTAGTTTTATTCATTTCAAACAGGCTGGATCCGGCCCGCGGGCCGTAGTTTGCCCACGGCTGTAACACTTTACTTTCCCCTACAAATCTATGGGTAAAACTGTCATAACCCCATGTATTCATGTGAAACTGAGGTGTTCAAAGGCTAGGTTATGCAGCTAATAAGCATCAGAGCTTGGACTCACACCAGAAAGGAGAATTCCCTGATGGTTTTGAATTTTGCATTAGAATGAATGACTAGAATAGATGTTCAAAGCTCTTTGAGTCAGAAAAGCCATGTAGAGCTGAGAGCGTTGAAACACAATCTTACCTAAAGCTAGAAGAACGGATTAAATCAGTGGGTTCCCACAAGCCAGTCTTTCAACTAGGTAAGACTCCCTGCATCAGAATCTCCCAGAAATCTTTTTAGAAATGCCATTTTCCCTATCCCTGGAAGGTTGTAAGTCAGAAGGGTCTTGGCGATTCCAGGAATCAGTGTTTTAAAACTGGATCTGAGAAGCAGATGCACTTGATAGACCCTCGGCCAGGTGTCTTTTCAGCTTAGCTTCCCGGTCTCTGGCTCAACTGCACACCTTTATTTTCATTTTGCAGTTTAGAACAGTAGGCTGTGTGATTGAGATATGCTCAGATTGGAGTGATGATTTCTTTTGTTCCTGGTTACCTAGCAGATTCAAAGCCTGCGAGCTGCATTCTAGCATTTTTGGTGGAGACTGCCGAGGATTACACTGGCAGCAAGGCCTCTGCCTGACCACTGGATGGCATCCCTGTCCTGCCTTTTCTTGCAGGATTCCTGTTTAGCTTTCACAGCTCTTGTTAGAGTGCTCAGCAGCCTCTTGCCAGTGTCTGTCCTTACAACAATGAACTGCAGCCCACCAAGCCCCTTGACCATCAGGGGAGGGATTTCAGTCCCAAGAATGCCCTGGTGAATGGACAGATCAGGCACTTTTTAAGGTGAAGGAAGATTTCCATTTTACAAAAGCAGAAAATTCACGATTTCATTCTGGGATATGGTTGCAGGTCATGCTGCCAGTGACAGAGAATGAGAATGTTAAGAAGTCCAGGAGGCGCGATCAAATAAACATTTTCAGTGCTGAAAAGCTCTGAGCCTACAGTGCCGGTTAATGGGGAAATGAAATCTGTTAATATTCAATTTTAGAAGCAGTTGTGTTCATAGAACAGGTTGTTTGTTTGTTTGTTTGTTTGTTTTTTATTTGCTGCCCTCTGGTGGAAGCTCATTTAATTTTATTAAGGTATCTATGATAGAGGGGAGCAGAGTCCAATAATATTTCTAAGACACACAGAATCCTGGGAAGTTAAACAATTTTCTTATTTGGAAAGGTACATTGAAAGGGGGTCGGTTGCTTTGCTCAAAAGACAAAGATTAAGCAAAATCTGTCATTTGGCTTACATGTTTCCATCATTCATATGATCAGAGGTCACACACACTAAAGCTTGACATTAGAGAAACTGGGCATTGGAACATGTTAGAACCCTGCATTTCTGCTTTTCAGTTTTTTTCATCTCATTTACATATGTGCTTAGTGGAAATACAGTGTTTTAAAAATTATTTTGTATTCTGACCTTTGTTTTTTCCCCCCCTTAGCCTCTTCATATTTTGTTAAACATTTAGCTTTCTTACAAAGTCCAAAATATCCTTTCCTGGACAACTTCGTTTGCTGGAAGCCACTATGATTCTGCTGGTCTTTCTTTGAGTTTGTCTTGCTAATGCACTAGGAAGAAGGCCAAATCTGATTCCTGGAATTGAACCTCAGGCTTGCCATGGAGAAATATGACTAAGTCCTGGATTTAGAGGAAATCTCAGCTCTGGGGACTATATGGTATTTGGTGGGAACAGAGAGAGCTGGGCAGCTCCCAAAGCTGCTATCCATGTAGCAGTTTATAGTCTGCAGTTTCTTTGCTTGGTGTTTTCAGTTCCAGAATAGCAACAGAGAGAGCACCTAGCAACCAAGGGGAAATACTGCATCCTTCATCTTTTCCCTTCCTTAAGAAAACAAGTATTAAATTACCTTGCTTTGCCTTTCCTTTCTCTTTCAATACTTGATAAGTTTGCTTATCACATTAGACTATGTGCACACACATGCTAGAAAAACTGATCTATTTACTGTCCCTTTAAAACATTTAATCCACAACCCCTTTGCAATACCTCACACAATCAAATCACAATCTAACTCATCCTATAGAAATCACAGAGGGCAAAGAATCATCTATTGTTTGTGTGTCTGCTTCCCTGCTGTATACTGTGAGCTCCTTGAAACTGGAAACAGTATCATTTCATCTTGGAGGAGACTAGCTCACCTTGTATAAAGTTTAGAGATGGTTGCTTGGATTGTGTCTCTGTGGAATCTTGTAGATTTGTGGCTGTCAGATAAATTTAGAAAAGCCAGAACATTTTTTCTTGTCATAATGGGTGTCATCCAAATGCCATTTATTTGAAGTCTCAGACACTAGGATAACAACTGCATAGGATGCTTTTTGAGGTTCTCATGCCATGTGAGGTGTAACAGAGTAAACCTTGGGTAAGATTATAACTTAGAATTATGCTATGAGCCAGACACTATTTCTATTTAATTCTCACCACAATTTAGTATGTTGACAGAGTTTTTACCTTTGCAGTGGTTTACAGAAGGCATCTAGGTCATAATAATCTGGCCACTCACGTTCAAATATATCCCACGTTCAAAGGCTGTTAAATTGCGTTGTTTACCTATATCTTCAGAAAAAATCACTTATACTGTCATGGTAAACAACCTGTTTCCCTATTTATAATGGTCTGGCCCTCTAGCAACTTCAGCGCGAAATTATAGCTAATTTGCCTACAAACGTCAGGTGGTCATAATAATCTAGCCACTCAGTGTATATAAAAGCCTAAACAACTCTTATGACCGAACCACCAGAATGACCAGAACAACCAGTTGACTAGTCGCCAGGATGAGCACTGCAGACGCTTAACACAGAAGCTGGCCCCTGGTGGTCTGTGCGCTCCCACAGGAGGAGTGCTGTTCAGCCAGAAGCCAGGCTCACAGCTGGTGAGCGCAGCTGCGGCTGCAGGAGCCTCTTCCCAACTCTGCGGCAGTGCTACCAAGCCATGGAGGCAGGCGCAGCGGGCAGGGATGAGCTTTAGTGGCAAGGCGCCTGGCCCCAGCTCGGACTCCTCCCTGCCTGCCTGCCGCTTGGCGCACTGCTCGTCCCCCGAGGGGTCCCAGATTTCGAGAGGGTGCAGGCCAGGCTGAGGGACCTCCCCCCACCCCTCCTTGCACAAATCTGTGCACTGGGCCTCTAGTATAATAAAGAGGCAAAGCTATCTTGCCTATAGAAGAACAGTTAGCCTGTCAGTCAGCCCATGAAGTGCTAATTATATTAGGGAATTTGCTGGGGCTCAGGCTCTGCTCTTCCAACCTGCAGGCTTCAGCACTTTGAACAAGGAATCCACTGAAAGGAGGTGAGTCTGACTCACATGAACTACATTCTGGCACACCACAAGCTCATGCACACACAGTGTCAGGTGCAACGATCATTTGTTTCAGGCTGACTCACCTATCATCTCCCTGAAAGCAAGCTGTGTGGGAAGCTGTGGTGTGGCGAGCCTGGAATTGGATCCAGAGTAAGTTTGCTGTCAAAATTGTAAGGAGGCTTTGGGTCCTCTCACCTAGTGTGAAGTGGGTCTGACCAAACTCTTTATCTCTCTCAGACAGTGGTTGGATGAGCACTACCAGTGTTTGTTCCTGTTACTCTCCTTTTCATTTCTGTTATACTTACAAACCCCCTGCTGTTCACACAATCTTTCTTCAAACATGGTTTAATGGAATTGCTTAGATTTGTGCTTAACTAAATTACAATCTCATTTTAGCTTCACTTCACCTCCTTGAGATTCTCCCCAGTTGCCTTTGTGGGAGTTTTGGACATTTTTTTAAAATTTTATTTTCTTGTTTAAAGTATTACAAATAGTAGTACATATGTCTCCTTTTTCCCCTCCATTGACCTTCCCCCGGCCTCCCCTACCTATGTCTCCTTTTTCCCCCATTGACCTTCCCCCAGCCTCCCCTAACCCCCAGTTTTAGACATTGTTGATTCATTGCCACACATTGAGGAAATTTCTGAGGCTGTTCCCATAGATGGCTGATTACTACCATGATATGGGGATCTTGCTACCTTTAAACATCAGTAGGCAACTCTCTTTTAAAGTTTTTGGAGAGAACTCATTGCATTTCCCATGAAGAAACAATGGTATTGGCATGCTATATATCCTCTTATGTTCTTATTAAAAAGGTAATGGTCCCTTTAAAAAAGAACAGTCTGTATTCAGAGCATGTTATTCCTGCTATGTTCTGGAAACCTGGCAGAATCATTAATAAGGGAACCAGTTGTGTGTAGATTTAAATTAATCAGCAAGCATCCAGCAGCTAGAAACCTAAGGGGAGGGGAGAATATATCTCCTTGAAAAGAGAAAATATACTCCCCTCTCATTGGGAAAACACACACACACACACTTATGGAGAAACAGACATATGGTGTGGCCGTAATCTTTTCTCTCTTGTGATTTCGGCCAAGCTGTGTGAAAGGAAAAGTTTAAATTTATGAGCTGCCCCCTCAGGAGAATGATTTCAGAATCTGAAGGATGGAGAGACTGAGGTGGATTATATTCACCGCTGTGAAGAGAGCTGTTTTGACTTCAACGTCAAGAGCACAGGGAGCCATGTTCAAGGTCCTGTTAAATTAGATGAGAGCAGAGTTGCAGAGGTAGGGAAGAGAGAGAATGGAGCAGGCTGCCGGGAAATTGGGTTTTCCCATCACCAATACTATTGGTCAGGCTTTTTCTAGGAGTGTGGACTGGTGACAGCTAAGATTAATTGTAACTCAGTAGTTTTATTTTCTCTCTTTAGTTAAGGCAATGGAAACCAGGAACAATGAAAAACTGGGAGTTTGACACTTGAGGAAGTTATTTAGGACCTTACATGTTTGAATAAGTTCCATAGAAGCCAAAAAAAAAAATTCAAAATAAGCCATAATTGATTGAAATTTGCTGAGACCTAAGTTACCTCTGAATTGTTATATTTTATTTAACCTTCATATTCTTTAATATTCATGTTTAACTATCAATATTAATTACTCCTGTTTTTATTTTAAAGGCATAAGTTAGTTGAAAATCACGGGGCAGCCTCTTTGGCTGTAGTTATTTGATGTTTGTGAAACATTTTCCCGCATGAATCAGGAGGGTATTGCACAGAGGATAACATGGAGCAATGTGCCCAGGACATCGTTCTGACCCCACCTCTGCCCCTTTCAAGAAAGTTCACTTGGGACAAATCCTTTATCTTTTTGAGCCTCGGTTTCTCATGTATAAACCTGGGATAAGAAAAAAAATTCTCTCTTGGCTGGACCACAAGGTTATTGTGACATTCAAATGAAATAAAGTAAAATCGATTTAGAAGTGCTTGGGAAATTAGAAATTACGATAAAAATGCAGTTTCTGAATTTTAAAGAATGTCTTTTTAAAGTAGATTCACACCTCTGCTACCATCTCCATGATTTGGAAAAAGTTGCTTCACCTCCAAGGATCTTAGTTTCTTCAACGGAAGGGAGACGTCAGCCATTCAGTGAACTCAGGCTGCAAGGCAGGAGCAACGCTAGCTGGGAGGTTTATACTGGTTCAGGGCTATCCTGGGGGAACACACTCCACCTTTATCTGATTTAATTAGTCTTCTGAATAAACTGTTCTTTATTGAAAGGATTCTGCAGCTAAACAGAAAACAATGTTAGGAAGCCATTAGATTAGATCATTTAAAATTTCCCTTCAAAAGACTACACTTGTATTTCTGTTATAATTTCTGCTGTTGTTGTTATTGTTAATATTACAGGAGAGGCACCATCCCCATCCATGGCTACGCACTTAAAGGGCAGGCATAGAGAAAATGTCAGCTCTTGAAACTGTCTAGCTTTGCAAATCGAGATGAGTGCAGTGGTGGGAAACATAGCAAGCCTTTATTTAGGTCAGCCTAACCGACTAGTGAAGGAGGGTCACTACTCCGGTAAGAAAGTGCCTGCTAATCAGCATGTCCTGATCACCTGGAGCCTGTGGGTGATATCATCACCTTAAAAGATGCAGTGATTTCACCCAGGTGCTTCCTTCCTGAGGTTGTATCAACACTCATTCTCTAAGGCTCGCTCTTCTTCTTGACTTGTAGGATGCCAGTTTCCCAATGCTCCACATTTCAAATTACCAAGATATCTAGTAGTGTTTTTTTTTTTAAGATATTGACTTTACTTATATTTGTACATTTTACAAAATTGAGAAAAGCTAAGTGGGGGCCATGCAGGAAGCAGATCATTGATGTTTCGCTTTCAAATCAATGTTTTTCTTTCTTTCCCTCTTCCTTCCTCTCTCTCTAAACAGCAATAAGAAATCTTAAAAAAAAAAAAAAAAGAAGATTCCACAAATAAGGGACAAGTCTGTGGATAGAGCCTGGTGGTAAAAGTAAGTGAAAATGTGATAAGAGGAATATTTATATCAGATCTGATGTAATGTACCTGATTAATCTCACATAAGCATTACCATCAATCTATCCATAAATAAGATAGATATATTTTGGGTTAATATAGTGGCAAACAGGAGTTGAAATCTATTTATATATAAGGAGTAGGTATAGCAATATAAGTTTAAAGAGTAAAATGTTATTTTTTTTTACTTTTTTTCTTTCTTTATTAAGGTATTACATGTGTCCTTATTCCCCCATTGCCCTCCCCGAGCCCCCCACCCTCGCTCATGCCCTCACCCCTCTGGTGTCTGTGTCCATTGGTTAGGCTTATATGCATGCATACAAGTCCTTTGGTTGATCTCTCCCCCCTACCCCCACTCTCCCCTACCTTCCCTCTGAGGTTTGAGCATCTGATCAATGTTATTATTGTTTTTAACCACATATCTCCAAACTATCAGCAGCATTTCAGGTAGCATTAACCCTTTCAGGTTAATTTGATATTAGTGAATATACTAACATGAAATTTACTATTAAGGCACCTCATTAAATTAAATGAGTTACTAGTGATTTAAAATATTCTTGTCTTCCAAAACCTTCCAAAAATGTTCCAACATTTTCTCCTTTGAAAGGAATTTACCCACCTGTGACATTTTGTTATTTTTCTGCAGATTATACTTTTCCATTATATTTCTGCTTCTGGTCATCTAACTCCATAGTTTCTTCAGGCTATTTGATTATACTTTTCCATTATATTTCTGCTTCTGGTCATCATAGTTTCTTCAGGCTATTGTAGACAAAAATGACAAGCTTGATGCTAATATTATTGGGAAATAGTTTAGATACTTTGTTAATGTGAACCACAATGTACATAAAAACTATAAACACTTAAACTATATTTGATATTTTCTTTAACATTATTTAATATCATATAACCTCATTGTACTGTATCAAAGATCATGAATACAGTGTTTATAAAAAAGAATATTAACCACTTGGATTAAAATAATGGCAAAGCAGTTAGCTGAAATTTTCTTGCTTATTAATATTATGTTCTTATCTCTTTCCTCCAGTTCAACACAACCTATAAGGCTGACATGGTTGTTATTTTAAATTGCTTCTTAGTGGCTCTTGCTCTAAGATTTGCAATATCTATTAAAATCTTAATGAGGAGGATTACAAATTTTCTTGGCAAAGATAAACAACATAAATGTTTCGATTAAAATGGATAAACTGAAATGGGATTTGAGGCTGGAATAACAGCAGCCAGCAGGATGGAGACTTATTTTCTCTTGAAGACAAAGTTCTACCATTTCAATATGGAGCCTGAAGTCTGGCCCTAAACTCCTAGAGAAAGTGGGCCAATTTCATTACATGGAGTTGGTTTTTGGCATATACATCCCTTCAAGAAAAGCATGTCCTGTGCGCTCTGAATGCAGGAATATTTCACATTCGAATTTTGCTTTTTATTATGCTGTTGAGGTTTTGAGACTTAATGCACTATTTTATTTCTGGTACTTGGAGAACATGTAAAAAAAGCTAACTAATGCTCAATCATTTTTTATTTTTTTGTTGATTTTTAATAAAATGATTTTGAGTTATAGTACATAGCATGAAAAACAGGATAGATGCAAAGAAAACTCTTTTGAATGTAGCCAAAGTTTGGATTAACATGTATGTGTGAACACATATACTTAAATAATATCTTATCTAAGAAAAGAGTAATATGTAAATTAACCGTCACTTCATGTCAAAGATGGCAGCACCCATAGTGGCCTGGGCGGGATGCTGGTGGCGTCACCCCAGCAACATGAGCCCAGTGTCCACACCCCAGCTGCTTGGAGGGAGGGGAAGGGAGGGGCCTCAGGCTGGAAGCAGAAGCCAAGAGTGTGGGGAGCACCAGGAATGCTGGGAATCGTGGTTCTGGTGGCAGACACATTGCGCAATCTCCTGGACACTCCAGCAAAGTGAGCTTGGAGAAAGTTACTGTTGCAGATGGGGGATGGAGGGAAAGCAAAGGTGAGAGACATAAGTCAGAGTGTCGAGGAAAAATTAAAAGGAAGATATCCTGCAACTTCTAGGAAATCTCCACCAATGGAGCAAAGAAAAAAAAAAAAACCTATATTATTCTGTGAGCACCAAACCAGACTGGACTGGGGTCTCCCACAATTCACTCATAGGATTGCAAAGACAGACAGAAACTTCACTCTTTCATGTCCACAGGCAGATACAATGCACGACATGCACATTTTCATGGAAGAGGACTTAACAGCACCGTTTGCTATACACCCTTTGGTAAGTCACCTTTTTGGTGGCCATCTGTGTTAGTTAATTGCCATAATCAAGAGTAAAAATTAAAATTTTTCTATCTCTATGACAAGCAGGTCCTTACAACTTAGAGCAAGGCAACTATCTATAACAATAAGAGTGTAATATGAGGGGCAATGAGGCAGGCAGGCAGAGGCAGTTAGGGGCGATCAGGCAGGCGAGCAGTTAGGGATGATCAGGCAGGCAGGCAGAGTGGTTAGGGGCAATCAAGCAGGCCAGCAGGCAAGTGGTTAGGAGCCAGAGGTCCCGGATTGTTAGAAGGTGCAAGCTGGGCTGAAGGACCGCCCCCCTCCCCCATGCACAAATTTCATGCACCGGGCCTCTAGTACATATATAAATTACTAAATGGAAACTTGAATCATTTTACATGCTGTTTTATAATCTAATTTTTAGCATTATTTCATGCAATCTTCATGTATCTGAATACTGGGTCATTTTTGCCTATTACATAGTAGGTACTGTAGTCAATATTTTTTAAATGAGTTTTTAGTGGCTACGAAAGGCAAAGATTATATATATATATATACACACACACACACACACACACACACACACACACACACACACACACACACATACCATACTGTGGGGCAAAAGAAGGTTAACAGTTGTGCATATGAAAAATAATACAGTAATTAATAAAAGTACAAGACTAAACTCGATATTTCGCATACTCATAACTGTAAGCCTACTTTTGCCCCACCTTATATATTCAGTTGGCTGCTTGATTTATACACTGCTATACCTTAAGATAAAAACAAGGAGGGAAATGAAATATGTGACCTCCAAAATTCTAGAAAGAGTGTTTCTAAAAACAGATATCAATGTCTTATAAGATCCTGCCATATCTTTGAAGTATTCATTAGCATTCTTTCATAGTGATGACTATTTGGAATACATTTTATTCTACAAATCTAGTGGTTAATTAGTTGGAGGGACATCTGAAGATCCAAGATAGGCTTCTGGTGGTACTTGTGGCAACTAGTCAATCAATAAATCAATTTGCATATGTATACCCATATTATTGTCAGGACTTTTTAAGTATCGAAGGGAATATAGAAACAATGAGAGACATGATTGAGACTCTCTTGCTTGATCTGTTTATGGTGATCAATCTTACCCATTTTTCAGGCGTAGTTCAAGTCATATGTATTGATCCCATTGATCATATTTCTTCTTCCAGGACTTCAATCCAACAATTTTTGTACACATACCTCCTCCCTATGACTTCATGATTTGGCTCTTGGCTCATCAACTTCACATAACTTGTGCTTCAACCACACAAATTTACATACAAACTTCTGAAACACAATGTTTCCTCAAAGTATTTTTTCTTCCTCTTAAGTGACTTCCCTAATTCCCTCTCTTTTTGGTGAACTCTCAATTATGTTTCAAAGGAGGCTCAAATATCATCTCTGCTGGAAAGCCTTCTTGGACCTCCCTGGGTAAAATTAGTCACTCCCCCCTTGGAGCTTCCATAACACTGGCATCTGACTATATTTTTTTAACACTTATCATAATGCTGTGGTTATTATTTGTTAGTGTTTGTCTCCCTAGATATAATTCATCTTTCTATCTATAGCACTGAGGACACCATTCCTGACAACAAGAAATATATTTTTTTTAAATTTATTTTTTAAAAATATATTTTATTGATTTTTTACAGAGAGGAAGGGAGAGAGATAGAGAGTTAGAAACATCGATGAGAGAGCTTGTGCTTCAACCACACAAATTTACATACAAACTTCTGAAACACAATGTTTCCTCAAAGTATTTTTTCTTCCTCTTAAGTGACTTCCCTAATTCCCTCTCTTTTTGGTGAACTCTCAATTATGTTTCAAAGGAGGCTCAAATATCATCTCCGCTGGAAAGCCTTCTTGGACCTCCCTAGGTAAAATTAGTCACTCCCCCCTTGGAACTTCCATAACACTGGCATCTGACTATATTTTTTAACACTTATCATAATGCTGTGGTTATTATTTGTTAGTGTTTGTCTCCCTAGATATAATTCATCTTCCTATCTATAGCACTGAGGGCACCATTCCTGACAACAAGAAATATTTAATATAACCAGTATATGACTGGGCCTCCATGGAGAACGCCTTGCTCTAGAGCTGGCATCAGCATTGCAACAAACTGCATTCACGAAATCTTCAGAAAACAGATCTAACTTCAGAAAGCATTAACAGCAATATAACTGTTATTAAATATTTGGGAGAGAAGAAGACTAGGGCTTTACATCAAACACAAAATCACTGACAACTTGATTAAAAATCTTTACCTTCTTTTTTATTTCTTTCTGTTAAACTTCTGCATCCTCCAAGCAGAGGAAACACATCAGAGTTTTCATGCAGGTATATAATGGTGTTGATGCTTGTGGCTGATGGATATAAGTTGTATATCAAATGGGCACATTTTTTTTAAAAAAAAAGCTTGAACAGTTTATCAGTGGCCACCTGATAGTTACCAATGAATAGGCCCTCCATGACCTGGCCCCCACAACTCTCCAGCCCCAACTTTTGAAGTCCCTCTCCTTACCTATTATGCTTGTAGTTTATAGTGCATCCCAGGATGTCTCACTATTCCTGTTTCCAAGAGTGAGACTATTTCCTCACTCACGTACTTTCCTTTTTCACTATGTGGTGTCTCCCATCTTTGCCTGAATAATCTCAACTCATTCTTCAAGTTCTCTAAGAATCTTATCTAAAAATGGCAAGTGTTCCTTCTCTGTGCACTTTGTATAATGGAGCATTAGTGGGAGACACTGCTTTACAGAAAAAGTGTAAAGCATGAGCAAAAAATCAGCATGACAATGAGCATGTTTTTGCTACAAACTAGAAAGAAAACATGTAGGGAATAGAGGTGCAAATATTGACATGCTCTGCTTTACAGTCCCACTGGTCTGTGAGCTTCTCAAAGGTGGACAGTATGGATTTTTTCTGGTATATAATAACTGCTTACTAAATGAACTACAATCTATCCCAAGTAGAATATAAACATTTTCAGGGATTACAGCTTCCATGATGCTTAACTCTTAGCACTTGATGTACTGGCTACAGATTCATTGTTTAACAAATGTTTTTTGATTGATTTTACCATTTCTCTCCATTTTTTTTCTACCAAAATTCATATTGATAGAGGTAAATCTCTAAAATGAGTTTCCATAATAAAAAAGGTATTCACAATTTGCAGCTTGTTAATGATAATCTTTGGCCTTACTTGGAGCAAATCACTGTTAAGACTAAATCTACTTTGTCTTGATCTATTTTTGGATTGTTATGTGGGAACTTTTTGGTGACCAGGATATGCAATTTGGTGCATTTAGAAAAGTTTGTTATTGTTTAAAGAAATAGGAAAGCTGTTATTCTGTATGGCTCTTAGAAAATTCCTTAATCACTTTGAAACTGTTGTATTATGTACTAAACTGGAGGTTATACTTCTATAACCATATGACTCACTTAGGTTCCATTTAATTTAAACTATTAGATTCAGCTACCTTGATTATCTACATTGGGGATCAGCAAAGTATAGACAGTAGACTAAATTTGGACCACCACTTGTTCTTTCAGATTCAATTGTATTGGAACAGAATTACTCTCCATTACATATTGCCTGTGGCTGCTTTCAGCAGCAGAGTTGAGTACTTGCTACACAGACCCAAAGACTGTGGTTCAAAGACCAAAATAGTCTTGGGCAGTTTGGCTCAGTGGATAGAGCATCAGCCTGGGGACTGTGGGGTCCCAGGTTTGATTCTGGCCAAGGGTTGCGGGCTAGATCCCCAGTAGGGGACGTGCAGGAGGCAGCCCATCAGTGATTCTCTCTCATCACTGATGTTTCTATCTCTCTATCCCTCTCCCTTCCTCTCTAAAATAATTAT
>NW_005365553.1:2703524-2707507 GCF_000412655.1 Myotis brandtii | reverse complement strand
GCTTTTTTAGAGGGGCGGGGAGAGGAAGAGAGAAAGAGAAATAATAATGAGGCAGAGACATCAATTGGCTGCCTCCTACATGCACCCTACTGGGGATCAAGCCTGAAACTTGCGCATGTGCCCTGACCAGGAATTGAACCAGGGACCTCTTGGTGCTTGAGTTGATGCTCAACCACTGAGCCACACTGACTGGGCTCACATCCCATTTTTGTTAATCTGCACTGATCAAATACATTGATCAAATAGTTGCTGCTATAGACTGATTGTTTGTGTCCCCCTACCCCAGTCCTTAAAATCATATATTAAAACCTAACCCCCAATGTGATGATGTTTAGAGGTGGGACCATTAGAAAGTGATTAAGCTATGTGGGCTCCATCCTTATAAAAGGACTAGGGGCCCAGTGCATGAATTCATGCACCTTGAAAGGAACTTCAGTGGGCACAGGGGCAGGTCTCGGCCCATCCTCCATGCCCCGGCCTGGCCCCTCCCACCGCGCCCCTGGTCCCCTGTCTGCCAGCAGCCCCGCTCCCACTGTTGCTGCTCCCACATGCTGACACTGACCCTGCTTGCACCTGCTGACAGTGCCAAGCGATCAGGACTGGCACCAGGTGCTGGCAGTGGGTGCGAGCAGCGGCTCTGGCATTGGCAGCTGGTGCGAGAAGGGCCAGCACTGGCAGCAGGTACGAGTGCCGGGTGGGACCATGGCACGTGGGAGCAAAGTAACCACCAGAGGCTCACCCCGATGACAGCGACCGGTGCCTCGCCTTGGTCTGGAACCCCTGCTCACCTGCTCCACCATCCCGCTGTGGCCGACACCTGCCATGTTCTGTGCTCTGCCACCTGCTGCCGACGCCTGCATGTTCCATGCATGCCCCCTGGTGATCAGTGCATGTCATAGCAACCAGCTGTTCAGTTGTTCCGCCTTTTGGTCTTTTTGCATATTAGGGTTTTATATATATAGACTAGTGACCCAGTGCACGGATTCGTGCATATTGAAAGGAAATTAATTAGAAGGTGGCTTACAGGGCAGGGCCAGACATGCTTTGGAGCCAACCTCCCATAGTCCCTCCAGCAGGTAGGGTCCCTGGGCCTGGCCTGTGGGGATCGAGCCTAAACCGGCTCTCCGACATCCCCCTAGAGGTCCTGGAGTGCGAGAGGGCACTCTGCAAAGTTGCTGTTGTACAGGGTGTGGAATGCAATCTGCAGTAAACCAGATTCGGGGCCGACAGTGCCCCAGCAACAACATAACTCACGGCCCAAGGTGGAATTGCATGGCCCTGTGAGGAATCGGGCTCCCTCCTCTCTGGTTTCAGGGTGCATCACCCAAGAACCGCCACTGCCAAGTCACTGCAGCTCGGCAGCTCCTGCGTTGAGCAACTGCCCCCTGGTGGTCAGTGCACATCATAGCAACCAATCATTCCGCAGTTTGGACAATTTGCATATTAGCCTTTTATTATATAGGACTAGAGGCCCAAACCGGCAGTCGGACATCCCTCTCACAATCCAGTCCTGCTGGCTCCTAACCACTCACCTGCCTGCCTGCCTGCCTGATTGCTCCTAACCGCTTCTGCCTGCCAGCCTGATCACCCACTAACCGCTCCCCTGCTGGCCCGATTGCCCCCAACTGCCCTCCCCTGCCAGCCTTGTCCCCCCCAACTGTCCTTCCTTGCAGGCCATCTTGTGGCGGCCGTCGTGTAACAACATGGGGGCAGCCATCTGGTGACTACCTGGGGGTGGCCATCTTGTGACCACATGGGGGCGGCCATCTTGTGACCACATGGGGGTGGCCATGTTGTGACCACATGGGGGTGGCCATGTTGTGACCAGATGGGGTGGCCATCTTGTGTGAGGGCGTGGCAATTTGCATATTACCTCTTTATTATATAGGCTGTGTCTTTATAAAAGACCCCAGAACCTTTCTTACCACTTCTGCCCTAGGGAGACACAGCAAAATGGCAGCTGTCAATGAACCAGGAAACAGGCCCTCATTGGACAGTGCCTCATAGAATCTGCCAGTCCCTTGATCCTGGACTTCCCAGCCCTAGAAACTGTGTGAAATATATTTCTATTGTTCATAAGTCACCCAATCTATGGTATTTTGTTATAACAGACCTAACAGACTAAGATAGTCATCAAACATCCTCTTGGGGTCTTACTGTATATATTTTCCCACATAGTCCACGAGTGAAACTAACTGTCATAAAGCAAAATAAAATTAACTTAAAAAACCAAATGCTTGATCTGAGTAATACTGAATATCCCACATTTTCTTGACAATTGGACTTTTTAAAAAAATATTTCTATTGATTTCAGAGAGAGGAAAGGAGAGGGAGAGATAGAAACATCAATGATGAGAGAGAGTCATTGATCAGCTGCCTCCTGCCCTCCCCACAACCAGGGCATGTGCCCTGACCAGGTATCCAAACGCGACCTCCTGCTTCATAGGTCGATGCTCAACCACTGAACCACGCCAGCTGAGCGACAATTGGACTTTTTATTTCTACCTGGATGCTGGTGTGCAATTGGCTCTAGGGTGCTCCCCCCACCTTTTTTTTTTTAATTTGAAGATGCAATAGTAATGATCTTTTGCATTAAAAATGAACTTAAAAGTCTGTCTCTTCTTTCATGCATGGTAGTTATTACCTTATTGCATTCTTGACTCCTGTTCAAGCCTCAGTTACTTTGGTCTTATAGATGGACTACTATGCCATAGTTAAAGCCACAAAACTGGGAGAGCCTTCCTATGTTTTATTAGAAAATAAGTATTGACAATATTAGGTGTTTCTCTTATCTAGATTAAAATAAGCATGAAGAATATAGGGTTATATTCTGGGCTGATGTGGCTAGGTTGGTTGGAGAATCGTCCCGTATACCAAAAGTTGGAGGTCTGATTCCTGGTCAGGGCACATACCCAAGTTGCGGGTTCAATTCCGTGTGGGACCTATGTTTTATTAGAAAATAAGTATTGACAATATTAGGTGTTTCTCTTATCTAGATTAAAATAAGCATGAAGAATATAGGGTTATATTCTGGGCTGATGTGGCTAGGTTGGTTGGAGAATCGTCCCGTATACCAAAAGTTGGAGGTCTGATTCCTGGTCAGGGCACATACCCAGGTTGCGGGTTCAATTCCGTGTGGCGCACGTTCCTAGGTTAAGGGTTTAGTCCCTGGTCAGGACTTGTTACAGGGGCAGCTGAACGATGTTTCTCTCTTTGTCTCTCTGACTCTTTCTCTCTCTCCCTCCCTCCCTTTCTCTCTCTAAGATAAATAATAATTTTAAAACAGAATGCAGGGGAAACAATAAGGAAATCTAATGCTGAAAAGGTAGCTGATACCAATCAATGATACCATTCAACTAAAACTATATATCCATAGTCAACAGCAAATGTCTGCAATGAGTTATCTCTTTTGGCAGAAGCATTTAGGAGCTATTTAAGAACTTTCAGTCAGATGCATAATTTGAATAGCTTTAAAGAAATACGGTATTTATTTTCATTGTATTCTGACAACCTACCCATGTGATTATGCGTTATGATTATTTTCCTTTTCAGAGCCCTTATCACATTTTACAAAATTAATGCAGTTTATTCACCATCAGCATGTAGTAAAAATTGAATATTTTCAATCAGTAGACTAACCAAACAAATCACCTTATATTCTTTGCATGTTTTTCTATCTGGGCAGAATTGAGTGATTTTTTATTTATTTAGGCAAACAAAAAAAAATGGGGAAAAAAACACACAAGTTGTATACAAAAGTAAGTGGGATGTCAAAAATAAAAGCTTTCTGATACTCATAACCACTATGGCAACACTGAGGGATGTTTAATTTAGCAGTCAGATATTTTGAAATGGAAAATCTCAGCATTTTTTGGAGGTCACATTTGCTTTGATATTTTTCATTGTGTTTCCTTCCTTCTTGTGTTTTAGTCATTCCCTTCCGCAGCTCTGCTTCCCTTCTCCCCTCCCCCCCCCCCCCCCCC
>NW_005365553.1:2694471-2703488 GCF_000412655.1 Myotis brandtii | reverse complement strand
TCTTCTTTTGGGAAAATGGGTCTGAGAAAAGAAATATTAGATCCCTCAAAATATTGTTAAAAACTGAGCTAATATTTGAAATGTATTGAAAGTAGAATTTGGAATTGGTCTTAATCCCCTGGTTGTTGCCTCCTTTTCAGCTCTGCCTCGGCAGGTTGGCCTTTGTTTGTTTAGAGGCTGGCATGATGGATGAGCTGGTACCAGGCCAATGTGTTTAAGTAAAACCTGGGAGTTCCTGGGCTAGCAGAACACAATTCATGTAAAGCCTTGGGAACATCCAGCAGCTCTATTGCTATCTACACCATCAAAGAAACTAATTGGCCCCAATCACATCCTACTTTCAGGAGAGAAAAAGAAATAATGTGAGAGCACTCTCTCAAACTTTGAACCCAATTCTTATTCAAGCAGAAAACTTTGAATTTTCTTCCAAAAAACTGTAACAGAAACACATGGAGAATTTATAGTGAAGAATACTCTGGGCTCCAAACTCATTACAGACTTTCCCATCTGGCCTGAGATGGTAACAAGAATTACCTTCATTTCACAGGCAAGAAAATAGAGGTAGAGAAAGAATAAATGATTTCAGCAAATTGGAAAGGTAGGAAATTGAGCTTTAGTCTCCTGGCATTCATTTATCTATCCTAGAATAGTAAGCTTCCAGCATGGGAAGATTGTGTTTTGTTGTTACTATGTTGTTGTTGTTGTTTACACAGTCCAGATGTCATTGAATGCATGGATTTTACAATATTTTTACTTGGGCATCTGGTCAATGATTGAAACCTACAGTAGAGCAACCCATTTAGTCTTTGCATACTCTTGGTTATTAAATTCACCCTTAAGTTATTTTTATTGATTTCAGAGAGAAAGGGAGAGGGAGAGAGAGATAGAAACATCAATGATGAGAGAGAATCATTGATAGGCTGCCTCCTGCACGCCCCCTACTGGGGATCGAGCCTGCAACTTGGGCATGTGCCCTGATCTGGAATGGAATTGTGACCTCCTAGTTCATAGGAGCACACTGGAGGGAGACCGGGGGAGCTATGGCAACTGGCGTTCTCAGCAAGTGGCCATGAGCCAAGTGAGCAGGCCGGGTGTCCAGGCTGTGCGGTGAACACACTACTGAGGGCTCTTCCTCCGGGCACTGGCCCACCTGGAGAGGCCCATGCACGGGCCGGGTTGTAGGCTGGGGCTCCCTCAGCTTCCACTCTGCTGCTGCTCCTGGCCTCGGGAGAGGAGGGAACCCGGCTTCGGGGCTGTCCCTCCCCGGGCCTTGTCTGTCTCCGTCCTTTTGTCAATGTTGCACAGTTTTTATCATCCCCCGCCCCCCTCTGCTTTTTGTAGTGGGTTGGGTTTTAAATTATAAATTTTAACTGCCTCTGGGTGAAAAAGTTTTTAATAAACACCTTATTACCTCAAAAAACAACAACAAAAAAACCACTGGGCTACACCAGCCAGCTAAATTCACCTTTAGATTAATTAAAATATCTCTGTTTTATCTTTCTTTCAGTAGTTCTACTCCATGGAGCTATATAGGACAAATTTAAATCTGTGTCACATCCGAGCCATTGGAATGTTTGAAGATGGTAATCATACTCTCCTTGGGTGAAAATTTCCTATGCCCTTTAATGATTCCTCGGTCAGTTTGGGCTCAAGGCTTATTTTCACTATTTTATCTTCCTGAGTTCCTTTTAATGAAAAATCTGTTTTAAAAAATGCAAAGTCTAAACCAAAAATATAACTCTCCAGGAATTGTCTGAACATGGAAGTGCAGGCTTATAAATTTCTTTATTCTAGATTGTGTGCTTCTGTGACTATCACCTTAAATTAAAGCCTCAGTCTTCACCCTGTTTCTCCTTTACTCTCACACTTCTACCACACTCACAATACTTGTGGTAGCAGATGTGTGGGGGTTTTCCCCCACATCAAGCGATTCTGCAACATCCGCTGGGTGTCCTTACAATTTAACAAAATTCTGAGACTGTCTACCTAGAGATAATGGCAAATCCCCCAGGTCAAGGGCTCAGTCCCATGAGTCTCCCCCCTTCCCCACTTCAGATGCCAGTAACAAGTAGCAGGTCCTTAGGTCACACACAACTTCTGCTGGACTTGGCTATAAATCAGATTTCCATGACCGCCCCCCTGCCCTCCATGGATTCATTTATTTGCTAAAATAGCTCAAGGAACTCAAAGAAACACTTACTTACATTTATCAGATTATGAAAGGCTGTGATAAAGGACACAGATGGACAGCCAGATGAAGAAATAGATGAGGCAAGGTCTGGGAGGGTCCAGAGCACAGGAGCATCTGTCCCTGTGGAGTTGGGGTTACTCATCCTCCCAGGACATGGATGTATTCACCAACCTGGAAACTCCTCAAATCCTGCACTTTGGAATTTTTATGGAGGCTTCATTACATAGACATGATCAATCATTAATTCCATGTCCACCTCTTCTTCTCTCTTTGGAGAATGGGTGGGGTAGGGAACAGGTGGGGTAGGGCTGGGAATTCCACGCTTCTAATTATGACTTGGTCTTTCTGGTGACCAGCCTCCATCCAAGAGTCACTGAGAAGCCCACCCAAAGTCATCTTATCAGATGCTCCTAGTGCTCTTATCACTTAAGATATTACAAGGGTTTCAGGAGCCTTGTGTCAGAGATGGGCTCAAGACCAAATATTAAAACAAGAGATGTCCCTAGCATTCTTGTTACTTAAATTTACAAGGGTTCCAGGAGCTCTGTACCAGAAATGAGGTAAGAAGACCAAATATATATTTCTTACTATAAATCATAATACACAATAGCACACAGCTGTTTCACTTTTTTTTGATGAGTCACATTACTCTCTTTACTCATATTTAGTTTATTGTTAATTAAAATCCTTAAGACCTAATCATATGTTATGCTGTCATGTCATATCATTACGTTATCTTTTCAGGCTTGGTTACTTTTCTACTCTAAAATGCATACACATTTATCTCTGTTGAACTTTATCTTATAAAGACCAATTTTTTGGCCAGTCTATTAAACACTTTGAAATTTGATTTAAATATTTAGTATGCTTATTATCCATATTGAGCTTTGTGTTATTTGAAAAAGTGATGAGCTACCATCCCAGACTTTGAAAACTTAAGAAGTAATACTAGAACTAAAGGGGAAAAAGTCTTCTTACTTATCTGTATTTATTGCTTAGTACCATTTGGGTGTGGATATTTAAAAATTGTAATTTTCCACCTAAAACATTCTTGTTTCTATTCCAATACTATCAAGATCATGGTGACTGAGTTAATTATACCTTTTGCTAAAATACAGGCATACCATGTTATTGTTTATCATGCTTCCTACATGCTAAGGGTATCCTATAATCCTTTTAAAGTAAAGAAATTTGATCTACTATCCATAACTTGTTGATTATAAACCTAAGTTGATTCCAGTAGTTCCAACTCAAGTGAAACTTTATAGAGAGTGAAATGTAGTGCTGACAAAATAAAATCATTAATTTTGGCTCATTTTATGTAATGTTTTGTGTTTTAAAATATTTTTACAACCCACTACTGAAATTTTCTATTTTACATGCTTCAATTTACATGAAAATTAAGCACATAGGAAGTTGTTAGTACAACTGTTTTTAAATAATTCCAATGAAGTGTTCACAACTTTTTTGGACATTAAGAAATGATCGCAGTCAGAAATATAAACATCTGGATCAGACCTCTTATGCACTGTGGAGCTATCCATCCATTAAGAGAGCAGACAGATCCAACCTATGAAATCTATCTGATCCATGGGAAGTTTGTCAAAGAATTTCTAGGAAAGAATAAGAGGAACTGTTTTCAGTTAGCCAGAGAAAGATTCCTATTATCAGTCTGCATTGCAAAGGGGGGTTACTGGCCTATTTTTTTCTCTCTGCTCATTTCCTTGGCTCATCAGACGGCTGCTCTATTCTAGTGGGCATGAGGAGAAAGAGAGAATGAGACTATGAAGAACAAAAACCAAAGACCCATATAATTTTTGGGAAAATCCTTAGATGTCACTAAGTTCAACTTTCAAACAAGGTCATAACTCTCTCTATGAGATCCTTGACTAATGGACATCCAATCTTTACCTGAATATCTCGTATTGCAGGTAATTCATTATTAGTAAATGGACTACTCTAGTTTTAGAAAGTTCTAAGTATTACAGAGCTCTTTTTTAATGATGATGGAAATTTCCTTCCATGTAGCTTTTACCCTCTACTCTTGATTCCATTTTTTGTGTGTGAAGATGCAGTAAGCTTAGCATTTCCTTTATCTGGAAGCTCTTTAGATTTTAAAGGTGGACAATCTAATCTTTTTTAAAAAGTTAAATATTTCATTATGGACCATGAATCTCTTCCTTCTGTCTGGGTCCAGAAAAAGGGTAGGGGAGGGCATGCAACTCCTGTGGAGAAAACAGCGTAGTAAGATGGACTTGAAATCAATGGAATTCAATTCACTTCCAGTTATTTAAATGTGATTTGGAGTCTCTCATCTCTATGCCTCAGCTTTACCATCTGTAAAATGAGACTCACAGTATTTCTCCTAATTGATTCAGAAGAATGTTATTGGGATGTTATGAGAGAATGAATGCTAAATATCTTTTGAAAATATTATGTATTTTGCACATATACACACTTCAGACTTAAGAGAAAAGCCAAAAGAAGTTGTATCAGTGCCCCTGACCAATGATCTGTGTTCTCTGTCCTGGCACTTTCCCAGTCCCTGATAGATTGAAATTCTTTCCTCCAAGCTCTCCCTGTCCTAACTACATCTTTTCTTCTTTTTCCCTTAAGTCTCAGCCAAGAACTTTAAAGCCCTTCTTTTAATTACTTAAGTCCTCCTGTTCATCTCCAACCAGCAGTCACATTTCTATTAGAAAAAACACACAAAAACTTAAAAAATTTCAAATCATAACTCTTATTCTATTCAGTCCCATCCTGTTTCACTATAATTTCAGTGTTCACAAATATATTTAATCCCTAATTAGTATAAAGTAAAATACAAGCCTCTTTTGGGTTTGCCATATATAATTTTATTCTTTCTTCTCTCCCTCAAACAACTTACTCCTGCTCTATAATCCTTGCTACAAATCCTGATTTTATATTAAACACACAAAATAAATCAAATACCTACACCTTCTCCTGTTAAGACCTTATTTCTAGGTTTTAGCCTCTGTAACTCCTCAATACCTAGTTTCATTTCCAATTTAAATCAGTCTTTCTAAAGGAATAATGCTTCCTTGGTCTTTTTAAAAAAATATATTTTATTGATTTTTTACAGAGAGGAAGGGGAAGGGATAGAGAGTTAGAAACATCAATGAGAGAGAAACATCGATCAGCTGCCTCATCCACATCCCCAGTAGGGGCTGTGCCTGCAACCAAGGTACATGCTGTTGACTGGAATCGAACCTGGGACCCTTCAGTCCGCAGGCTGACCCTCTATCCACTAAGCCAAACCAGTTAGGGCTTCCCTAGTCTTTTCATCTGCATGCTGTGAGTATAACCAAAGAGGTTTTAAAAAATAAAACTCGAAAAACTTTTAGAATAGGTGGAGAGAAGTGACTGCACACTGAGGATTCTGAATCTTGTTGTTTAGAAAGCATCAAATCTGGGCACCAGGTCAGAATGTCTGGGATGAGACTAAGTTATTCAGGTTTCACCAGGATCACTCCCAAGGCAGAGAAGGCTAGAGCAAAAAGGAAAATGTGTCCTAACAGACAATATGTTTTTCCTGCTGTAATATCATTACCGGTGATGGTAATCACATTGCTCTGAAAAGAAAACAGATTTCCACTTTATTTCATGGTCCTAATGAATAGATCTCCATTTATGCTACTACAGAGTCATTTCAGGGTATGGGCTCTTCCCTTTCAGTAGTTAGAATAATGGATGATCTTTCTTGCAATTACTTGGGAATAATTAAATCTGTGAATTTTGCTGACGACTCTAACAGTTGGGCACTCAAGCTTGTTCCTAGAGGTTTATTATATCAATTGAATGTTAGCTCTCCTGCCTAGCCCCGCCCCTGTAGATGAGTTTATGGATTTATGGTACATAGTGCCCTTTTCAGAACATCCTTGGTACATCTGAGAACAGTTAAGGAGGAAAAGGGAAGCACATTTCTGCTTGGATATATTCTAGTTGTACTTTTATTATGTCTGAAGAAGGCAGAGACCTGTAGAGGTTCCATTTGAGATAAATCTGCTTAGGTAGGCAGTAAACATCTAAGAGGAAATAGAACATCTGGACTTAATCACAAGATTGACCAAAAGTAATTTGGGGGGCAGTCGTCTTTTCTGATTCCTTTTTGTAATCACCTAGCATGGTGATTAGCATATGGAAAGTTCTCAACCAGCAATTACTGAACTGAAAATCACACTAAAACTAGGCACCTTGATTCAATGTTTAATTTATATTTTCATAGTATTATAGGGTTAGAAGACTACCTGACCCTTTCTGTTTGGATACGAGTATTCCTACATAAACACAGATGAAATTGTCTATTCTAATCTAAAATCTTGTCTATATAGCTATCCTCAAAAGCCATAAACATTTCTAATAGCTTGACAATTATTCCAAATACCTAATCCAAATCTGCCAATACCCATTATTCTTTTTTTGTTTTCTTCTGCTCTCAGTGGAAAATAGTTTCCTTCAAATACAATGCTGCAAAATTCCTTTACTAGAAAATAAACTCTCTGAAAGTCTTCTCACTTCTCTCACTACTTGCTTGGAGAACAATAACAACAATAAAAAAGCAGAAGAGGGTATAATTAGAAACAGAGTATAGGCAAAAGGAGGAGAGGAGAAATCATAGCTTCCAGAGGACTTTCTTAGAATAAAATGAAAGGAACTCTAGACTTCTAACATACTCAGCATATAGTACTTGTCTCTGCTCTCTTATCCTGGCCCTATGATTCTAAGAAAATTGGATGTCCTAGGTGGCTAGTCTCTGTTTCAGAAGCAACAGAATACCAATCTCTTTCTCAAATTCCATAATTGTCATTGCTTTCCTCCTGACCAATGCTTAATTCTGTACTTCTTACATAAATAATCTAAAATGGGACAGATTACACTAGGAGTGTACTTGTATATGACTGCAATGTACACGTCTTGACCCATTGACTTATCTCCATGTGTTACCTTGACAATACCCAATCACATTATTTCTCATTAGAGAGTGAATTTCAGTTGGCAAAGGTGACTCTTTTTCAATTTGTTTCAGAACATTAATTTTTCACTCCCATCTTCTTGTCATGATGATCTCAGGCAATTCATAAACAGTATTTGCTCACTCCAACATTGAGTTCCCATGAAAAAAAAACACACAACTTTTTTCCTCTTTTGTATGAACCAGATATCTATATTTAGATCAAATTTGAAAGAAGGATTGAAGGTAAGGAGTCTTGGCGAGATCCTTCATTGGCTATATTAGGGTTTTATTTTGGGGTAAGTGGTTAGGAATCATGTAAGGTGAATGACAGAAAAAATTAATCTGCGTGGGAAGAAAAAAACCTCTTGCTTAATATCAGTTCACTGGGTCTTCTTGTTTCCTCACTGATAGAAAGGATGAGTTTGAGCAATTATTTGGTAAGACAATTATTTTAGTTGTAAACACACAGAAGTAATTTTCCCTGTGGCAGAATGGGAATATTAGAAAGGTTCAGAAAAAAAAGACTACAAAAATAATAATATAGCAATGTGAGAATATCTGAGACTATTTAAGGAGACTGTTAGTGGGTATAAATATTCTTGATGACCAAGCCTGGTCTCTAAGACAGAGGTTTTCAAAGTGTAGCTCTTGGGCCAGCATCATCAGCAACTCCATGGAAATTGCTCAAAGAATAAATTCTTAGTCCCACCTCAGACCTACTGAATCAGAATTTATGAGGTTAGAGTGTTTCTGATGTGAGCTCAAGTTTGAGAATCACTGATATAGTGCAAGATATTCTGCAACATGTAGACCTGGACTTAAATGGCACCTCTAGCACTTGCAATCTCCATATTTTGCATAGATTACATGACCTTCTGGAGCCTTAGTTTTCACATCAAGAGGTGATAATTGTTTCTTTCTACAACTGTTGTGCAGATTATATAGCTAGATAAATGTAATATTTATTTAATACTGTGTACCAAGCACTATTCAAAGTGCTTTACATGTAATAACTCAGTTACTTCTCCCAACAACCTGCTGAGATATGATGTTTTATAAATGAGGAAATGGAGGCAGAAAGAGGCTAAATAACTTGGCCAGGCTCACATAACTTGTAAGTGGTGGAGCCAGATTTGACCCAGTCAGAATTTAGAGCCTTTTCTCTTAACCACTTGCTATTTATAAGGTGCCTGACACATAGTTAGGACCTAAAACATGTTTATTCTCTTTTCTATTTCATCCTCCTTGCATACCAATATAATTAACTATGGAGAATTCATTAATTGCTTGTGGAATCTGGTTATATTAATAGGAAAAAAATTAACTTTAATTAATGTAAATTGAAATCAATGGAGATTCAAATTAATTCTTGCAATGTGAGTAATTCCTGGGCATTTGAGGGAGCCAGTATTAGCAACCTTAAGGTCTTGACCTTCTCTCTCCACCTCTCTCTGCCTTATGAATTTAGCATGAAACAGTTAATTGGAAGTTAGGTCAGTGGTTTGCAAACTTTTTGGCTCCAGGTCCCCTTTGAACTCTTACAAATTATTGAAAACCCAAAATAATTTTTATGTATATGGATTTAACAATCAGTACTTATATTAGAAATTAAAATATATGACGTTAAAATGATTATGTAATTTATTTTAAATAAATAGTTACATGTTAACATAACATATTTAATGTAACATAACTACATTTCTAAGAGGAAATCATTAAGAGAAGAGTAGTATTTTTCTAGATTATTAAACACCTCTTTCATGCTGGTTTAATAGAAGACAACTAGATTTTCAACGGCTTCTGCATTCAAACTGTTGCAATATCACATGCCACGTATTCTCTGGAAAACTC
>NW_005365553.1:2668260-2691220 GCF_000412655.1 Myotis brandtii | reverse complement strand
GACTTGGCTATAAATCAGATTTCCATGACCGCCCCCCTGCCCTCCATGGATTCATTTATTTGCTAAAATAGCTCAAGGAACTCAGAGAAACACTTACTTACATTTATCAGATTATGAAAGGCTGTGATAAAGGACACAGATGGACAGCCAGATGAAGAAATAGATGAGGCAAGGTCTGGGAGGGTCCAGAGCACAGGAGCATCTGTCCCTGTGGAGTTGGGGTTACTCATCCTCCCAGGACATGGATGTATTCACCAACCTGGAAACTCCTCAAATCCTGCACTTTGGAATTTTTATGGAGGCTTCATTACATAGACATGATCAATCATTAATTCCATGTCCACCTCTTCTTCTCTCTTTGGAGAATGGGTGGGGTAGGGAAAAGGTGGGGTAGGGCTGGGAATTCCACGCTTCTAATTATGACTTGGTCTTTCTGGTGACCAGCCTCCATCCAAGAGTCACTGAGAAGCCCACCCAAAGTCATCTTATCAGATGCTCCTAGTGCTCTTATCACTTAAGATATTACAAGGGTTTCAGGAGCCTTGTGTCAGAGATGGGCTCAAGACCAAATATTAAAACAAGAGATGTCCCTAGCATTCTTATTACTTAAATTTACAAGGGTTCCAGGAGTTCTGTACCAGAAATGAGGTAAGAAGACCAAATATATATTTCTTACTATAAATCATAATACACAATAGCACACAGCTGTTTCACTTTTTTTTGATGAGTCACATTACTCTCTTTACTCATATTTAGTTTATTGTTAATTAAAATCCTTAAGACCTAATCATATGTTATGCTGTCATGTCATATCATTACGTTATCTTTTCAGGCTTGGTTACTTTTCTACTCTAAAATGCATACACATTTATCTCTGTTGAACTTTATCTTATAAAGACCAATTTTTTGGCCAGTCTATTAAACACTTTGAAATTTGATTTAAATATTTAGTATGCTTATTATCCATATTGAGCTTTGTGTTATTTGAAAAAGTGATGAGCTACCATCCCAGACTTTGAAAACTTAAGAAGTAATACTAGAACTAAAGGGGAAAAAGTCTTCTTACTTATCTGTATTTATTGCTTAGTACCATTTGGGTGTGGATATTTAAAAATTGTAATTTTCCACCTAAAACATTCTTGTTTCTATTCCAATACTATCAAGATCATGGTGACTGACTTCATTATACCTTTTGCTAAAATACAGGCATACCATGTTATTGTTTATCATGCTTCCTACATGCTAAGGGTATCCTATAATCCTTTTAAAGTAAAGAAATTTGATCTACTATCCATAACTTGTTGATTATAAACCTAAGTTGATTCCAGTAGTTCCAACTCAAGTGAAACTTTATAGAGAGTGAAATGTAGTGCTGACAAAATAAAATCATTAATTTTGGCTTTTTTTATGTAATGTTTTGTGTTTTAAATTATTTTTACAACCCACTACTGAAATTTTCTATTTTACATGCTTCAATTTACATGAAAATTAAGCACATAGGAAGTTGTTAGTACAACTGTTTTTAAATAATTCCAATTAAGTGTTCACAACTTTTTTGGATATTAAGAAATGATCGCAATCAGAAATATAAACATCTGGATCAGACCTCTTATGCACTGTGGAGCTATCCATCCATTAAGAGAGCAGACAGATCCAACCTATGAAATCTATCTGATCCATGGGAAGTTTGTCAAAGAATTTCTAGGAAAGAATAAGAGGAACTGTTTTCAGTTAGCCAGAGAAAGATTCCTATTATCAGTCTGCATTGCAAAGGGGGGTTACTGGCCTATTTTTTTCTCTCTGCTCATTTCCTTGGCTCATCAGACGGCTGCTCTATTCTAGTGGGCATGAGGAGAAAGAGAGAATGAGACTATGAAGAACAAAAACCAAAGACCCATATAATTTTTGGGAAAATCCTTAGATGTCACTAAGTTCAACTTTCAAACAAGGTCATAACTCTCTCTATGAGATCCTTGACTAATGGACATCCAATCTTTACCTGAATATCTCGTATTGCAGGTAATTCATTATTAGTAAATGGACTACTCTAGTTTTAGAAAGTTCTAAGTATTACAGAGCTCTTTTTTAATGATGATGGAAATTTCCTTCCATGTAGCTTTTACCCTCTACTCTTGATTCCATTTTTTGTGTGTGAAGATGCAGTAAGCTTAGCATTTCCTTTATCTGGAAGCTCTTTAGTTTTAAAGGTGGACAATCTAATCTTTTTTAAAAAGTTGAATATTTCATTATGGACCATGAATCTCTTCCCTCTGTCGGGTCCAGAAAAAGGGTAGGGGAGGGCATGCAACTCCTGTGGAGAAAACAGCGTAGTAAGATGGACTTGAAATCAATGGAATTCAATTCACTTCCAGTTATTTAAATGTGATTTGGAGTCTCTCATCTCTATGCCTCAGCTTTACCATCTGTAAAATGAGACTCACAGTATTTCTCCTAATTGATTCAGAAGAATGTTATTGGGATGTTATGAGAGAATGAATGCTAAATATCTTTTGAAAATATTATGTATTTTGCACATATACACACTTCAGACTTAAGAGAAAAGCCAAAAGAAGTTGTATCAGTGCCCCTGACCAATGATCTGTGTTCTCTGTCCTGGCACTTTCCCAGTCCCTGATAGATTGAAATTCTTTCCTCCAAGCTCTCCCTGTCCTAACTACATCTTTTCTTCTTTTTCCCTTAAGTCTCAGCCAAGAACTTTAAAGCCCTTCTTTTAATTACTTAAGTCCTCCTGTTCATCTCCAACCAGCAGTCACATTTCTATTAGAAGAAAAAAACAAAAACTTAAAAAGTTTCAAATCATAACTCTTATTCGATTCAGTCCCATCCTGTTTCACTATAATTTCAGTGTTCACAAATATATTTAATCCCTAATTAGTATAAAGTAAAATACAAGCCTCTTTTGGGTTTGCCATATATAATTTTATTCTTTCTTCTCTCCCTCAAACCACTTACTCCTGCTCTATAATCCTTGTTACAAATCCTGCTTTTATTTTACACACACACAAAAAATCAAATATCTACACCTTCTCCTGTTAAGACCTTATTTCTAGGTTTTAGCCTCTGTAACTCCTCAATACCTAGTTTCATTTCCAATTTAAATCAGTCTTTCTAAAGGAATAATGCTTCCTTGGTCTTTTTAAAAATATATATTTTATTGATTTTTTACAGAGAGGAAGGGAAAGGGATAGAGAGTTAGAAACATCAATGAGAGAGAAACATCGATCAGCTGCCTCATCCACATCCCCAGTAGGGGCTGTGCCTGCAACCAAGGTACATGCTGTTGACTGGAATCGAACCTGGGACCCTTCAGTCCGCAGGCTGACCCTCTATCCACTGAGCCAAACCAGTTAGGGCTTCCCTAGTCTTTTAATATGCATGCTGTGAGTATAACCAAAGAGGTTTTAAAAAATAAAACTCGAAAAACTTTTAGAATAGGTGGAGAGAAGTGACTGCACACTGAGGATTCTGAATCTTGTTGTTTAGAAAGCATCGAATCTGGGCACCAGGTCAGAATGTCTGGGATGAGTCTAAGTTATTCAGGTCTCACCAGGATCACTCCCAAGGCAGAGAAGGCTAGAGCAAAAAGGAAAATGTGTCCTAACAGACAATATGTTTTTCCTGCTGTAATATCATTACCGGTGATGGTAATCACATTGCTCTGAAAAGAAAACAGATTTCCACTTTATTTCATGGTCCTAATGAATAGATCTCCATTTATGCTACTACAGAGTCATTTCAGGGTATGGGCTCTTCCCTTTCAGTAGTTAGAATAATGGATGATCTTTCTTGCAATTACTTGGGAATAATTAAATCTGTGAATTTTGCTGACGACTCTAACAGTTGGGCACTCAAGCTTGTTCCTAGAGGTTTATTATATCAATTGAATGGCAGCTCTCCTGCCTAGCCCCGCCCCTGTAGATGAGTTTATGGATTTATGGTACATAGTGCCCTTTTCAGAACATCCTTGGTACATCTGAGAACAGTTAAGGAGGAAAAGGGAAGCACATTTCTGCTTGGATATATTCTAGTTGTACTTTTATTATGTCTGAAGAAGGCAGAGACCTGTAGAGGTTCCATTTGAGATAAATCTGCTTAGGTAGGCAGTAAACATCTAAGAGGAAATAGAACATCTGGACTTAATCACAAGATTGACCAAAAGTAATTTGGGGGGCAGTCGTCTTTTCTGATTCCTTTTTGTAATCACCTAGCATGGTGATTAGCATATGGAAAGTTCTCAACCAGCAATTACTGAACTGAAAATCACACTAAAACTAGGCACCTTGATTCAATGTTTAATTTATATTTTCATAGTATTATAGGGTTAGAAGACTACCTGACCCTTTCTGTTTGGATACGAGTATTCCTACATAAACACAGATGAAATTGTCTATTCTAATCTAAAATCTTGTCTATATAGCTATCCTCAAAAGCCATAAACATTTCTAATAGCTTGACAATTATTCCAAATACCTAATCCAAATCTGCCAATACCCATTATTCTTTTTTTGTTTTCTTCTGCTCTCAGTGGAAAATAGTTTCCTTCAAATACAATGCTGCAAAATTCCTTTACTAGAAAATAAACTCTCTGAAAGTCTTCTCACTTCTCTCACTACTTGCTTGGAGAACAATAACAACAATAAAAAAGCAGAAGAGGGTATAATTAGAAACAGAGTATAGGCAAAAGGAGGAGAGGAGAAATCATAGCTTCCAGAGGACTTTCTTAGAATAAAATGAAAGGAACTCTAGACTTCTAACATACTCAGCATATAGTACTTGTCTCTGCTCTCTTATCCTGGCCCTATGATTCTAAGAAAATTGGATGTCCTAGGTGGCTAGTCTCTGTTTCAGAAGCAACAGAATACCAATCTCTTTCTCAAATTCCATAATTGTCATTGCTTTCCTCCTGACCAATGCTTAATTCTGTACTTCTTACATAAATAATCTAAAATGGGACAGATTACACTAGGAGTGTACTTGTATATGACTGCAATGTACACGTCTTGACCCATTGACTTATCTCCATGTGTTACCTTGACAATACCCAATCACATTATTTCTCATTAGAGAGTGAATTTCAGTTGGCAAAGGTGACTCTTTTTCAATTTGTTTCAGAACATTAATTTTTCACTCCCATCTTCTTGTCATGATGATCTCAGGCAATTCATAAACAGTATTTGCTCACTCCAACATTGAGTTCCCATGAAAAAAAAACACACAACTTTTTTCCTCTTTTGTATGAACCAGATATCTATATTTAGATCAAATTTGAAAGAAGGATTGAAGGTAAGGAGTCTTGGCGAGATCCTTCATTGGCTATATTAGGGTTTTATTTTGGGGTAAGTGGTTAGGAATCATGTAAGGTGAATGACAGAAAAAATTAATCTGCGTGGGAAGAAAAAAACCTCTTGCTTAATATCAGTTCACTGGGTCTTCTTGTTTCCTCACTGATAGAAAGGATGAGTTTGAGCAATTATTTGGTAAGACAATTATTTTAGTTGTAAACACACAGAAGTAATTTTCCCTGTGGCAGAATGGGAATATTAGAAAGGTTCAGAAAAAAAAGACTACAAAAATAATAATATAGCAATGTGAGAATATCTGAGACTATTTAAGGAGACTGTTAGTGGGTATAAATATTCTTGATGACCAAGCCTGGTCTCTAAGACAGAGGTTTTCAAAGTGTAGCTCTTGGGCCAGCATCATCAGCAACTCCATGGAAATTGCTCAAAGAATAAATTCTTAGTCCCACCTCAGACCTACTGAATCAGAATTTATGAGGTTAGAGTGTTTCTGATGTGAGCTCAAGTTTGAGAATCACTGATATAGTGCAAGATATTCTGCAACATGTAGACCTGGACTTAAATGGCACCTCTAGCACTTGCAATCTCCATATTTTGCATAGATTACATGACCTTCTGGAGCCTTAGTTTTCACATCAAGAGGTGATAATTGTTTCTTTCTACAACTGTTGTGCAGATTATATAGCTAGATAAATGTAATATTTATTTAATACTGTGTACCAAGCACTATTCAAAGTGCTTTACATGTAATAACTCAGTTACTTCTCACAACAACCTGCTGAGATATGATGTTTTATAAATGAGGAAATGGAGGCAGAAAGAGGCTAAATAACTTGGCCAGGCTCACATAACTTGTAAGTGGTGGAGCCAGATTTGACCCAGTCAGAATTTAGAGCCTTTTCTCTTAACCACTTGCTATTTATAAGGTGCCTGACACATAGTTAGGACCTAAAACATGTTTATTCTCTTTTCTATTTCATCCTCCTTGCATACCAATATAATTAACTATGGAGAATTCATTAATTGCTTGTGGAATCTGGTTATATTAATAGGAAAAAAATTAACTTTAATTAATGTAAATTGAAATCAATGGAGATTCAAATTAATTCTTGCAATGTGAGTAATTCCTGGGCATTTGAGGGAGCCAGTATTAGCAACCTTAAGGTCTTGACCTTCTCTCTCCACCTCTCTCTGCCTTATGAATTTAGCATGAAACAGTTAATTGGAAGTTAGGTCAGTGGTTTGCAAACTTTTTGGCTCCAGGTCCCCTTTGAACTCTTACAAATTATTGAAAACCCAAAATAATTTTTATGTATATGGATTTAACAATCAGTACTTATATTAGAAATTAAAATATATGACGTTAAAATGATTATGTAATTTATTTTAAATAAATAGTTACATGTTAACATAACATATTTAATGTAACATAACTACATTTCTAAGAGAAAATCATTAAGAGAAGAGTAGTATTTTTCTAGATTATTAAACACCTCTTTCATGCTGGTTTAATAGAAGACAACTAGATTTTCAACAGCTTCTGCATTCAAACTGTTGCAATATCACATGCCACGTATTCTCTGGAAAACTCTCCAGTACACTTGTGAGATAAATAAATTCTTAGTGTTATAAAATACTATTTTTTGTGTAATTTCTTAGAATTATCACAATAATTTCTTAGCATTAAATAATTATTAATTTCTTAGTATAAGTAACACTTAGTATTAAATATTCTTATAATTTTTAGTATTATGAAAATAATTTCTTAGTAATTTCTTAGTATTATTATTAAAAATATCTTGGTATTATAAAATATTTTAGTATTATTATAATTTCTTAGTATTACTATAAAAATAGCAATTTTTATATCACAGGTCCCCTGAAAGGGTGTTGGGATTGCCAGGGGTCATCACATCATACTTTGAGAACCCTCTGGGCTAGTTGATAGTTGGATGGAAGTGTACAGTTAATCCAGAACACTCATACTCTGAATCTTTTTTTTGTTATCTCAGTAACAATTTTTTGACACTGGATTATCAGCTAAGAATGAACCAAAGTTAATTCATTTACATGAAATTATTACAGGAACCCCAAAGAGTAAAACACATAATAATGTAGCACAACTGCAAGATATAAAAACTTCATTTTGATTAGCTTATCTTTAACTTTGACAGCTCAATAAAACTCTTTGTAGAACCAATGGAAGTAGAGCAGAAATAAGACAGTGAAAAAGAGGATAGGTGAGTTTCCAAGACAGAAATGAGGAGTGTGTGTGTGTGTGTGTGTGTGTGTGTGTGTGTGTACAGACTCATTGCTTGTAAATGTTTCAGAATACCTGAAAAATATACAAGTGTCTACAATATCTATTTTTATCAAGAAATATGTAGACTTTAGTATTTCTATTCTTATTAAACAAGTGTGTACTTGAAATTGAGTTTAGCCCTAGCTGGTTTGGCTGAGTGGATAAAGAATCGGCCTGTGGATTGAAGGATCCCGGGTTCGATTCTGGTCAAGGGCACATGCCCGAGTTGCAGGCTCAATCTGCAATAGGGGGTGTGCAGGAGGCAGCCAATCAATGATTTTCTCTCATCATTGATGTCTCTCTCTCTCTCTCTCTCTCTCTCTCTCTCCCTCTCCCTCTCTCTCTCTCTTTCCCTTCCTCTCTGAAATCAATAAAAAATATATTTTAAAAAATTGAGCTTAAGAAATATCTAAAGTTTACTAATAGTGGAGTAGATCTGTTCCAACAAATATTACTTGGGCACCAGTCTTTGCACAAGAAAATGAATAAAAGTTTCCCTCTAACCTTCGGGAAGCTTATTTTTAGTCAACAGGGATGGTGTGAAATGAGGATGACATGATGGAGTGAAGGGGATGTTTACAGACATTTGTTTTATATCTACGCAGTCTACAGAGAGATTTGAGGCAGCAATTATTTATTCTCTTGCCTCCTGTTACAAATAAGCAAGAATTGCACCACATCAAGAGAAATATTTAAATAAATTTACCACAGCATCTTTGCTATTTTATTTTATTTATTTTGTTTTTTAAATTTTTACTGTTGAAAGTATTATGTATGTTCTCCCTTTTCCCCCTTGATATATGACGAGTTTCTTAAACTTTATACTTGACATGTGAATATAACATACTTATCAACCACTCTTTTTTTAAAATATATTTTATTGATTTTTTACAGAGAGGAAGGGAGAGGGATAGAGAGTTAGAAACATCGATGAGAGAGAAACATCCATCAGCTGCCTCCTGCACACTCCCTACTGGGTATGTGCCGGCAACCAAGGTACATGCCCTTGACCAGAATCGAATCTGGGACCCTTGAGTCCACAGGCCGAAGCTCTATCCACTGAGCCGAACAGGTTAGGGCTCAACCACTCTTTTGATGTTAACAAAGATAGTATATTAGTTTGCTATATAAGTATAGAAAAAGTTTAAATAATTTGTACTAAATAAATATATGATATCCCAATTCAATGTCAGTGTCACTATTGAGTAAAAGCACAATAGGTTAAACAGGATGACTCCTGCTATAATAATACACAATTTAGCCAGAAGTGGTACATAAAATATATACAATAAACATAATTTTTAGTATAGTATAGATTATATTTGACATGTTTGGTGGGTATTTTATAAGCACATCTGAAATTTTATATAATCTCCAACAGATGGGAAATAAACAGTAACGGGAGCTGTTAATTTTTTTTTATTATACATAAGGAGAAAAGAACTAATAATGTTAGGAAAAGCATATTGAAGCTAAAATACCTATATCAAATGTTTTTAAAACTCATTTTAAAATTGTGAGAAGAAGAAATAAAAAGTAAGTTAAAATGTTTCAACATCTGTTATCAGTAATGGCAGCCCTAAAAAATCAGTTGCTGGTAGGTAAGAAAAATATTTTTGGCTTAAAATACAGCCAGCTGTTTTCTGAGATGCTGGGAGCAAGTTTTTGCTCAGTAGGTAAAATGGAAGAAAACTTAAAAAACTCAAGTGTGAGGTAAATTAAGACAAAGTTCAAGTCTCAAATACTGGTTTGGATTCAGAAGCAATTGGACATGCATGCACTCTCGCGCGTGTGCGTGTGCACACACACACACACACACACACACACAATGGCCCATGTGAGGACACCTTTTCATCTTGTCACCTTTGTGCAAAAGTGTGGTTCAAGCTCTCACCATCTTTTCCTGATTTTTGCTCCTTGCTGGTACACCAGAAATAAATCTTTTCCTGCTGTACGTACCCCTCCATATTTCCTCCATGGTGATCCTCTTACAAACAGATACAGTCAAGTCATTCCCAAGCTGACCAGGCTTTGTTGGCCCCAGTTGGCCCTGTATGGCCTGTAAGATTCTATTTCTGACCAAAGAAACTTCCTGAACCTCATCCTTGACCATCTGTGCAGCATCTGCCATGCAGCCACCACCGTTTTCACATACTGAGCAATTTCAAATGTTTCTGTTTTGTGCATGCTCTTCCTCCGGTCTGGGGAAATGTGCTTCTCCATGAACTGCTCTATTTATGAAGGTCCTGCTCATCTCATAAGATATTGGCCAGATATTTCTTCTGTGGAAAAGTAGCTCCATGTCTCTCAGGCAGGGTACCTCTGCCTCAATCAGGACTCTTGACAAGGAGACTACACATAACTCAATGGGAGTGTTTATTACATTGTGCATTCATTATTATGTTTATAGTTTTGTTAAAAGGTAAACTGAGGCATGTTAAAAAATTGAGTTTATTTGAGCAAAAATTGATTCCAAATGGGCAGCACTAAACAGGAAGTGGTTAGGAGTGCTCCACCTGCAGGAGCAAGGAGAGACCTTTATAGAAAAAAGGTAGAAACAAAGTGAGGAAATTATTGATGGGCTGTAGCTTAAAGACAAGTTGGCTGTTTGTGTTTGGTGATCTTTATGTTTCAATTTTGTAACCTTGATGCATTTTAATACTTAGATTTTGAATTGCTATGTAGGCTGTGAAGGAGAGCAGAATTTGCCACCCCCAAAGATTCCTCTTTGGGACATTAATCACTTTAAGCTGGTCATTTTTAAGAAATAAAAGACTCAGGAAGAATCTTTGACCTCCCTCTAACTGCTTAAAAGGAATTTAGATAGAGAACCTGTTTCATATAGATAAGTATTGTTTAATATGAACTAGTGTGTGATAAGGAGGAGCCTAGCAAGGCCCCTTTGATCTAATTTCTCTCTGTGTCCCATTGCTAAAGATGGCCCAGCAAACGTTTGTTTACCAAACATTTGCTTTTCCATCTCAGAGTGAAGTGCCTTCTTAAGTCACAAACAACAATCCCTCAAAGATACAGAATATTTGGACTGGAACTGGATTCTTTGTCCACAGGAGTCAAAGAATGAACCCACAGACAGAAGGTGGTATAGTAAAGGGGGAGATTTATTGAAGAACAAGTACAGACTCCCACGTGGGGAAGGGAAAAGGGTCCCCGCTGACTTCCTGTTTCCACTGTTTGTAAAGATTGCAGTTCCTGTGTCCCGACATCCCCTCTGATTGGTCAATATTCCCTTTCGAATTGATTACTATAGTAACTCCTGAGGCCCTCCTCCCTCATTATCCTCCTATTCCTTCTGTGCTTTCTTCCTCCTTTATTTTGTAAATATAGACCTTTCAGCTACTCCCAGTTCCCTTATCTTATGTAAATGTAGCTGTTGCCTCTCCCTTGTGTTATGGAAATGTACCTTCTCCCAGTCTGTAGCCCTGTGTTTTTTCCATGGACCCCAATTCTAAAAATTCCCTAAGCCTGCCTATAGTCCCCTAAAATTCCTGTTTCATCAAGATGGTGTATAAACTTTACCTGTCTGATTTGTTTGCAGGCCCCATATTCACATGGAACCCCTGTTTGTACATATGTGATTAAATTTGGTTGTTTTCTCTTTGATTACTCTGTCTTGTGTCATTTTAACTATTGGACCAGCCAAAAGAACTAAGAGGGGAAAGGGGGAATTTTCTATTACCCCATAGCCACCTCAGTATTAGAGCTACCTCAGTCTAATGGCCTCCTGGTTTCATTAATTTCACACTTTCCCCTGGATTGTGGGCTTCTTCTGGACAGAACCTTGTATTTTCATCTCTGTAGCCCTAAAAGGGGCTCTTTCTTAATGAACAAAAAATATTTGTTGACTGAATGGCTAGCTGGTGAGAATCTCTGACATGCCTTTAGTAGTGAAAGAAGTTTTTGGGGGTAAAATAGGCAGGTTTAGGGAGTTTTAGGAATTAGGGGGTCCATGAGGGAGAACTGCAGGGCTGCAAAACTAAGGGGCTGGGAGCTGCTAAAAGGCATATATTCACAGAATAAGGGGGCTGGGAGCTGCCAAAAGACACTCATTCACAGAATAAAGGGAGAGGAAGCCACCCATTCACAGAATAAAGGCGAAAGCCACAGGGAGTAGAAAAACAAAAGGGAGAAGAAGAGGGGGACCCTACTGTGGGGTTTGAGCTTTGAAGCTGCTATAGTGACCAATCAGAGGGGATATCAGGACACAAAGAGCTGCAGCCTTTATAAACCTTAAGAAAGAGGGACTTGGCGGGCCTCTCTCCTCCTCCCCACGTGGGAGTCTGTGCTTGTTTCCCAATAAATCTCTACCTTTTCCTATACCACCTTTTGTCCATGGCTTCATTTTTTTGAATCCACCTGGACAAGGACCCGGGGAATCACCTTTGCATCCTGCCCAGAGGAAAAACAATGTCTTTCAGTTTAATTTCCACGTTTCAGTAGTCATGGAAGCCTATTATTCCAAAATTAGAAATGAGGCTAAGAATGTAAATCCTCATGAGAGGATAATTGAGGTGGTCAGATTAACTTGCAAGCAAAGGCCAAATGCCCTTCTCCTAAGAGCTCTAAGCAGAAAGACAGGGAGAAAGAGGGAGATCTGTGAGAAAAGGTAACAGCCGAGTGGGGAATTCCACGGAAAAGGGTGGCCAAGGACAAGCAAGGGGAAAGAAGGTCCTCTTCGGGACTAAATTTCCTTCTCTGAAGGACAATCTGATAGAGGCCTTTAGAATTGAGGAGGAACGTTTCATTTGTAAATTGTGCTTAAACTTTCTAAGTGCTTTGTCTTTATAAAAGGTGGTAGGCCTGGCAAAGAGTTAATGCTATTTTAAAGAAAGGTGACCAGAACAGATAACTGTAATGTAATTATTCATCCAGATAATAAAGCCTAGGCAGCGTTATTGAATGCAGATGTGAGGACATTTGTGTTCCCTCTGTGATGCTCCTTTGACTTAGTCAGTTGCTCGTGCTGACTTATTCTGTCTTCTATTTTCCCTTTGGGACCACAAAGAGCAAAGAGCCTGCACTGCAGTTTTAGAGATTTGAGGAAGTCTGGCATTCTCTCACTTTCAGGGCTGGCTAATCAAATTGTTGGGTGACAGGTCTGCAATGTCTTCCATCCCTTCCAGGCTTTCTAGGCTGCCCTCATAGCCTTTGACCTCCAGCCTTGCCTTGCTCTCTCTCTGCCTCCAAAGTTAGAATACTTGTCTCAACCAGTACCTGACCAAGCCAATCAATTAAGCTACCAGAGCCTGACTGGGTTTAATCTCTTTTCCCTCAAACCAGGAATCTTTCTCAAAGAAGATGCTTTGGGAAGAAAACTGTTATCAGAGAGGAATAAAGTACTGATAATGGGTGTTCAAGCCTTAACTGGGGGAAGAATTTGCCCTCTAAATATGCAATGTGGCTGGTGGCTTAGTCTGTCTATCCATAGGGCTGACCTTGCCCATTATCTTTACATTATCTTTGTGTATAGTTCATATGGGTACTGGAAAGAATAAGAAAACAGGTTCACACATAGGAAAGTACTGAATGGATCAAGCTAAGATTTAAAAAATGCAGTTTTATTTATCTGGCTAATGAGAGGCTACTTACCTAGGGTGGAAAGTGAAAGCCGGGGACTGGCTCAGCCGACTCTGGGAAGTGGAGGTAGGCGGACCTTCCATCCATGTGGGAGAGGCTTCCAGAGCAGCAAGGGGGTTCGACAGGCTTCCGCTGGCAGCTCCCTTCTCACCCAGCCTCTAACGAAGCTCAGAGGAGCTCAACTCTGCACAACCAGTAGCGCTGTGCCTTACTCACCACTAATTCCTACGAATCTAGAAAAAGTGGCTGGGGAAGCAATTAGAGAAGAAAAAAAATTTTTTTCAGAGTCTAATTGCCTTTTGTACAAAGTCAGGGTTTTGTTGCTTCTGTTGTTGTTTTCTCCAGCACAGAGCCAAAGGAAATAAAGCAGTCCAAGATGTTGACAACAAATTTCTGCTTTCGAATTGTCAGAGGAAGAAATGCTGTGTACAGTAAACAGAAAATACAGTATCCAGACGAACCAGCCTGCATACACAGACCCAAAACACATATGTTTCAAATTATAAATTTTCGTGCATATGGATTTTGGTGGGTTTTTCATCACATTAATTCATTTTAATTTAACAAATATTAACTATGTTCTGTTTGCAAAACACTAAGTTAAAGGTGTGAAAAGAAGAAATTAGCCTTGCATTTTGGGAGCAGATCTAATGGAATCTCCAACACAAGGATTTAGCAAGGATGCATAATACTAATAATTATGACAGGACAGTCATCACACATCTCTGAGCTCATTTTCTTCGCTCTTGGCCCCACCTCTTCCCAGCCCTTTCACTGGGACCAGCTCTGTAGTGCCATCAGTGTGCTATGCCCAAGGGCAATCTACCAGTGCCTCACCTTGGCCTGTCCCTTTTGCTCCTTGCCCTGGGACTTATCTGAAGCAGTGGTGTAGAACACCTGTGGGAAACCTGTGACCTGTGCTTTTATAAAGTGGAAATTGGGGAGTTTAAGTGTGGGGGGTGGGAAATGGGGGATATCTTTGATCAATCAGGAACGGGGGCTGATGGATAAATTTATTCCCCTATTGTCACTCAGGACACACCATTCTGAGGGACTTTCATGGGTTCTCCACGAGGCTCTGCAATCATCTGTCACTTGGGAATAGTAACCAATCTCGCTATTGGGTATCCATCCTTCCTTTAGTCCTACCTCTTGTGCTTACTTCTCAAATAATTTACATGCACATGTGCCTTTTTTTCCAGGCTACACTTTCAAGGGAATCCAGGCTAAGGAAAATAATAGTAGTTAATATTTTTGAGCATTTACTAGGTATGAAGCATTAGATCAAACACTCTATAGTGAAATAGCTGAGTTGACTCAGATATTTCTTATGAAAAGAGGAAGTGTTATTCTTCTCATTTTGCAAATAAAGAAACAGGTTTTTAAAAATGTAGTAACTTGCCTAAGGTCATATTGTTGGTAACAGTGCCCAAATTTAAATGCAGTTTTGTTTATATTAAACAAGTCTCAATTCTTATAGCAACAACACAAAGTTTAAAGGTAGAGACAGTTGGTGTAGTGAGCATTGTGGTGCTCTCCCCAACATCTGTTCATTTCTCAGTGTACAGTCATGTGGTTTGGATGGGCTTTGGCCTTGGCTCCTCTCCCCAACTTCAGGGAAAACTCCTGATTGGTCTAAACCCACATTGGTTTAATCCCAGCATTCTTGCTATAGTGATTGCTTCAGATGTATCACACCCCCTCCCATTAAAAAGTCAGTTCTCAACCTGTGGGTCATGACCCCTTTGGGGGTCGAACGACCCTTTCACAGGGGTCGCCTAAGACCATTGGAAAACACATATATAATTACATATTGTTTTTGTGATTAATCACTATGCTTTAATTATGTTCAATTTGTAACAATGAAAATACATCCTGCATATCAGATATTTACATTATGATTCATAACAGTAGCAAAATTACAGTTATGAAGTCGCAACAAAAATAATTTTATGGTTGGGGGTCACCACAACATGAGGAACTGTATTAAAGGGTCGCGGCATTAGGAAGGTTGAGAACCACTGCATTAAAACATAGCATTTCCCAGGCCACAGTCCATAAAAAAGCTTATGACCCAAGATGCTCCCATTAGAGGTTGCTAACTACTTAACACTGGAGTGCTCAGAGCTCCATCTTTGGGCCTCCTCTCTATCTCCACTCATTCACCTGGTGACCTCATCTAGTCTCATGGTTTTAAATACCATTTATACACCTCCTGCCAATGTTTATATTCAGCCCAGACCTCATCTTAAAACTCTAGACTTATTTGTAAGTCAACTACCTCTTAGACATTTCTATTTGGCAGTCTAATATACATATGACGCTTAACATGCCCAAAAGCAAACTTCACATCCCCCTTTTTCTCCTCTCAGTTAATGCCAATCCCAACCTTCCAATTGCTCAGGTCAAAACTTTGGAGACACCCTTGACTTTTCCTTTTAGCTCACACCTATAATCAATCATCATCCAATGAATGGTTCTACATTTTGTGTAAGGAGAATCTTACTGTGATTCCACACTGCACTACCACCATACAACCCCAAAATAAATTTCTGACTACCATCTAAATTTTTGACTAAGATGCCCTGCAACAAAAGGCAGATTAGCAGGAGAAAAACAAACATCATTTTAATAACTAGTATACTTCCTGTATATGTAGGAGAGACTCGGGAAAACTGAGTAACTGAGAAATAGCCCAAGCCATGATCTTAAATAACAAGTCCAGCTAAAGGGAAAAGATGTTGGGGGTGGGGGTGGTGATGAGAAAGGCCAGTTATGGGAGGTTACCAGAAAAAGCAGAGTAAACAAAGGTAAGGCTTTTATGCAGATGAAGGTCATTGGCTTCTCTACTAATAGAGTTTTTAAAGATTTAGTCATGCTCCTCTTTCTGGTATAAAGAGGGAGATGCCCTTACATATGGAGATTTCCCTTATAAATGTCAATGTCTCTTACAAAAGGGTAACTTTTACTCAATTTTCAGAGCTTTTCTTATGTCTGCTGCTTCTTAAAAATAGCATTAAATAATATTTATGCCAAAGAGACTTATTTTGGGGTGGCAAATTCTCCTCCCTTTCATCTGTATTTTTACCCAACTGGCTCTTCTATCCTCCTACGGCCTACATCCTACCTACTCCTATTATAGAATTACCTTATCTGGAAAATGTTGCTGTCATTCATATAGAATTAAGTAGTTATGAATTCAAGGCTGAATTGTATATCCATCATCAGCATATCAATTATGAAACGTGGAAATCAAACTGAAATGCGAGGTTTTCCTCTGAGCAGGATGCACAGGTGACTTCTTTCCCAGGTTCTTGTCCAGGTGGATTTGAAGAATGAAGCCACAGACAAAAGGTGATATAGGAAAAGGTGGAAATTTATTGGGAAACAAGCACAGACTCCCACGTGGGCAGGAAGTTCCAAAGGGGTAGCGCACTAAATCCCTCTTTCCTAAGGTTTATATAGTTTGCAGTTCTTTGTGACCTGATATCCCCTCTGATTGGTCATTACAGCAGCTTCAGAGCTCAAACCCCACGTGGAGTCCCCCAGTTTGTCTCTCCCTCCTGTAGTAGAATTCTCTATTCCCTGTGAAAATCTGTTTTCCTCTTTCTCCCTGTTGTTTTTCTACCCCCCATGGCTTTCGCCTGTCTTCTGTAAATGGCTGTCTTCCTTTCCCCTTATCTTCTGTGAATGGATATCTTCCTCCCCCTTTAGGCTGTGGTGCCTTTAGTTCTTTGTGAATGTACGCCTTTTGGCAGCTCCCAGCCCCCAGCCAACCGTGCCTCTCCAATGGACCCTCTTTATTTCTAAATCTTCCAAAACCTGCCTATTTTACCCCTAAAAACTCCTTTCAATTAGACCTTTGGAGCCAAGGTAGTTTTTTTGGTTATTGTTGAAATGCTCTGGAGGCTTACAGAGTAACATTTAAATAACAGGAAAGAGGAAACTGTTTCTGTCTTGGCCTGACTCATATCCTGAAAGGTCAAATAATTACTTGGTACAATTTTTATATATTCACCTATTCTTTGGATACCTTGATACGATGAGAAAAATAAGACATTTTTTTTTGGGAGGGGAGGGGAGACCAGCAGCCTGACTCTGTACCTAGTTAATTAGTATCCCTAATGCACATTCCTGTTAGCCTATAGTCTAGTCCTTGCCCCTATTTTAATTATCTGGTCTTGCAAGACCTGTTTATCTAAATATTCCCATTTTACAGAGGTCATAAACCATGAACCCTGGAGAGGGTTATCAGCATTGGCACCAGGCCAGGCCTTTAGGTGTGGTCTCACATCCCCCATCCCAACACACTGGGCTTTTTGCAAAACCCGAGAAAGGTCCAGAAGTCTGATCCATTTATGGGGGACAAAGAAACCAAAGGGTATAAAGAGAAAGCTTCCTCCATATAGGTTTGCTCAGGATTTGGAAATAGGCTCCCCTGAGTCACGATACTTGTACATCTGGAAATAAATGGGTTTTTCCTGTATCTCCTGGTACGCCTGTGTATTTTTCGGTTGCCTGGTAAATTCTGTAACAGATATAGGAAAAAAGCTCTAGGTCAGTATTTAGGGGAGTTGATAAAAGTTCTGCCTAGTTAACTTTCCTCCTTAGATAAATCACTTATGTTTCTGAGTTATTTAATCTGCTCATGTGTAAAATGGGATAAATAATACCTGCTTACATACCTCACAAAGCTGTTGTCCATTTGAAGTGATATAATTTATAATGATAGGTTTTTAACTGCTTCCCATGAAATCCTGCTAAAAGATGTGTGGGAACTTCTACGTTCTCTGAACTGCATTGAAAAGTATGTCTCTGTGTGTGCATAATTCTCTTTAGCTCTTTTGTGGAAATAGAGTTGATATTTCAGTTTTAATCATCTTCTCAAGGTTATACATGTGGGGGTGCAAAAAATAAATTTTCTCTCACCCTTCTAAATTTGTCTAACTGGGCTAACAATAAAGTTAACATGAGACAGATAAAACACGTTTAATATGTATGTACATGTGAGGGTGGTGCTATAAGAATCTGAGACCCGAGGACACATTGGGCAGTTGAGTCTTACATGATATTTTGAGCTAAGGAGGATGGTTGTGGTTTGGGAGCAGGTCCTCTAACTAAATTTCTTTTTGGCAGTTGGGAGAAGATCAAAGTGTTTTTCAAAGTTTTTCTTTCCTTCAAAATAACCAGCTTAAAATATTATCCTAAAGGCATCTTTGGGAGAGGCAAACTCTGCTTCCTCTCAATGAAAAGAGACCGAGATCTTCTGGTAGAGATACTTTGTACACTATAAAATACCATTTACGTAAAAGTAAATCATCCTCAATGGTCTTATTGGGTGTGGGGACAGGAACCCTTTATTAAGAAATTGTCACTTTGGTCTTTAAACCCAACAATGAATCAATAAGCTTTGTGTGTCCATAACTGGTTAGTAAGGTTGGTAAACATGGCTTCAGAGAAAATGGTCCAGCACTTATAGCTCAACAATCCTAACACTGCTCTAACCTAGATTTGACTATGACAGTCTGAAGGCCATTGATGTAACTATGCCAAAAATATCTGCTTATCTCTGTTACTGTAATTCTTCAGACACAAAAGTTTACTACATTGAAAATTTTCTTCCAGTCTATCCTCTCTCTTTCCTCCCTCCCTTCCACCTCCCTCCCTGCCTGCCTCCCTTTCTTCCTTCTTCCTTTCCCTAGGCATTTATTGAATGCCCAGTGGACCTTGAATAGCACAGTGCTGGCATCAGTTCCTTGAGGAGCCCTGTCCTGTGAGCGTGGAAAGGGCGCATCATGGTCACAGGTAGTGAGTACAGGACTGAGAGGCTGAAGCCTGTCTGGGAGCCCAGCTCTGCTATTCAAATCACTCTGTGACCCTCTGTCTGTCACTTAACCTGCTGTGCTGCTATTTGCTCATCTGTAAAATTGCCTTCCCTCTTGGGTTCCTTGTCAGGATAAAAGAAAATAGTAGGTGGCAAAGTGCACTGAGTGGTAAAGTCTAATACTAAATCAAAGTATTATCATTTAGAAGTTTATTCCTAAGTAGTGCTGACACTGACATATGGAAGTTAAAGCTGCAATTAGGGGACTGCTTCATCTTTAATCCACCAATACTAAAGCATTCTTCAAGTGGTGACCCAATTTCAGGTGCCCTGTAGTTATTTGCAACTTTTCTTCTTATTCTTGGTATAAGTACAGCAACTCAATTTTTGAGGACAATTCTGATACCAACTAGTTTGCAGTCTTGCTTCCTTAAGTATGGATTGAGAGAATGTATCATTAAAGCTATTAGGACCTTTATTAATGGATGTGGGCCTGTGTAATGGTTTCGTTTTGTTTAATAAACCTTGACTAAGGCCTGCTATGGGACAGATCTTGGGGATACAAAGATGGAAATATACATCCTAGACCAGAAGAGACATACTAAGAAAATGTCTTCAAAGGGGTGGAAATATAATTATAACAGATCTCCTATAGTGGACATACCCTACATGGCCAGACAACAGTGCTAGAGATTTTTATAAATTATTATTTTTAAGCCTCCACACAACAAAATGAGGTAGGTAATTTCATACCCATTTTCAGAAGGGGCAGTTGATTCTCAAAAATGTAAGGAACTTGGCCAGGATCATACAGCTAATAGGATTCACCCAGGACAGATGTAAGTTTTATCCATTGACTTAAGGCTGCTATCAGGAAACGGAGGAAAGCACTTAGCCCCCGGGAGGGTCAGAAAAGCAACTGAAGGATTGCATTGAAGACTCATTTAAGCAGTGTACCAGCCTAGTGCTGGAAGATGGGATATGTTCCCTTTACCATCTTGATTTTGGAAAACAAGGTAAGTGTTTATAAAAGAATCCTTATGATCATCTAGATAATTCTAAGATACCAACAAGTATACGTAACCCTAACGTTCTCATGATCCAAATTTCAAATTTCTAAAATAATAAATAAAATTTATTTTTTCATGAAAGCTATACATTTGGTAAACCAAGCTAATCAAGTATTAACTGCATTCGTAGGTGCCTCTTGTGTACTCAACTCTAACAAAAAAAATTAACAAAGACTAGATTAGACCAGGGCTTTATTTGTGTATCTCTTGCATTTACAATATTCTTTAATAATGATGTCTCCTTATTCTCCTGATAATTACTCATTCCCAAAGTTCCACTGTGAGAGCTTCATTCCTTTACCTGAGAACTTTGGACTCTGCTATGCATAGTGTACCCTGAGACCAGTAACCTTTTAAATCAGAGATTGGCAAACAATGGCCCCTGAGCAAAATCTGGACTGTGACCTGTTTTTGTATAGCTTGTAAGAGCTAAGGATGGCTCTTATGTTATGGCCCCTGAGCAAAATCTGGACTGTGACCTGTTTTTTATAGCTTGTAAGAGCTAAGGATGGCTCTTATGTTTTGTTTTTTTTTAAGAATGTGTAACAGAGTCCATATAGTATGCCAGAAAAACCCTAAACTATTTACTATCTGGACCTTTAAGAAGAAGTTAGTTGTCTGTGCTTTAAATTATGACTGATTTATTTCCTAATGGATGGACAAGGTTTTATAAAGAAGAGAGAAAGGCCTTGTGAGCTCTGGTATGTTTCCCACCAACTGAGGGGCTGTGAGAGGCAGGGAGGTGCACCACTCAGATCTCCCTTCAAAAGAACTTGCTTTCTCATCTGTGTGACTCCTCCAGGATCTGCCTCACTGTTTTGTCTGAGGTCATGCTCTTCCTGGGCAGTGACGGGTACCAGAACATGCCACCCTAAAATAGGCCTCTTTCTCATATGGGTTATTTAGAGCCCAAAGCTATTAAGAACGACCAGATGTGGGAACAGCTGTAAGGGCTACAACTTCTCCTTTTTAAAAAATAAATTTATATTTATAAAGGAAATTTCCATTTGTGAAAGGGTATCTCCTGTACTATGCCAGGAAGAGAATGACTCTTAACAATTCGTACCAATGGAAAAGGTACCAACTTAAATCTCCATAAAAAACCTTAATAAACAACCCTTGTTTATCCAACTTTTTCCTATAACTTGCCTCCCCTGACCCAAAGCCCAAGTGCCCCTTTCCTTTGTTTAACCTAAGATGGTTTACAAGCCCACGTTCTACCTCTTTGGGTTACTTATCACCGGGTGCTTCCATGTGTATGTGTGTGACACACCTGTTAATAAACTTCTGTCTTTCTCTTGTTAATCTGTCTTTTGCCAGTCTGCTGTATAGGCCCTACTCAGAGAACCTAAAATGTGTAGAAAAATATTTTTTCCCCTCTACAGTAGCCTCAGCCATTGTCTGAACTTGACAGGTGTTATTAGTAAATGGATTATCCTAAATTGTAAATCATAGCTTTACTTACAATTTTGCATTGCACTAAACATAGGAGGTAAGCAAGAAAGGAGAAAAGATAGCAAGATAAGGTAATTTGGGGATGGCAAAACAATTTGATTCAAACATTGTATGGCAGTCAGTTGTATAAGTTAAGGAGATTATCTCTAAGGTTGCCAGATTTAGTAAATGAAAATATAGGATACCCAGTTAAATTTGAATTTCAGGTAAACAAAAACCTTTTAGTATGTTCTTTAGCATATGCATTTCTCAAACAGGATTATCAAAGTAGATTGCCTGTTAGAGAAGTTCTGTATTAGATTCAAAAAGAAAAATATTTTAGTATGAGTATGTCCCAAATATTACATAGGATATACTTTCACTAAAAAAATATTATTCATTATTAATCTAAAATTCAAACCTAACTGTGTGACCTTTAACTGGCAAGTCTAGTTATGCTATCATCAGCTTAAAGAAAATCTACTGAAGCACATGTATTAATTCATCAGAAAGACTAGTATTTTAAGGCTGGATTGGAATTTGAGATTCTTTAGTCTAACAAGTTCATTTTTAGATGAGGGTAGGAAGTGTCATGTTATGGGTCATGGAGCAAGTTAGTCTTAGAACTAATCTGACCCCCAAGCTCTCTGACTCACAGTTTACTCAGTCCCCTTCAAAAAAACAGAACAAAACAAAACACATTTCTGATACTTGTGTTTCAGCTCTATTCTTTTAAGTTTCATTTGCCTTTTCTTCTTTGTCCACTTTCTTATCAAACAGATCATCATTAAAAGGCTTTTTTAAATCGTTGTTGATAGACAATCTGAGTAGTTAGTAAGACGTCACAAAATGATAAACCTATCTGCTCGGTTCACATATCTATAGTTCTATTTCATAATTAAAATAGTTATTTAATAAAATTCTGAAAGTATAAAAATGTACAAAGAATAAAATAAAATTTATCCATAATTTTCCAAATTTTTCTGCAGAAAAATTGGTCCAGTAAATAGTTGATGAGCAATATATGGGAGAATACTTTCCTCCACTTTTGTCAACCATGGTGATTGGCAGTTAAAAAAAACAACAGTTGTTCCTGACCTGACTGTGTTGCTCAGTTGGTTGGGTGTCCTCCGATGCACTGAGAGATTGCCAGTTTCAAATCCTGTTGATGCATCTGGTAGTGGGCTTGATCCCAGAGGCAGGTGATTGATGATACACTCTCACATCAATGTTTCTCTCCCTCTCCATTTCTCTCTCTCTAAAAATTAATAAAAGTGTTTTTTTATAAAAGTGTTCCTGAAAGAAGTAAAACGATGGCATGAGGTTATTTAATTTTTATTTAATTGGTAACAAAGGAGAGGCCAAAAATTTTCATACATTTATAGACCATTTGTACTTTGTTATAGTTAATTGT
>NW_005365553.1:2664218-2667785 GCF_000412655.1 Myotis brandtii | reverse complement strand
GGGCCAAGGCAGAGGCTGTTAGGGGTGATCAGGCCAGAAGGGGAGGACAGTTGGGGGCAAGCAGGCTGGCAGGGGTGGCCAGTTGGGGGTGAGCAGGCCGGCAGAGGGGGGGGCAGTTGAGGGGCGAGAAGGCCAACAGGGGGGTGGGAAATTGGGGGCGAGCAGGCTGGCAGGCAGAGTGGTTAGGGGCAATCAGGCAGGCAGGCAGGTGAGCGGTTAGGAGCCAGCAGTCCCGGATTGCAAGAGGGATGTCCGACTGCTGGTTTAGGTCCAATCCCTGTGGGGTCCCAGATTGAAGAGGGTGCAGGCTGGGCTGAGGGACACCCCCCATGCACGAATTTCATGCACCAGGCCACTAGTTTTAAATAAATTTAAAGGAAAATAATTTGTAATAAAAACAGATATTTATATATAATCATTTTCTCCATTTTTACATATAAGAAGTAGATATGCAAAAAATGTCTAAATGTTGTGAATCCAGGGCCATTCAGGAGAGAACACTTTTTTTTTATGTTTTAATGTTTCAAAGGACCACTGAACAAAGAAGGTTTTTCTTTTTCTATGGACCTATTATATTTGCATAATCTTTCCTGATGTCACATAGAAGAGAGAAGACCTGTTTATAGCATCAGAAGGCAAAACTAGGACAGATGGGTGAAAGTTACAGAGACAGAAAGAACTCAGCTCAAAGTAGGGAAGAAAGTGCTGCCTGGAAGTCATTGTTCTGACCTTGCAGTCTAGTCTGTGCTCAGAGGCTGTGTGTGGCTTTGCTCAGAGACATGCCCTTCTTCAGGCTGCTTTGTGATTAGAGTTCTCTATTATCATGAGAACAATTCTTTTAGTTAAATAATTTAAACCTCATTCTTCTAGCTACTATTTATTATCTTACAATTAGGTGCTAAGAGAACATTTTTATTTTGTTCATGATTTTATGTGTCAGGAATTAATGTTAATCTGGGCTTGGGATCTCTCTGGACATTGCAGTCAGTTGCTGGCTGGGTTGCATCATCTGAAGGCTCTACCTGGCTAGATGTTCTAGATGGTCCAGTCACATGGCTGGCAGCGGATGCTGGCTATTGACTGGGAGCTCAGTGAGGACTGTTGACTCCTACATGTGGTGTCTTGGGCAAGGTGGTCTCAGGGTTGTTAGAATTCTCAAATGGTACCTGGTTTTCCCCAGAGCAGGTGGAAGCTGGTGGTCTTTTCTGATATAGTCTTGGGAGCCACATAGTGCCACCTCTATTTCACTGTGTTGGTTAAAGCAGTCACAAGCCCACCCAGACTCAAGAAAAAGGGATATACAATCCACTTCTTATTGAAAAGAGTGTAAAAATATTTGAGACCATTTTTTTTTAAACTGCCACACCTGTTGACACATGTTTTCTGTTTCCTGCTTTTTCTTCACCCATGGTTCATGTTTCATGGCTTCTTATCTTTGTGACTCTACTGCGCTTTGTTTCACTGCAGAGACATAATAGGGTTTGAAGGAGTTTGCCAAAAAGGGGACTTATGACCTCTGTCTGTTTATAAAACACTAGAGGCCCAGTGCACGAGATTCACGCACTGGTAGGGTCCTTAGCGGCTGCCGACTGCCAGCTGCCAGCTGCTGGCCAGGTATTCCCTCCCTTCCCCCCACCGCCTGCCAGTGCCAGGACCTCCATCTCTTTCCCTGGCTGGCCTGCCCCCTGGTCGAACTCACAGAAGAACTCCGGTCAAGGGGACAATTTGCATGCTACGCTTTTATTATATAGGATTTTAAGCCAACCTTTTAGAGAATATTTCATTTCAGTTTTACACTGACCTACTATCCTCAGATTTGTTGACCATCAAACACATAAGCACCCTCTAATTTCACTAGGTGTTCATTTACTTCTAGAAAAACTCTAACTTAGCTAAAGAGAGATGGTGCAAATATGGCACAGTGTTCCTGGGCTCCATTTCAATTTGCTACGCTAGAGTTCTAAGGTTGACCATGGCCACTGGCCCATAACTCCCCAGGATGACAGGCTGAATCTGCTGCTCTTCATGGATTTCTGCGATTGACCCTCTGCCACCCCAGGCTTGGTTCAGCATTTGGTCAGAACCCTTGTATACAGATTACATGATACAAGGAATGCTATAAAGAATGCCTTCCTGGATGGAATGTCCTTTAAGCTTGTACATTCTTTTTATACAAAATTTTTTAGAGGCCAGGTAGGCTAAATAGGCACAAGCCCAAACAATTACAGTGGAGAATACTAAGTTACAAATGAGTTTATGTAATTCACATGGCATTGCCCTAACCTGAAAGCCAAGGAGTCAAGCAGTCACTCCTGCATTTGCTGTCTGGCTGCGTCCGCAGAGCTGTGTGCCCGCTTTAATTGGGGCATGTTTACAGTTCCAGAGGGTATGAATGCAGCATCTATTTTGTTGGTTTATGTCCCAATAACATCACACTGACCTAGGATTTATTTGAATCAACTGCTCTGGAGTGTGGATAGCTTTTTGCTCCCTTGCTCCATGCAGCCTGTCAGAGACCCAGAGCAGTGGAGTGGGGAAGCAGTGAAGTTGTGGAACAGCAGCTGCAGTGCTGAGCTTTGCTGCATCTTTTAAGGGGCTGGCAACCATGACCACATGATTGGCCTAATGATACAGTGAAAACTTGGATATGGTGAGTTAAATCTCCTTTTCTTCTTCTTCTTCTTCTTTTTTTTTTTTGACCTACTTTAGAAACAAACCTTCATGCTGTTCAAGTTAAAAAAAAATGTAAATGGGCTGGGCAGAAAACCCTGGCTATAAAATACATTGTAAATTCAATTAACCATTTTGAAGGGCTATTTCTCTCAATAAAACATGCATTTGTCAAAGTTTTGTTCGGTGATATGTAGTCATCATCTAGGGATGAGACTTCCCTTTGTAAGCAAGTGCTGTTATCTACCCCTTTGCTTCCTAATCCATCCATTTTGTGCCCACATAATATCATACCTAACCCTTAGGTTACCTCAACTTGGAGATTGTTTTCTTCCCTAAACAGAAAAGGTATCAAAGTTCTCTGGCATTGGAAAATGTTGGCCAAACACAAGGCCCTTCTCCTGAGACCTCTCTTGTATTCATTAGTCTCAGCTCCCAAACTCTCTTCTGGTTTTAGATCTTCATCCTGCACTGATGGTGGAAGCCTGCCCAGTGCTCCTGCCTTTGCCCTCCTATTTGCCTCTCATATCACAGTGTAACACCAGGGGTCCAGCCATTGAACATTACTCAGCTTATTTCTCTCAATAAAACATGCATTTGTCAAAGTTTTGTTCGGTGATATGTAGTCATCATCTAGGGATGAGACTTCCCTTTGTAAGCAAGTGCTGTTATCTACCCCTTTGCTTCCTAATCCATCCATTTTGTGCCCAAACTAACCCCTAGGTTACCTTAACTTGGAGATTGTTTTCTGCCCTAAACAGAAAAGGTATCAAAGTTCTCTGGCATTAACAAATGTTGGCCGAACACAAGGCCCTGCTCCTGAGATCTCTCTTGTATTCATGAGTCTCAGCTCCCAAACTCTCTTCTGGTTTTTTTTTATTTTTTATTTTTTTTTAA
>NW_005365553.1:2657969-2664094 GCF_000412655.1 Myotis brandtii | reverse complement strand
GGCACATGCCCTTGACCGGAATCGAACCTGGGACCCTTCAGTCCGCAGCTGACGCTCTATCCACTGAGCCAAACCGGTTTCGGCTCTCTTCTGGTTTTAGATCTTCGTCCTGCACTGGTGGTGGAAGCCTGCCCAGTGCTCCTGCCTTTGCCCTCCTATTGGCCTCTTATATCACAGTGTAACACCAGGGGTCCAGCCATTGAACATTACTCAGCTGCCAGGTGATGTTTGCTTAGCATGAAGCCATTCAGGAACACTTTCCTATCACAGTAATAAAGAACAGAGTCTGTGCATTTCTCCCTAGAAGCCAGGAATCTGGTAGGATTGTGTTTTCTATCTTTGGAGGTCTACAGTTCAATAATTCATCCAACACACATTTGCTGTGTGCTTAATATGTGCAAGGTGTGGGTACACAGCAAGAAAATTTGACATTAAAATGCTATGAAAAAATTTAAGCAAGACGATGCAATAGAGAGTGACTGGGGACCAGAGGTTGAGAATTAATTATAAATTCAGTTGTTAGAAAAGGCATCTTTAATGGCATAGAGACCTACAAAACAAACAACTAGTTGCCAAAACCGGTTTGGCTCAGTGGATAGAGCGTCAGCCTGCGGACTCAAGGGTCCTGGGTTCGATTCCGGTCGGCATCATGTACCTGGGTTGTGGGCACATCCCCACTGGGAGATGTGCAGGAAGCAGCTGATCGATGTTTCTCTCTCATCGATGTTTCTAACTCTCTATCTCTCTCCCTTCCTCTCTGTAAAAAATCAATAAAATATATTTAAAAAAAAACCAAAAAAAACAACAAGAAACTAGTGAGGCAAAGTTGTGAAGGAAAGAATATTCCAGGTAGTGAAGTGTGTAAAGGTCCTGAGGAGAAATGGATCCTAACAAGTGCACATGGGCAGAGGTGAAGTAAAATGAAGTAGAGAGGTTGACATAAAGATCTTTAAAGACCTTGTAGGCCAGAGTGAGGAGTTCAAGTTGTATTCTTAACAGTTACGCTAAGCCATTGGAGGGTTTTAAATAAGAGAATGGCACTCTCTGAATTTATGTTGGGGCTAAGACTTGAAACAGATACCAGCTAAAAGGCTAGATCTGTTTTTTTCAGGTAAGAGATGATGGTGAGATGCATGAGGGTGTAGTATCCCTACTAGACAGGAATGGTCAAATGACAAGTAGGACTTGATGAATTTAGGTAGTGAATGGAAGAGAAAGGGAAAGGATGGCTTCTAAGTGTTCAGCTTGAGCAGCTAAACAGGTGGTGCCAATTACTGAGGTGGTTAAGACAAGAGGGGAAGTGAATTTGGAACTTGTATTTGGAGTCTACAAGAAAGGTCAGATTTGGGAACTGTCACTGTATACATTGTATCTGAACTCATCAGCAAGATGCAAATAGTTTTTCAATTAATGTGTTATAAGAAATCCAAAAGACAGGGCAAAGAAATAATTCATTAACTTAAAAAAGAGGACTCTGAGAAGTGGCTTAATGCTTCTATTGTAGAGAATAGCAAGCAAAGAAAAAGTGGACTTCATCTAAAGCAGAAGAGATTTATTGGAGCTAAACAGATACATGAACCAAATTGAACACTTGAAAGGAAACTAGAACAACTTCACCATGATTTTTAAAAACTACATGTAAATGTACAGCAAAGTGCATACATTATATGTGTATAACTCATTGCATTTTCACAAATTATCAACAAACCACATTACCAGTACTATAGAGACCCACCCATGTTCCCACTATTAGAAAAGTGACTTCTAATAGCCTAAATTAGTTTTGCCTCTTTTAAAACTTTACATGAATGGAATCATATGTTACATACTATTTTGTATCTATTTTCATTTAACATTGGGTTTGTGAGATACTATAATTTATTTACCTATTCTACTGTTGATAAGCATTTGGGTAGTTTCCAGTTTGGACTTATATAAATAATGCTATCATGACCATTCAAGTACATATCTTTGAACATATTTCTGCTGGATGAATAACTAGCAATGGAATTGCTCAATTGTAGTGTTTGCCAATGTTCAGCCTTAGTAGATACTGCCAAGTATTTTCTTTTCTTTAATTGTTTTCATTAGAGTGTAGTTGGAATATAATATTATATTAGTTTCAGGTATACAACATACCAATTCAACATTTATATACCTTATGATATGATCACCACACTAAGTCTAGTAACCATCTGTCACCATGCAAAGATATCATAATATTAAACATTTTCCAAAGTAGTTGTAGCAATATACACTTGCATTAGCAGTATATGAGAGTTAAGGTTGTTCCAAAGCCTTGACACTACTTGCTATTGTTAGTCTTTTTCATTTTAACAATTTGATTACACAAGAGGCATTTCATTATAGTTTTAATTTGCATTTCTCTGATGAGTAAACAATTATAACACATTTTTATATTTTATTGCCTACTTGGGTATTCTCCTTTGTGGAGGGTCATTTCAAGCCTTTGGATCATTTTTTCTATGGATTTTCTATCTTTTTTCTTAGTGGATTATAAGAGTAATTTTTATTTTCTATGAGTGCTTTATCAGATATGTATGTTGTGAATATAATTAGTTCACTCTATATGTTGCCTTTTAAATTTTCTTAATGTGCCTTATGATAAGCAGAAGTAATTAATATTAATATAGTCAAGTTTTTGTATTTTATCTTTATGGTCAATTTTTTAAAAGCCTTATTAAAAATATTTGTCTACCTCAAGATCACAACATTTTTTATGGTATATTCTTCTTTAAAATATTTTTTTATTTTCTTTTCACATTTAGTTACACATTGCACTCAAAATTGGTGTGTGTGTGTGTGTGTGTCCTTCTGTGGATATTCAAGTGTGTGTGTGTGTGTGTGTGTGTGTGTGTCCTTCTATGGATATTCAGTTGACTCAGTACCAGTTTTTCAAAAATCCACTCTTTCCCCAGTGCGACATGGTGTTATGGTGTTATATTTGTCATAAGCCAGGTGGCTGCAAATGTGTAGGTTCTTAAAGGTTTTTAACATTGAACTGAAGTTTACCTTTTCCTCCATCAAATGGTAACCGTTACAAACAGATAATTAAACTTGAACTATAACTTAAAGGTCTTCTAGTCCAGTGTCTCAAAGTGTGGTCCTGAAGCAGCAACAGCAGCATTTCCTGGAAACTTAGTAGGCATGCAAATTCTAGGGCTCTACCCCAGACCTACTAAATCAGAAACTCTAGGAGTAGAGCTCAGAAATCTGCATTAACAAACCCTCCGAGTGATTCCAATTCAAGTTCAAATTAGAGAAAATCCTAGTTCATCTTCTATTTATAGATGAATGTACTGAGGGCAATTCAAACAATGTTTTTGTTTTGTTTTCTTTTAGTTAACAGTTAGAGTTAATGATGAAAATATATTATTTTTGTTGTTATGAATCAAATTTGAGAATTTTAAAATATTTGACATTTTTAACCTGAACAAAATGGTTAGTACATTTAGTATAATAATTTATTGTTGTGAGTGGAGATTTTTAGAGGATGGGTTTAGAAGCTCTTTCCCTGTGCCACTGCATGCCCCCAAATGCAGTTTGGGCCAAAAGGGGAAATGCCTCCAAAACAGAAAAGTGATGAGCTAAGCGAGTTCTCCAGGATTTTGCAAGCTATTGTTTGTGAAATGTACCCATCTCTTGAAAGCTTTTCAGATCTATTTTTGGTCTAAAATATAATTTCCTAGATAGTCTATCTATCCTATATAATAAAAGGCAAATATGCAAATCAACCAAATGGTGGAATGACCAGTTGCTATGACGTGCACTGACCACTAGGGGGCAGATGCTCAACGTAGGAGCTGTCCCCTGGTGGTCAGTGTGCTCCCACAGGGGGAGCTCTGCTCAGCCAGAAGCCCTGAGCCGGGCTCATGGCTGGCAAGTGCAGCGGTGGTGGCAGGAGCCTCTCTCACCTCCGCGGCAGTCGGACAACCCCTGAGGGCTGCTGGACTGGGAGAGGGCACAGGCCAGGCTGAGGACCCCTCCCCCCTGAGTGCACGAATTTTGTGTACTGGGCCTCTAGTATCTTAATATTTAAATGAGTGCAGTCCCTACTCCCAGAACCTCTGAGATAGAAGCACCTTCTCAGTTCCAGACTCTGTGAATGTTGGTCTCTCCTAAGCAGCCCTTAGTGGATTATGTAGTGAAAGCTCCTTTCCATCTTCATGGTCGCCTCCTTCAGCTCCGGGAATGAGCTCTCATCCCAGCGGCATCTACAAATTCCTTGTTAGAAGAAGAGATTTAGCAGATGTCGAGAAGTCCTATGAATTGTTGCTCATTACTTCTTCTCTTCTTGAAATCACATGGTAAAACAGGTGTGTGCTGCGTAGAGACTGCTTTCCGGAATGCAGATGAGGTAAGCTGGGAATTGCCTCCAAAATACTTCTAAACCTCCACTGATTAGAATGAGCAGAAAAAAGAACAGAGAGGCACTCAAGGCTTTTCAAACTAAGCTCAACTTCTGCTCGTATGCTTATTGGCCAGTTGATATTTTGCCACTCATTTGACTTACTCTAGGGCTGCATCTTCAGGAAAGGTGAGGTAGGAAATATACAAATCAATTAAAAAGAACTGGGTTTTCTCTTTCCCCCTTTGTTTGGAGATTTTAGGGCAAGCGTTCGAATTCTCTTGCGTTCTGGTGCCAGACTATTTCTTAGAAACTTAGCTTTGTGGGACTTTCTCATGAAAAATGAGTCAATATTTCCAAGGCAGCACATGAAAAGGAAATCCTAAACCATCAGGTATTATTACTATTATTGATACTAAATTTTATCTTCTTTTTGAAATTGCCTTTTCCCTGTTTGCTTCTATTTTAATATGTTAGCTTTTCGTAACCTTCACATTATTTGTTTGCAGAGTAGTAGAGTTAATGCTTCATGTTTAACACAGAACTTTTCATCTTCAAAGAATTCTTCAAATGAGCTAATTGAAAGGAAACTAACAGAAGAGTACAAAGATAAATTTTTAAAAAAGGTCTCTAAACATGAACCTGGAAAGATAATGGCAAAAAGCACATCAATGAAAAACATATTTATGAGAATGAATTGAAGGTTTGTAGCCAAATCCGGGTGGAGGTCGGGTGCCAATAAGGATTATATGCATGTCAGGTGTGTATGCTCTTACACTCCCTTGCATTTTATCAGTTAGGGTGTTTACATTTTGAAAAATTTCCACTTGTGCTACTGATTAACAACTGTAAGACCAACCCATTGTCATTTTCTCACCCTCATGCTACTTGTAGCCACAGTTGGGTAAATGGAAGTTCATTTCAAGGTTAGAGCTGGATGCTTGCAGAATCTCTAAGCTCTACGCTTATGGAAAGTTGGGCTTCATTTGGGTGAACAATTGACCCAGCATTTGTACTGGTACTTGGCCTTTTTGATTTGTTGGTTTGATTCTGTTGACACTATGCAGAGGTATTTTCCCCATTCATGATGAAAGACAATAGCATATTTGAGTTCCTGCAAGGATCTGTAGGTAATGTGAGGCCAGATTCCTTCACTGTTCTCCCCCAGTGTCTAGTACAATCTCCAGCTCAGGGAATACATTCACTTGATATTTGTAGAGTGAATAAAAAATTTAATGAATCGTTTGGTTCTGTTGTAAAACTCTTCCATGGTTAGTATGAAAGGTAACCTGTCAAGATCCTGTGCCTGTGTTGACCTTCTCTTTTAATGGGCGACTTTTAGAAAATATAATTCATTCAGCAGCCAAGTTTCTTCCTGTGTATTGTGATTGCAAAGTCCAGATGTGCTGCTAACCCCATATGAAATATCAATTTTCTAATGGAAGTCTCTTCTGTATCCCAAGCCATAAAACTTGGCCAGAGTACCTTATCGAGGAAAATAACATCTTGTTATAAGTAAAACCTAGATCCTCAGTAGTTGGTAGTAGAGGAAAATGAGAAAGACCTTTGAGGCTCTAATTCTTGTCTCCTGAATGTAACCTGACTCTTGAGGATCTCCAGTGACTTAGGCCTGGCACCTCCATGTAGAACTTTCATATACGTCCACTTGTGTAACATTCTGGCCACATATGGATACTTCATTCCATATTATTGCATAACAGAGCTGAGATAAGGCCAACAGAAAAGGGGATTTTTT